>NC_143562.1:107996875-108366250 GCF_054136105.1 Typopeltis vanoorti | reverse complement strand
ATCATCACAGGATTTAATTGGAATCAAACTACAGTGAGTGCAAAACAAATGTCTCCGCATGATCTTAAACGCACCGTGGTATATCAGAAATGTCCAACTCCACCGGGATACAAATATCCCCACATCTACTCTTTCCTGATGTCTTCAGCAGTAAAGTTCTTCTCAGCATCCTCTTCACATCCAAATGAATTAGTGGAAGTACAAGCAGCAAATTATGATGAACCAGACTTCTCCAAATATAGGAGATCCAAGGCCATCCTACTTCCAAATGAAGATCTTTAAATCGCGCCCACTCAGGCAGAGCACTTAGCTCATAAACGTTTCCCTACACAGCAACCTTATCAGATAGCAGGGATTATAAAAGTATTTTGCTTCACCCTTATAGTCAGCAAAGTCTTGCGTTTTGCACACAGAGGAGATTTGGCTGGATGCTGATCTCAAATCGACTGCGAGATGCGTGACATACTACAAAATATGCTGTAGCCAATGAAGTTCTAACCGAGGCTCTGCTATTGCTGTTACCCTCCTGCCATGATCAGAGCTTTAATAGTTCAATAACACCTTATCCCTACACTGTCCTCTACAGCTAACGGGGAAGATGAAAAGCATTCTTGCTTCGCCCCTTTAAGCCAGTCCTTATAAGGACTATAAGGCACACAGAGGAAGTTCATCAATAGTTTGTCGTCAAAATTAACTAAAGGTCTGTTCTCCATTTTAATTTTAATTTAACTTCGAATTGGAAACACTCATTGTATTTCATAAACTTTAACTGGATAAACGTGTTTATATCTCGAAAGCTGCATTAGAGGAGTGTAAATCACACTTCATTTAACAAGAACAAATTTCAGGTGTCGCAAGCCACAAGAAATCCATATATGCACCTCTAGCAAATATCCAGACTATATTCAAACTCCTGCCACGTTTTCTACGTACATTCTCTGATGTAATGACTTCGAGAATACATTCTTTCAGTTCTTTAATCCTTACTGGGTTTTCTTTGATTGTGTGTGTTTTTCCATCTTTTCATAATTGACACAGATTCTGTTGCTTTATACCAGAATCAACTTACTTCAGAACGTCCCAGTTTCTTTCAGTTGCCATTTTCTTTAGAAGCGAATGGATCGCCAGTTTATAGCTGGAGGGAGGAGAATTTTTGCTTTAACAACAAAGTTTGCTATTGCACACTTGTATACTGGATTTGTTACTATTACTAAATGAGGAAAATTAAGAGATCTAAGCCTATAAAACTGTAATTCTGCTAAAGAGACTTGGGTGCAGTCTATTTTTTTTCTTTTCGTATATCAAAACCTCAGGAGTTTTGATTTTGTCATACTTGAGTGAAAATAAATAAAATGAACAATTATGTAAGTTTGGGTTATAATAAATGAACGGTACAAATTATACACCTCATTTTGTTCTAAAATGAACCGTTATTTTTTATTTATTTTATTTATTTATTTATTATTTTTTTAAAATCGCAAGTGCTGTAACTGCATCGAAATAATCATTAGGGGTTTGAGCGATGATGTATTACACTAAATGTTTAAAATCTTTTTATCATTTGATTTTAATCATCTTTCGGAAAGATAAATAACTTGATACAAAGTTACAGTAGTTGAATTAATGATCAAGTTGACTTCTGGAAATGGACATCCATGCAATGACAGCTGTCAAGATTATGGTAAATAAGATTTTTTTTTGTATTTTTAATGGAGTCCTTTAAGATAAAAGCTACTTATATCAATGCAAAAATGAAGTAGAGATGACTTCATTTTCAAATTTTGTTCCCCTTATTTTTACGGGATTACATGTTCTAATGGAACTTGCGTTAACTTATTTCATCAAATTTTTCACACCTATTTTATTTTATTCATTTTTTATTTATTTTTTTGCTGTGTTTCCTTTGTCTATGTACTTACCCACGCAGAACGATACTGACTTGATGGGTGAAGCATAAATGCTTTTCATATTCCCCTCCATCTGAAAAGGAAAGTTCTTTGGGTGGAGAATTATTGAGCTTTAAGCTCGCCCTGAAAGGGCAGTGAGATTAACTGTGTTCAGCTGAGCATAGAATTGTCTTGGGTCGCTTGTATTTGCAGAAATCTGCTTCATTATAGTCTGAAGCTTGCTTGATCAGTGGGTTCGAATGATTAATTGTCTTGATGAAGAACTTTTCAGCTAGGTCGTGAAGGACAGATGTGATGTAGGGAATGTTGACTTCTCTGTGAATTTGGGAGTTTCTGATAAACCACGGGGCATCCAAACTCATTCTCAGACATTTGTTCTGTATTCTCTGCAGCTTTTGAATATTTGTGTTCGAAGTATGACTCCATGCAGGAGATGCGTAAGTGATGACTGGGCGTATTATCATCTTGTATATGAGTAGTTTGTTCTGAGTATCGAATTTACTTTTTCTGTTGATCATGGGGTAGAGCTGCGCTATTACTTTGGATGTCTTTGAACTTATGTGTTCTATATGATTGGTGAATTCTAGTTTTTTATCGAGAATTACGCCGAGATATTTGACTGTATTCTGCCATGGGATTTTAACACCTAGTAAATGCATATCTTCCTTGATTTGAGGCTTTTTTCTAGTGAACAGTATGGCTGAACTCTTCTGTGGGTTGGCTTGGATTCTCCAGTCCATCAACCATTTCTCTAGTGTGTGAATACTGTTTTGGAGTCTTTTGATAGCTAATTTGGGGCTGAGAGATCTTGCTAATAATGCAGCATCATCAGCATATAATACAGCGATTGTTGAGCTTGGGTTTTGAGGGATATCAGCTATGTAGATAGAAAACAGCAAGGGGGCCAAGAGTGAGCCCTGCGGCACTCCCGCCAGAACCTTGCGTCTGGTTGATACAGTTTCATTTATTTTGACTTGCACGTATCCGTCTCTGAGGTAAGAGTGAATTATTTTAACTAGATTAGTAGGCATATTGAATGTGATGAGCTTGTAGAGAAGACCCTGATGCCACACCTTATCAAAAGCCTTTGCAGCATCTAAAAAGACTTCAGCTGTATGAAGGTTCCGGTTGAAGCCTTCGGAGATGTATTCGATCAGCCTGTGGATCTGCTGAACTGTGGAGTGGTTTTTTCTAAATTCAAATTGCTCATTTGGGATTATACCTAGTTTATCCGTTTGTGATGGAAGCCTAGTAAGGATTACTTTTCTGCGATCTTTCCAAGGTTAGGCAGAAGACTGATAGGTCTGTAGCTTTCAGTGAGTTGGGTGTTTTTTTCCAATGTTTTTGATTGGTGTGACATCTGCTATCTGATGTTAAAGGGAAATATTTGAATCTGAGGATGGCATTAATTGTGTTGACTAGATGTACGATGGCTTTTCTGGGGAGTAGTTTGATTATTTTGTTTGTAATTCCATCTGAACCTGGAGCTTTATTGTTGTTCAGGTGGGTTATAATATTTATAACTTCTGTTGGAGAAGTGGGTGTGAGAGGTTCTAGGTCATCTTTCTGTTGCGTTATGGCCTGCTTGACTCGGCGGTGAATCTTGTAGATGAGATTGATGTTCAAATTTTCATAAGAGGGGCTGCATTGAGTTTCCAAGCTGTCAGCCAGAGCCTCTGCCTTTTCCTTGTCAGTATGGGCTATTCCTTTCGTGGTCTGAATTGGGGGTAAAAGTTGTCTTTTAGTGCGGAAGGTTCTCAGAAACTTCCAAATGGAGTTGTCTTCTGGGTTTAATTTCGTTAGCTTAGATTCCCATTCTTGGTTTCGATGTTTTTGGAGGGCTTCTCGGACTTGTCTGTTTAATTTATTCAAATTTGTTTTATCTTGAGGGGCTCTTGTGTTGTGATACCTCTTTCTGGTTCTTTCTGGTTTTGTTTTTCAGTCTGATTAAATCCATGATTTCCTCAAGGATCCGACCACTTGGGTGAAAGACTGTAGCTTGGGTAATGGACTTTATTGCATTTTTTATTTGACTGGTAAGGTTGTTTGCAGCCAATTCTATCTCCTCTTTAGTGTGAATAGCAGGGAGTGGGCCAGTGTGATCAGGTAGGATTCTGGAGAGTTTGTCCCAAGATATGAAAGAGTGGGGAGGGGAGAATTGTTCTTCTGTACTGAGTTGAAGCAGAATAGGGTTGTGATCGGACGAAAGTTCATTTATTGTTTCCAGCTGATATTGGTATCCGATGTTTTTGAGGACGACTATGTCAAGTACATCTGAACTTCCAGTTGAGCTGTGATGGGTGGGCTCCGTGGGTCCAGTTACAACAATGGAATGTTGCGTTGAGTAATGGTTTAGAGTTCTACCTTTGTCGTTGATTGTGGAGCTATGCTAGGCTGTATGTTTGGCGTTAAAGTCACCAGCCATGATGATGGAATCTGTGAAGCCGAAAATGGTGTCTAAGTCAGATACCAGTAATGGAATGCTGGGTGAATTATATACAGCATAGATTTTGATACTGCTAGCATTGTTGGTATGAACTTCAATGCCTGTTAACTCTAGGTTCTTGGTTTGTGGATTGGCCAGAACATTGTGGCTTAGGTAGTGTTCCTCCTCCGCTGCTGGAGAGTCTATCTGTTTTGTACATAATGTAGTTGCGTAATTTGGGATTATTAGCTGGCCTGAGATGTGTTTCATTTACCAGTCTTATGTCAGGAGTGTGTCTGTGAGAGAACTCTTGTAGTCTAGAATTTTGTTATTAAGTCCATTGGCGTTCCATGCAGTGATCATGAGAGAGTTGGGATGGAATTTTCTTTTATTCATTATTGAGGGCTGTCAGAATTGAGTGGGTACCTTGTAAGAATCTTTTCTTGGAGGACGGCGAAGGATTTGTCATACTGAATTCTTGTGACATGGTAGCTAGTGAGGCAGTTAGTACTGATATTAGATTTGAGCTTATATGATCATGAGATGGAGCAGCCTTTGTTCGTGCTGCCTCTGCATAAGTTTTAGGGCATTTGTTTCCTTTCTTGAGTTGTCAAGCTGGAGATAATTTGGACCGCGGTGTGACTTACACGGCTGTCTTGAGTATCGCTGAAATGTGTTGGAAAAGTAGCTTTTGATGACCTCGGTTATTTGGGTGTGTAATGCCTCCCTTCTAGTTAGCGGGGTGAGGTCCTCCACAATTGGCGCATTTAGCTGGAGTGGATATTGGTTTCGTATACAATATGGTCTGGTGACCCACGCCGCATATTAAAGACCTGTAATTTGCCTTGCAAAGTTTTTGGGCATGGCCAAACCTTTGGCACCTATGGCACTGCCCAGCTGTCGACTTTTTCCTTAGTGGTTCAGTAGAAATTCTGAGGACACAGATCGTTGTCAGTTCATATATCTCTTTCTGTGTCTTATTAATTTCTACGAGTACCAGTGGCATTGGCTGTTTATCTGCTCTGAGCATCCTGCTCACTTTCACTGGTGTTAGACTCCGACTCATAAGATCAGCAGTGATTTCTTCACAGGTGACACCTTTGGTTACCCCGCGAAGTACTACTTGGAGATTTTTTCACTAGGTAAAGCAAAAGTGTGATACGGAAGACTTTTGTTATCCATTAATCTTGTCAGCTGTCTGTAGTCAGTGACTGAGGCTGGCTAGATTTTGATTCCTTCATCTTGATTTTTAGCCCAGGAATATGAGATTTTATGTTCCCTAAGGGCTGATGTGACAGTGGTTCATTTGTCCTTGTCCCTTAGAATAACAGGTGGAACCTTTTCGGTGTTCCTCGGGACATCTGATGTTGGTATGTCTTCATCCATCTGTTCTTCTATAGTTCTTCTTCTTTTGTTACAGTGCTCCCCTTGAGAGATGTTTCGACAGGGGGATTTTGGTGACAGAGCAGCGATGAGTTCATCTTGTGAAATCTCATTCTCCTCTCCCTCTCCATCCTGATCATTAGAGCGAATATATTGTTTTATAAATCCTGGCCAGTCAGATTCTAACTTGCCTATTATGAGTTTCAGCACCTAGGGACTGCTCCTTATTAAGGATCTGGATCTGTTTTTTGATGTTTTCCATGTCAAAGTGGCGATTTCCTGCCAGTAGAAATTGGTTGATAGCAGTATAAATAATCCCGCAGGGCCAGGAGCCTGCCAGCAAGTATCCTGTAGTCCTAGATGGACTACGCAAGTAAATCCTGCAAATATATGTATCTGAAATAGGTGAGCTAACAATGGCGATTCTAACGGCTGTTAGGCCTAACGAATCGCCCTCGTTGCAATTACAGTCCACTTACCTGTGCTGCCGTTTTTAAATACGGTATAATCCGTAATTTAATAACTTTAATCACGTCTCTGCTAGTTAATGTAGCAGCTACACTATAAAACCAAAGTTTCTCATATTTGATTAATACGTTCTACCGAGAAGAAAATCCACAACCGTCATAATGACAAAACCTCTCCGAACCATCATCGTATCATTCTTTTTTGAATAGCCCTAAGTGTAATCCGTACATAACCACCTAAGTGCTGACATTATTAATACCAATAGGATAGAAAGATTTTTTACTGTGTTGTATGTATTTGCTTTGTCTTTCTTAAAACATAAACATAAATTTATCGTCGTTGCATACTGATCCATATTTAATTTAATCTGATGCTATATAAAAACCGTTAAAAATATTTGTATGTTTGAATGCATGTGCAGAGAAAGGTCTTGCCGATTGTAAAAGCAGATAAAAGTAATTCAATTAATTACTTTTGTAAATCCAAAGTAAAATAAACGGAATTGGGGAAAAAATATTTTAATATAAATTATATAAAATATAAAAATTACATGGAAATTGAATAAATTATCACAATAGAATAAACGCTTCTAAATATGAAATGGCAAATTACCAATGGGGGGGGGGATTATTCTATTTACCATATTTGTATTCTATTCTGTGGCTGATTTTCATTTGGCCAGTGACTGTACGGTAATAGACCGTTAATGGCGCATGTAATGCAGCTTCTTGCATGTATCGTAGATTCACTGTGGGAACAAATAGTATTTGTTAATCGGCTTACACACGTTTTACCCAGAAAAACGTTTGTGCAGAAGAAGTCAAATTTAAAAACACTTTCCGGACTTTTGAATCTAAATTATAACACATTATTAATTCAGCATGTAAATTTTTCGCGTCTTAATTAAATAACTACCGAAGTGTGGAGAGCTAGTGTCAAAATAAATTTTAATATTGTCACGGTTGTAATAGGAAGTGTGACGAGAGCTTTTAAAATTAATCTTTAGCTTGTTAGCGCATAGTGTTGCTTAGCATGTTTTTTTATTCGCGTGAGCGAGTGCAACAACTATATCATTATCTAGCCTTGGGCTTTTCATTTCACCGCCAAAAACCTTTTTTTTTATTCGTGGATATATTTTTGGCAACTGAAAAAAAAAGTGTCAGGGCTACTTCTTTCTTACGTGCGATATAGAAGGCATTTCGTGCTGCTCTTCTTCCATCCAAAGCTTAATTAGGGTTGCATTATTTTGCGCGTTGTTGAAATATTACATTATTCAAGTCATGGTTATGTTTATAGCTGCGTATCTTAATGGAAAAAGAATACATGCACTTAACATCTTGTTTTAACAATTGAAAACGTGTTTGAGGGCTAGGGAAACCCGATTTCCTAGATTTAAGCAACAAAGTGAAAGAAAGGAGGTTAAAATGCATTTCAGTTTTAATAAATGTGAGAGAGATTAATGATACCGACAATTTTTTTTTACCTGTGTAATTTATTTTATTTGAAATAGCGCTTCTTGAAGATTTGTATATATAAAATAAGTGATTAATGTTATATAATAAACAAATAGACAAGAGAATCCACTTTTTAGTGGATTATTTTTAATAAAGTAACGAAAAAATATATATTTATTTATAGTGAATGCGCCAGATATTAGGGTTTAAGAACGTTACTGAATAAATATGATTTCAGTTTGTTGCTCTGACTTCTGAATATCAGTGCGCGCGCCTTTCGTGGCACGCGCACTGCTTAATTCATTGTCTGCCAGAGTGGTGGAGCCACTAGTTATATCACTGGATAAGCGAAAAATTCTGTACTACGATAATGTGACTTAATTAACTACTTTAACAACTAAATATTCTATCGCGCGCACACTTACGCAAAATATGGATTTTTGGTTGAGCTTATTTCTTTTTGTTGAACTGAATATCTACCCTTTGAAAGAGTAATGTTCGATTTTTTGGCAGGTTATAGCACAGTTATCTTCAAACTTGGATATTGTTTCTTGCTTATTAATAAATGCATGTTTTTAGAAGCAAGATTAGCATATTAATACGTGCATTAATTTGAATTTTTTTTCTTTTGATTAAAATTTAATCTATAATCTAATATCGTGTGTTAATTTTGAAGTGCTACGTAATACAACAATTAAAAAATAATAATGTCGCCGAATACGAAGAGCCTTTGGCTCTTCATATATTTAATAATAATAATAATAAAAAAACTAAGTCACAGATCTTTACCCGATTTGTTATCCTAAAAATAATTATGGTTACATAATCGAAATCCTTCGTCATCTTACACTTCCTTGCTATTAATTTTATTTCATTTGTATTTAGTTATAGTTTTAACATAAATTTCTGGTTAGTGGACCATTTCAATACAAAAGAACTAATATTTCTGTAGTCGGTTCTCAAAATGTTTTGAGCAAAGTTGACGCTATAAATACCAAGACAATATCCTTCTCCGGTGAGTCGGCCTCAAGTCTTTCCAAAACAAACCTCTAGCTGTCCGTTATTTTCAAAACTCCGCATCGACGACAGGATCGCTTATTCAATCGATATAGTTCAGATCACGAGATGTCTTGCCAACAATATTTCGACGCTTTTTCTTTCAAATATTATCATCGGTGGAGGTTTTCAGCACTCGGCTAAGAAAAATATTTGAAGTGTGAACTGCAGCTTTTGACAGAAAATTTTCTATATGACCACCCCAAACGGTTCTTATGAATAAACAATATCTTTCAAGCTGTTCTGTTCCTTACGGAATAACTTCTTGAAGATTTTATGAATATTCTCTTTTGCTATTTTTATTTCTCAACTCAAAATGTCGAGTACGTCGAATTGGGTTTTACATAAATTTTCACGCTTTGGCGGGCGTTTAACCGAGGTCGTCATTTTAGGGATTATTTTTAAATGATTGTTCATCTTTCTTTAGACTGCATGACCAGAGAAATTATAATATACAATAGAATCTCTTAAAATAGAACGTTAGTTTTATTATTATTTTTCAAAAAAAAAAAAATGTATCACAAAATGCATGCTCACCCTCAAGACAGCCTTGTGTTTTCTCTCTGCTTTGACTTGGTTCTTGGGTTGCGTGATGCTTCGTCTGAAGAGTTTGTTGCGTTCTTGCTCGCGGCTGCGGGGTGCGTGCAATCATCATTAGTATAGAAGGCGTGAAGGTCTACACCAGACTAGTTGGCACTGCATTAAAAAACATGAAGTGGTCGATTGATTGATTGTATTTCATCAACTGAGTCGAATTTGTCCTTTTTTTTTTCCTCTCCCGGCCGGGTTCCATTGAGAATAACACAGCGAGTCACGTGACTGAGTGAATCAGCCAGAAACACTTAACCTCATTATTCAATATACATAATAGTACTGAACACCAGCAAGCAACTTATAAGACGGTAATAGTTTAGGGAAAATTAAAATAAAAACACAATTCATCACATATTTGGATATTTACATAGGAAACATTGTTTTGGGAGGGAGAAATGCTATAGCTTAATTCCTCAACTTCGTTAAAATGTTTAACTTTCTAAAAGGATTAATTTTTTATATATCTGAAATAGAGATTAGCATAGCATATTTGGTGTAATATTAATCACAGGTTCTTATGATTTCAGAATGGTTCTCGTCAGCGGCGGCTCGTTCATAAGGACCGCAGCTGCTCCAGTATAAAATGAAAGTTCCTGTTCTTTTATTGCCGTTCTTAATTTTTTTTATATATATTTATCTAAAAACTGTTATTTTCTTGTTTGTAATACAATACCGCTCGAATGTGTGGGCTAGGACTAGTATACTCGGTGCTGAAGCTGCATTCAATGCAGACCGCACCAAACCTAGTGGGGATAACGCGTGATTTACGTGCAGTTCGGGCTGGTAGCCTTGCAGCCCCACCACTACAAATTCTTACGATCCGCCACTGGTTCTCGTGATATATGACATAAATCGGCCAGTACATGTTTACCAAGATATTTATTCAGAAGCATTCATAAACACATTAAAAAAAATCTGATTTTTGCTATTTCCCTGTTTTCATGGTTATCCTATTAGGTTGTACCATAGTTGGCTGTGAGTAGTATGATGGAGAGCCTCCGTAGCTCAGTCGGTAAAGACGAAGACCTTTGGTCGGAAAACCTGGGTTCAATTCCTGTCAGTGACGTGAGGAACTTTTATCTAGTGTCTTTGAGCGAAAGGTGAGTTAGCTGGTCTCGTACGGAAATAGGGATTTTTTTTTCACCCGGAAAACGTAGGGCTAACCACCTTATCCTCGGGACGGGTATGGTTTCGAAGGGCTATGGACAGCTCCATAACAGACCACTAGGCCTAATACGTAAAAAGGAAGACGAAGTAGTAGCTTGATGGTTCCAAATAAGCATACTTTTTTAGGCTTAGCTTATGCGAATATAGTAAATTTAAGTGTTGGCTAACTAGTTTAAATTATTATCTCGGATTAAAACTTGAATACTGCAGGGTAATTAGTTCAAATCCTGATGGAATTTCATCCACTTGTACATCGGTTGAAATTCACTTCATGCAAGTAATCGCCGAAGCAGTTGGGGGAACGGGGAGAAACAACCAAGCAACTTGAACGAGCGATTGTTCAAAAACAAACAAAATAAACTGTTCCTGACTGAGTGTCTTGGTTAAACCAAAGAAAAACCGAAAAACTAACACTGCATGATATTACAGCGGACAGATCTATCGCGTTCCATTTATAGGCAGCTCTTTATTCAGTTTGGGATTTTTATGAAGTATTTCTTAAACTTTTCATTAATTAACTCATCTGTTTTAATGGGAATAAAGAATTTGTGTGTACTGTCTTTAACTCAGCTTTTGTTTTCACGGATTCCAAGCAGATCTTACGACTTTGGAAATAATGCAAGTGGATTCATATTTTGAATGCTATTCTAATGGTGAAAATGAATTTTATATTTAATTTTAGTTTGTTTGCTTTCAGTACTTAAATTATCTCCGAATAATACCTTATTTCTGAAATGACAAAAAAGTATTTTTGTGCGTTTTTCCCAATACACTCCCGAGTAATGCGATTTCAAGAATAAGTTCGGTGGGGAATTTATTGGAATTCTCCAAATGTCTGACAGCATGCTTTTTTTGGCGCACAAACGCGTGCAGGAATGTGACGAGGACACAGAAAACCAATATAGAAACATATTTTTTCTAATGGAAAAATGGCATTAGGTAAAGTATCAACAGAAAAACCGAAGCTAATAAGAAAGGATGGAAAGTGGATAGCTCGAGTGTTTGAAAGAGTAAAGTTTACTGCTTTGTATTTGGGGCTGTCAGCATCCTTGCGCAGTAACAAAACAAAGTGTAATATACAGCCGCACAAAAGGACAATGCCTTGACGAAAACATAATATCAGAGAGAGTGGCAGGAAAATTTTGATTTCGACAAAAGCAAAGGAAATGCATCAAGCGTTTTTTTTTTATCCTTTTTCGTTATCGAACGTCTATTCTCAGAATTATGAGTCCTTTTCTGAGAATTTACAGTTACGTCTGTGGATGGTTATCCCAATATTAGAACGAAAGTAAAACTGTAGCAGTTTTAAGACTTTCTACTACCCAAATCCGAATCTTGTTAAGCACAAGGAATACTTCTGTCTTCACAGCCAAGCTGTTTGCTCATTTCGTACCACCTTGGTAGGGTGTTTTCTCTTGAAAAACGCAGACACTGAACACTCAAGTGATAACCTTAGTAATTCTATGGATCTCTTTCCACCCCCGTGTAAGCCTATACTTTAAATTTGTTGATGAATAAATTCATAGAAGTAATCTCTATCTAATATGAATAATAGAAGAAAAACAAACAATTTTAACTATGCATTTTATTCATCTTTTTGAGATTTATACGCATATGAAAAAAAAAGTAGTATAATTATTTTAAAAATATTGCATACTTAATGTATAATACGAATTGGTCTTCTTGCAAGCAAGAAGACCAACTCTGATTATACATTAAGTATGCCCGTCATGAAAATATGTTCAAATGTGGTCTTCCTGTAATGAAAATGTGTTCAACTTGTCTTTCTAAACAGACAAACATACTGGTATCTGATAACACCGATATCCATATATTTGTCGAAAGCGGTTCTGAAAATTTTTATCCTATAAAAGTTTATATAAAAAATAATAAATATAAAGAAACATGATTGAATAGAAAATATTAAGTATACTTTGCTACATGACTGTTTCAAATTTTTGCTGTTTAACTAAAGTTGGAAATATGA
Source organism: Typopeltis vanoorti (assembly GCF_054136105.1). Lineage (NCBI taxonomy): Eukaryota > Metazoa > Arthropoda > Arachnida > Uropygi > Thelyphonidae > Typopeltis > Typopeltis vanoorti. The sequence continues at coordinate 108,353,809 of NC_143562.1, read as the reverse complement.
TTACTTCCACATGTAATCAGCTGTAATTAGAACTCCAGTAATACGCATCCTCCACTGTTAGTTATAAATAAAAGATCACAAGAATGAACCTAGTTAAACGTCTTCACAACAATGATATTAAGCGAGTTTAAGTAAGATTATATGTGATGGAAAGGATCCAACGTTACCATACTTCTATCGAGGTCAGGCACTGGTTGAGTTTCCATGGTAACAGTACTGCCTTTTGTTGTTTACATGCCGCTATCAGAGATGGCTTCGGGGATAGTGAAAACTTCGTGATGGTTATCCGATGTTCACCTTTTACAAGGGTTATTGCTTTGCCTTGGAGAAGGAAAGAAGTAGCATTTCAGTTCACATAATAGGCTTCGTTTCTTAGGATATTGATTTCAGTCTAATTAAAAAGTCATGTACTTTTGGCTGCGTGTGTTGAAGGTAATTGGAATTGTAAAACAATATCCTATTACGTTTACAAGAAAAAATGACCAGAATAAATCTCATTAGTCACAGTTCGCAGTAATGTATTAAAGAAACACATGGTTTAAATATGTTTTAAAACATTATAAGCAAATGTATATTTGTATCAAAAGTTCTGTTGAAAGTTTGATTTATAACATTACTCTAATGAGTTAAATATTCCGTCTTTAGTTTTTACAGTGTTGTGAAACTGAAAGGTATTCATTTATACTCAGTCTTCAACTTCGTTTTCAAACTGAAACGGTCTCTCCTGTCTTTATATCCAAAGATTGTGAAAATGAGTTAAAATATCTGTGTTTTAATAAATTATTAATATTAATCTCAGTTTGATATTCAGTATTTTGAATAAGTTGCTCTGCGATTAAAATTTTTGATAAAAACACCCTTTATTTGTTAGTATAATTTTTCTATAAAAGTTATTTTGATTTGAAACCCCAAAAGAGAACTCGAATCGACCGTGAGATGCAGTGATTAATACCCTTGGAGGGTAATGAATGGCGGTGCTGTAGCCACTGAAGCTCTAACTGAGGCTCGGCTATTGCTCTTACCCTCTTGCCATGATCAGAGCTTTAATAGCTCAATAACAACTTATCCCTACACTGTTCTCTATAGATAACGGGGAAGCTGAAAAGCATTCTTACTTCGTCCCTTTAAGCCAGTCCTTATAAGGATAAGGAACCCGAAAAGATTATCTTGTTTGGTTGCTGGGATACGAAGAGCCCAATGCAAATCCAAGCATGTCGTAAGAGGGGACTAAATGGACGCAGAGTTTCGAGAGTTTTGCTCTCTCAGGTTTCTTCCGGAATTTCGCTCCCGGTGAGGAGGGCTTAGATTTCGGGAGATTTCCCTGGGAGTGCATATTTTCAGTCTCCAGGGAGGGTGTCCTCCGGCACAGCCCGATGAAGGGCTTTGTCGGTGGATGCTTTTCCCTGGAATATGAGCGGTTCTGCCCGGTGATGGGGGAGCCAACGCTGAGTTGGACGATCTTTCGGCCATTATGGAGTGGTCTAGGGATCGTCCTAATTTTAGAAGTTGGCTTTACTTAAATATCGCCAATGCAAATCCAAGCAAGAGGCGACTAAATGGACGCTGAGTTTCGCAAGTTCGCTCTCTCAGGTTTCTTCTAGAATTTTTCTCCCCGTGAGGGGGGGGGCTTGATTTCCGGGAAGTTGCCCTGGGAGAGTATTTTCAGTCTCTGGCGAGGATGTTCTCCGGCATGGCCCGTGAGGGGCCTTGTCGGTGGATGCTCTTCCCTGGAATATGAGCGGTTCTGCTCGGTGTGTGTGTGGGGGGGGGTCCCTGAGTGGAACCAACGCTGAGTTGTACGGTCTTTCGGCGACTATGGAGTGGTCTACGGATCGTCCTAATTTTTAGAGACGGCTTTACTTACATATATGCCCCAATGTAGCTCATGCATGTCGGATTTGGCCACTAAAATGGGTTTTCAGAGAGGCTAATGGATGCCAATGCTGTAGCCAATGAAGTTCTAACCGAGGCTTGGTTATTGCTGTTACCCTCCTGCCATGATCAGAGCTTTACATAGCTCAATAATACCTTATCCTTACGCTGTCCTTTACAGATAAAGGGGAATATGAAAGCATTCTTGCTTCGCCCTTTTAAGCTAGTCCTTTTAAGGACTCCCCAAAAGAGCTCAGCCATACTGAAAGAAAATCCATAGTATGGAGGACATTCATCTTTTGGGAGTTAAGATTCCATGGCAGAGTGGAGTCAAATATCTTGGAGTGATACTTGATAAAAAAAATAAAAAAAAAACTCCAATTCAGCAATCATATAAGACACATTGCCTCGAAGACATCGGAAGTAATTGCACAGCTCTACCCTGTGATCAACAGAGAAGCAAACTGGATACACAAAGTTAGTAATTTACAGAATGGTAATAAGACCGGTCATCACTTACGCATCCCCCGCATGGAGCCACACCGCGAATTCAAATATTCGAAAACTACAGAGATTACAGAACAAGTGCCTGGGGATGATTCTAGATGCCCCTTGGTTTATTAGAAACACCCAGATCCATAGAGAAGTTAATCTCTTATATCTCTTCCCTTCTCCTAGATCTAGCTGAGAAGTTCTTTACCAAGACAAGCAACCGCCCAAACCCGTTGATCAAAGAAGCTTTGGAATACAATGAAGCAGAACGCTACAAATATAAAAAGACCAAGTCAAATCTTACATCCAGCTGAACACAGCTAATTTCACTGCCCTCACTGGGCGAGCTCATAAACACTCCATTCAAAGTTCTTCCTTTACAGACCAAGGGGAATATGAAAAGCATTTTTGCTTCACCCAGCTCGCCAGAAACGTTATTCGTTCGTGAGCATAAAGCATCTGGTAAGATATGATCAGAAACTAATCCGGATTTTTCTTCATAAATGATCTTTTCCACATCATTTTAATACAATAATTATGAAATCTAACTTTAGAAAAGAATCTAACATAAACAGAATGTAACACTTAACCTTCGTGATCTCCTTCAGTGACTATTTAAATGATATTTTGCATCAGAAATCATCAATTATTTCACAAAGTATTCCCACGTTGGCCCTTCCTGTGTTCTAATCCAAACGTCCAGAGGCGAACATTAAAACCATATTAAAAATAGGCTTAGTCGCTCAATTGAATTTCCTAATGTACTAATATTTATTTTTATTTATTTATTTAATTTTATTTTTTGAAATACGATGAAACGTTAATTGCGCCTGCGATGCTGATTAGTAACAAAAATCAATTTCTGAAATCTTAATCTCCTTGCTTCGGAGCCGGAATGTTGGCAGGACAGACGACTACATCCCATCTCTTGAATAAACAAACTTAATTGCCTGCCGTCATACACCGTATCGGTTGTGCTTAGCTAAAACTTCCGTTATGCATATCCATGTGCTCTTATTCTATCGGTTTCACCCACATCGCTCGGAATCTATAAATAATAAATGGTGGAAACCTTCAGCCACGACTTAAGCAGTTGAAGCAATCTCAGGCAATTTGTTCTCTAAAAGTTCTTTAATTTATTGATAAATTCATGACCGCCATTACTGAGTAAGGGGTATTCTTAAGTTAAGATGGATGAATTGCGATCAAGCTGGAGTGCCGAACACTTTACGAATTCTGCGATAGCACCAGTCGGTCTAACAACCGATAATAAACGAACCAGTTGGCGGCCTATCTAATGGAAGCCTCCTCTCATAACTGGATGTGTCAAAGATGAAACCTCAAATACAAAGAAGACTGCGATATTTTTTATTGTAATACTTTTTTTTATTTCCTTCACTCTTGCTGTCTGTCTTTTACTGGATGATGCAGCTTGAAGGGACAGAAATCGTGATTTTGTTGGCGATGTCATCGTTTATTCTTTTAAGCAACTTTAGAGCTCTACTGTTAGTTTTAATACTGTTTGCACTGCCACTTGTACCGTATTAATTTTGTGGACTGGTGAGAGATTGAAATACGCAACCCTACTCCAGAGACCACCCCATGATCATTTTTATCCGATTCATGCATCCAAAAGAAGGCAGTCAGTCTCACTTGGTGATAAAATGTATCTACCTATCCAAAGACATTCATAAACATCTATGCCACTCTGGGATTCGAGTCTGCAGTCTGTTGCTTGCAAAGCGCAGACACGATTCACTGTGGTACATAATCGGTTATTGACAACTGAAATACGATAAATACTCAAGTGACTAGCCAGGTCAGTGGAGACCTCTTGAGTCTCCACAGCTTATCACTTTATAATACTTTGCTTAGTGCAGGATAAAATAAAAATAAAAAACAGGCGGTTTTAGTATTTCTTAACAATTTTGATTACTTTGCCACTTTTTTTTTCAGGAATAAACATACTGTTACTTTTTGTTTTTTGTTTTCTGCATTTTATGATAGATAGTGGCTTTTTCTTTCTATATATCAGGGTGTATTAGGTGTGCGGTGCACACCTACGGAATAGCAGTTTCATCGCTATTATATTTTTGCATTTATTCCTATTAAAGACATCTCTAATTGTTTCCTGACTTCGCATGATTCCTAAAATTTAACAAATATACTAATACTTCATGAAGAGGACACTTTCGACAGTTAAACATTGCATCACATTCCCGTTTATAGTCCGGGTGTGCTGTCACAAATACGGACACCTTTGTGCCCTTTGAACAGGCGTATAGATGGCGCAGCGGATCAAATCCTTAGCTTTCTAGTTTTAAACCACCCAGAAGGCAAGGCTGGGTGTGCGCTGAGACAATCGCGCTCAGAAATCAGTGGCTGTGATTGGTTATTGTGCCATCCAAATGACAACGTTCAGTTGAATGTTGTCATTTGTCACCAGCTGCTGTTTTTATTTTCTGAGTTTCATCTGTTTTGCGTGCGTGAGGACATGTTTAGGAACACCAATATAGACAAGATTTTAAAACATAGTTTTCTATAAATAATTTAACTTTTTTCCCCATATTTTCAAAGGGAAACAGTGTTGACAATCTACTGAATGTCCTGTTTTCTGCAAGAGCTTTTGCGGATTGTATGATTGTAGTCGAAGGAGATAAGCCTCATCCTCCTTATCCATATTTACTCTTACATTTATACCTTTGAGTAATTCAAATATACTGACCAAATATAGCATTCTCCTTCATTATTGTTTTCTAATATATCTTGAGATAAACACATTGTACCCCACTCTACGCATCTTTGGTTACAATTAATTTTTAAAATAAAGTATTTAAAGTTATCCTACAACTAATTGCACTCTTAAAACTTCCATACATCGATAGAAATGCAATCGGTGAAATTGACGTGAATTTTGTAACGCGGGTTGCATAAGCCACACAACACACCTAACCGAAATGGGCACGCGTCCCCACTGATACGTATTTGTCCTTACCAAGACTTGTGCGAGGATTATTTTTAATTATGGCCGAACTGCGTGTATTCTTCTGGCTAGCGTACCTGTTTTGAGCTGTGAACAAACCAGTTTCCGAGTTGTAAAACTCTGCCACTCCCAAATAAGATTATTAGTTGAGTTAGTCCGTCTCACTTGAAGCTTTCCAAATTTTCCACTCTTTTCGGTAATTGAGTAAAAGTTTTCAATGTAAATTATAGATAAACAAAATCTTTATTTCGAAACATTAAATAACCTCGGATATAAAAAAACGCGTATTTACATAACTCAGCATAACTATTTTTTTAAATTTAGCTTTCTATTTTTTTAATGAGCGTGTAGAAAATAACTTAAGGAGGCTATGGTCTCCTAAATGTGACTTAGTTTTTGTACAAATTAATCCAGCAATGGAAAAAGCTGTCATATTCGACACTTGTTGGTAGACTGGTCATTAGGAAATCAAAAGCCATTTTTTAAATTTTCCCTCTTTTTTTTTCTTCTTGAAAATCCGTCGTTTCCTTTCTAACGACTTGCGTTGGGTCTTTAGCGCTTTTTTTTGCTTTGAGTTAGAACTTCATGTGCCACTTCAGTTTTTTTTTTCTCCGCCAATTGAAGTTTTTCTTCACTTGGCGATAATGAAAAAATTGAATTTAAAATTGTACTATCCTCGGAATCTAACTTAAGATACTTCTGCTTAATTTTCTTTTTTTTTATTCTTATAAATACGTTCAGTTAACTCCACGATTATCTTCATTATTGTACATTTTATGTGTTTTTATTAAAAATTTCTTAATCTTTATCATTCGCTATGCAGAACACCAGAATGAAGACGTTCTCCACGCGAGCTCTTTAAGTTTTGATTGGGGTGTTTTGATTTGTCAGTTCGAGTATAATTAATGACGTCCATGCAGCAAATTTCAGCGGTTGCAATGGTAATATTGTGTGAACAATTCAAAGCTATTGCCTGTAAAGTTGATATTCAATTGCAAATCTTCATTATTGAAGCCCCATCTGTTGTAAAATATACGATACTTCTAAACTAAATAACAAATTTATTTTATTTCGAAGAAGGGTTAAGCATTTGTCAGATGTTTAACCCTTCTTCAAAATAAAACGCCAGATATTGGGCGTTTCTTACATATATTCCCTCTCGATTAATAACGATCTTCAGACGTACAAAATTTTTGATTCTCGTGCGTGGTACCACAGTTGAAAAACATGCAATTGCTTTGTTAAAATATGATGCATTTGAGGACCGAGAATCAAAATCAGTTTTCCTTTTTATGCGTATTGTAAACGGGGTTTACTGGTATTACAACCATGGGCGTCAGCAGAAAATTTTTCGGGGGGGGGGGGGGGGGGGGAAGCTTGGAGACAAATAATTACATCAATAAATTTTTATTTAATAATTTATTTTGGGGGGTTTCACAAGTAGATTATTGAATACAGTATTGCATCAATACAAAAACACATACATAATGTATATAAATTTACAATATAAAGGAAACAAGAATTAATATATATATATATATAGAGAGAGAGAGATAAATAGATAATAATAAATTCAGTAATCACGTATCGTGTAAGAATTTTATCCGAAGGAATATATTTTGTCTGCTCAGTTTCTATTTTACGTCTTTTTGCAATTTTTTCCTAATGAAGAAAAAGAATTCCTTATATTCATTCGGAAAGAGGGGAAACACAAATAAGAAAATAATTTTTTAGAATAAAACTATAAATACATTATTTTGATTTTACATCGATTTTAATGATCTTTAATTCTTGGGAAACAAATATTCGGAATTAATACAGTTTTTAGCAGAATTTCATATATATATATAAACTGACTGGCATGTTTTATTAAAAATCAACTAATTAATCCTAATTTAAATTATTTCAGTTTAAAAGTAAAAAATCATAAAACTAACAAGTAAAATAATATTAAATTGCATACACTCACCTCTTTAAAAATGCATTTTTCTTTTTAAATTTGTTTCACTATAAATTTACAATTCACACTTCACCCAGTGACTCACTAGGCACAGAAGGCAAGCGAACTGGTCGCTGTTCACAACAGTAATGAATATTTTTTTCACAAGTCAGAAAAAGATGAACCAAAAACAGGTATTGCTGCAATAGATGAAACACGTGCCCTATGGTTACCCTGCCGAGGTCTGAAAGCGGACAGCTCATGATAAAAGTTTAAGACAGACAAAGCGTCCCGTGGTCAAGGGTGTAAGGTTGCATAACTCAGTCACTTTTACGATTATAATATATGGAATTTTTTACTCGATCCCGGGGGAGCAAAATCCCGTTTCTCCCCTCCCCCCTCTAAGGACGCCCATGCTAATAGCATATTTAACTGTGCTAGTAATTTCGTATTAATCACGTGAGTAATGATTTATCACTATACAGCAACTGTATCAAAAATTAATAATTGACAGTTTTTAACTTTGCTGTTGACATAAATAGTGAGAAAGATTATCCATCTTTTTTTTCAGACCCCGCCTCATCCCTTAGTTCTGATTTTCTAGCCTTTAGCACTGATCTCAGAAACGATTTATCACCAACACTCCATTGATCTCTGTACAATCTCCTGTCCATTCATATCGAGCACTTCATCTTGCACAAGGAGATTTTCTTCGGGCCACTGGCCTTTTATAGTTCAGTTGAAGAATCCCCCGAGTAGTTCCTTTACTTTAGGATATTTATCAAATCTGCTGCAGTTAGCCCTCCTTATGTGAATGATTATTTTGCACACCACAATTTTATTGCTTAATTAGTCTATAGAGCTTAGCTGGCGACTCACAATTCTTCTTAAGTGTTCATAAATTATTTTTAGATTATCAGAGCTTCGGAAATTTTTTTCTTGTGTTCAGTACCTTTCCAAATTGAAGTTTTTAAGTCCAAACAATCAATACAATCTGAAGATTATTTTTTATTTTGGAAAAATGAGAAATGTAATAACTGATTATTTAGCAAAAGTCGAAATGTAAAAAATAAATACAACAGAAAGCTAAAATGATATTATTAGAGGAAAGTTCGAGAGACGAACGTAAAGTGATGAAGTCTGGAAGTAATCTAAGTTTGAATGTGGGGGGTGGGGGATAAGCCTCTAATAAAGGATTTCCTTGACACAAAGTCACAATAAAGAATACTTCTGAAGAAAAACTTAAAATTTTTCAACTGATCAAAGTGATGGCGTGAAGGAGCTTTCTTCTGAGGGGGGGGGGGAAATCTATTAAATGGAATGGTGTCATCTTTCCAAAGGGGAAAAAAACGAAAGCAAACTGGAGAAGTGAAGTTGGCTGAAAGTGGAAGATCTTCGGCTAAAGTAAGACAAAGTGTAGTAAATGTCAAAGTTTGTTTCTTATACTTTGAAAAGTCAAAATTATCTTCAATAGCAGCGAAGAAATGTAATGGAGTTGATAGAACTCGCCGGAAAGCTCTCACGAACTGTCCGACAAGTTACTGCGTCCACCTTCCAAGTCACCACTTTTAAGGAAAGCTAAATCTTTTAGCGTTATTAACAAATATTTCAGATTTATAAAAATCAATATTAATAAATTAGAATAAAAATTGTCACCCCCCCCTCCCACCTCGTGTCAAAGTAATATTTTGTTCTTTGAAAATAATCCGAGATATGCTGGAGAATGGCACCCAAAAGCAAAATATTCAGATACTGAACAAATCCTTTCCATTTCGTACTGGTTATTTAAGATGCAACTGGTTTATAACAAAACATATTATAGTCCGACCACAGAAGCGAGAGAGCTCTCGTTGGCAGACTGCCAAGAAGAGTCAATTCATGTTGAAGGGGAGAAAGAAATAAGGCGATGCACGAATTGGTCACCAACACGCGAAATCACGTGCTTTATACGTAAAATTTTCCAACTGTTATACCAGCAAAATAGTTTCCACTTTAAAAACTACAGTGACTTAAGAGAGAAGTTAATTTTCCGATAGTAATAATAAATTACTCACCCCACAATACGGATTGATTACCCTATTATCGGAATGGATTCTCCTTTTGACATGCGCAGAAGTGTCCAAGGGTCTCGTATCTGTGGGCATACTATATTATTATTACCTTTTTTCTATAATCTCCAAAGAAAAGTATCCTCGCATAAAAATTGAATATCTGTACGTAAAAAATTGCTCACCTCGCCAGAGCTCATGCCCCGGAGACTCAAAAAACCTCCCGAAATCTAACCCCTTCTCCCTCACCGGGAGCGAAATTCCGGAAGAAACCTGAGAGAACAAAACTCTCGAAACTCTGCTTCCATTTAGTCGCCTCTTACGACACACATGGATTTGCGTCGGCGCTATTCTTATCCCGGCCACCACACGGTAAGAAATTGTAGAAATTGCTCACCCTGGAACTTCTTTGGGTGATGGACCGAGTTCTTGACTCTTTATCCCTTCATCTGATTTTTGCTTGTGTATGAGAGGATTATTGTGGGTAAATTACCCGCTCATTGTGAGCATTGTAAGCTGTATTAGCTTTATCTTGCGATGGAGGATTTTGGTTTTTTATGTTTGAAATGATCTTAGGGTTTGTAGTCTGCTGCCTGTTGAATTAGCTGATTTGGGTGATTATCTGTGTCTGTGAAGAATATTTCTGCAATGCCTGTCATGTAGGTCTTGATATCTGGAAGGTTGGTTTCCTGGTGTAACTGGAGGTTTCTCATGAACCAAAGGGCATTAAATGCCATTGTCAGGCATTTGTTGTGGATCGTCTGTAATCTGTTGATGTTGCTTTTAGCTGTGTGTCCCCAGGTTGGTGATGCGTAAGTGAGTTGTGGTCTTATCACAGATTTATAGAGGAGGATTTTGTTATTTATGTTTAGGAAGTTCTTTCTATTCAAAAGTGGATACAGTTGTGCTATTGTCTGACTTGCTTTGGTGGAGATATTATTTATGTGTGTCTTGAAATTCAGGCGTTTATCAAGATGAACTCCTAGATATTTGGTAGAGTTGTGCCAAGGGATGATTTTTCCAAACATTTGTATGCTTGTGTTCGGTTCTGCTTTACGTCTGGTGAAAAGTACTGCAGAGCTTTTTGCTGGATTAATGGCAACGCGCCATTTGGTGTACCAGTCCTCTAATTCGTTGACTGCTCTCTGTAGCCAGATGTGGAACGAGGGATCTGGCTATGATAATTGTGTCGTCGGCATAAAGAGCGGTGATGGATGGGGACAACTTGGGAAGATCCGCCATGTATATGGAGAAGAGTAGGGGAGATTGCAGAGAGCCTTGTAGGACTTCTGCTATGACTCTCCTTTCTGTGGATCTGATTCCATTCAGTTTTATTTTAAATTTTCTGTTACTGAGATATGATTTGATAAATAGAACAAGTGGTATTGGGATTCCTACTTGGTGTAGCTTGAAAATTAGACCATGATGTCAAATTCTATCAAATGCTTGTGTTATGTCCAAGAAGACTGCGCCAGAATGTTGGTGCCATTCATACTCTTGGGTGACGTATACAATGATTCTGTAAATTTGGAGGGTCGTAGATTGCTGTTTTCTGAATCCGAATTACTCGTCGTGTATGACTTGGTTGTTATCTGTTGCTTCTTGAATCCGTGTTAGTATAGCGCGTTCGGCTATCTTTCCTATACATGATAGAAGGCTGATAGGCCAATAGTTCTGTGGGAATTGTGCATTTTTCCCAGATTTTTGAATTAGGAAAACATCTGCAAGCTTCTGTCGCTCTGGGAAATAATTAAGCCGAAGAATGGCATTGGTGATGGCTACCAGATGTATAACCCCTTTACATCTGGTAGCCAGATGTATAACCCCTTTACATCTAATCCCCGTGGGAGTAGCTATAGCACCTTGTTCCTTCTGGTACCATCTGGACCCGGAGCCTTTTTGTTGTTTAGTTTTCTTATGATGTCATATATTTCTGTTGGTGACACGGATTTGTTGTTGGATTGGAGTGAGGCGTTTTGAGTTATTTTACGCACTTGGGTGTGGATTTTTCTTATGAAGCTTAAATCTACATTGGCATAATTGGGACTGCATTGTCTTTCTAAGCTGTCTGCAAATGCTTCTACCTTTTCCTCATCACTGTATGCGATTCTGTATTCTCCTTGGATTGGGGAAAGCGTGTTACGTTTTGAACGAAGTGATCTCATCATTCTCCACAATGATTGATCCTCTGTGTTTAATTGGTGTATTTTGTTATTCCAGAGTTCATTACGGTGATCCTTTAGGGCATACCGAACCTGGTTTGTAGCTCTGTTAACTGCCTACTTATCTGCGGGATCCAGTGTTCTGTGATATTTTCTTCTTAACCTGTTTTTCTCTCGAATATGACATTTTATGTCCTCTGGGAGTTTATTTGGTGGTGCGCATTTGGTTGTATGTGTTACCTGTGATACTGCTGTTATTACTTGCTTTTCAAAGGTTTTTGTTGCTTTTTTCTATGTCTTAAGTGGATATTATATGTGGTACTGGGCGAAGAGTTTCCTGGAAGGCTGAGGGAAGTTGTTTCCAGTTTATAAAAGTGGAGGTATTTTCCGTTAAATCTTGTGTGGTGCCTAGTTGCAATATGATGGGATTGTGATCAGAAAGTAAGTCATTGACTGCTTGTATTTGATAGCTGTGCGCTATGTTTTTTAATATAGCTATATCAAGTACATCAAGACGTCCGGTTGCTCCGTAGTGTGTGGGTTCTGTGGGTCCTATTATTGCTATGTTTCGTGAAGTAGTATAAGAGTTGAGTATTCTTCCATTGATATTTGAGTTTCTGATGTTCCAGGCTGAATGTGTAGCATTAAAATCTCCAGCTATGATTGCTGCTTTACCTGCATTTAGTATTTCGTCCAGATCTGATTCTAGGAGTTTTTTATTTGGGGGATGTATGCGGCAAAGACCATGATACTGCTTGTGTTCTCCACGTGTATTTCAATTCCTGTTGTTTCCACGTGTTCTGTTTGAGGTGTGGCGATTGCGTTGTGTTTTATACTTCTTTTAATGAGCATGGCAGTTCCTCCTCCTCTTGCATAGGTTTTGTCTGTGCGGTACATGGTGTAGTTGTTGATTCTTGTCTTGTCAGATGGACGCAGGTGTGTTTCATTTACTAAGATGATGTCTGCTTGGGTTTCTGCCGCGAATTCCTGTAGTTCTATTGCTTTGTTGGGTAGTCCGTTAGCATTCCAGCTGATGATCTGTAGAGAGTTGGGTTTTATTTTGCTTTTATCCATTAAGGATTGCAGAGAATAAAATCTGTGTGTGTTTTAGAATGATGTCCTTGGCCTCTTGTGTTGGGTCAGTTTGCTGGATTTCTGCAAGCATCTCTCCTATGCAGCTTGTTATGTTGAGGAGATTGGTTTGCTGTGGGTGGTTTGTTTTGGGTTTGGAGTCTTGTTGTTGGTTTTATATCACAACATACTTATAACAGGAAGAATATATTTTCTTTAAAAAGGTATAGGAACATGAGCATAGATAAAAATGTCACCATCATTGATTGAAACTGTTTTTCCCCTTTATTTAATTTTAAATATTTATTTTCTTTTATTTTTTAAATTTTATTTTCACAGTAAATCCAGTTCAGCTTGGCTATTGAAGAAATGATGTTTTCCAATCAGCTGGTCGTTCCTATTAACGCCGTAAAAATATTGTGATAGCTTTGCACATCGTTAAACACGTGGTATAACGAAATAGCTTGCGTCGAAAAACTGACCATTTCAATATCAATTCAATATAATACAGGCACAACACAAGAATGCAGGATTGATAGTTAACACGGAGAAGTTTTTATTGTACAAACGTCTTTTGGAATTCGGAATAATCCCGGAGAATAACATTTTATTTTGTAATAACCCTTGCAATTGAAAGAATACACGCACATATGTGTATTTAGTCATCTTTAATTATAACACACGATTCAGTTAATTCTTTCAATAATGCGAATATTCCATACATTGTTGGTGTTTGTGCAAGCAGATAATCATTCACAGAGAGACTGTGAATCAGTAATACGCATGCGTATTACGTTAATAATGCTATATTAACACTTTTAATTATATATGGTTGCGGTTAAAAAGAATTATAAAACCAACGGAGGGGAGTTCGAAATAGAGCTCATGCCATACGCTTGACAAGAAGCAGAGGAGAGGGAGATAGATACTTCGGAAGCTAAAGAATTGTATCTATTCTTAAAGTAGCTTTCGCTTAGTTTACGGATGCTATGTAGCCTGAAAGTATAATTATTGGTTTGTTTATTTCTTTCTTTTTTTTTTTTTCGGAAAATGGTCATCTTCTTGTGTTATGGCGTAAAAAAGCCCTCAAAACCCAGTGACTAAGGATAGTTTATATTCTGACGTTACTTTTGAGAATTGCGTTACATTTATCGGAAAAAAATGACCACTTGCATTGTCGAGTTGATTTTCTAGTTGATTAAACACGGCCTTATTGTGCGTTCCTACAATACCTTTAGGCATGCCGCCCTCTCGGCGCTACATTTGTGTTTCTTGCGTGAGTATTAAATCGCCACGGAAGAACTCGACGTTTCCGAAAGAGCAATTCCGTCGAATGATTCGAATCGAGGCTTTCACTGCCCAAAAGAGCATTCCGATATTCGAAGTGTATTGGCATTGACAGAGATTTGATTTCCCCCAGGATCATTCCATTAAAAGAGTCTCTCCGACGAATGCTCCAGCAAGCACTGTGTGGTCAGCATCTGCCTGAAGGTCGCGCTGCAGATGATCAATTCGATAAAGAGGCCAGATTGCCTTTACATGTATTTATGCTGTTCCGTACGCAGTTATGTTTCTGTATTGGATTACTTCATGAATTAAGAATACTTCGGCATCCACTTGATTCCTTTTCATGCAAATTGTTCTGCAGGTTTCATTCTGCCCAAGTATTTCATACGCATCAGTAGATGACTGTCCCTAACTGCTAAGCTTTGTGCACTTGAATCAAATAAGTCGAAACTTCCTGTAAGGCAGAAAAACATTTTTTGAAGATTGCGTTTTTATTTCACATGCAATTGGAATTACTCTGTCTCATATTAGGTGATTTTTTGCTGCTGATAGCCATTACTTTTCCGATTGAAAAATATTCTTGCTGTTGTGCGATTCAACTGGTTTCTGTATTTTCAGAAATATTAAAATTCCATATCATAAACGTAGAACCTTATCAACTTCATAAGGGGAATTTTAAGTCTGCTAATTGTGTTCTCGGGTTGCTTTGTGCCTAAGGGCACAAACACTTGGTGTTCCCTTACTTCTGTTAAAATACTTCATCAGCCCTTTATCCCGACATCTCAGGTCTTCTTTCTCAAACAAGGCCTTCTGTACAGGAAACGCTTCGTCATGTATGCGCATACTGGTTGTGTCGTTTCGTAAAACTTATTTCTTCATAAATATTTTGGGAAAATGGTACGTTTAACCTTTAGCGTCTTAAGCATTGATCAAACCGAATTGTTCGTTTTCTTCAAGAAATACTAAATGAAAATATTGCATGTGCGTCTCGTAACTGGCGTTGTCATTAATATAACGGACTTAATGCATTCCCAATCCCAGCGATGCATTTTTCGTTCGCTTTTTCTTTTTTTCTCCTTGGCGAATGTTCTAATGCTATCTGCTCCGAGTCATATTTTCCACACACGCGCTTAAGATGAGCGACTAAACGAAGTTAGGCGCTTCCACCCCTCTTATCTGTTGGTTTTCCAGTAGTTAAAAAATGTCTCCTATCTCAGAACGAAATTACCGCAGAAGAAGCACCGAGATTCGTGGCAACTCGATTCTTCTTGTGCATTTTCTCTACTGTCATCATCTTTTCTTCGAACTTCTGCGGAATTAGAAAGACGCAGCTTACGCCACATATCTCGTCCCCCCCCCCTCTCCTCGTTCGCTGGTGCCCGTGAAGGACGGTAGCTGTAGTGGGAAAGTGGTAAGTGCTAGACAGCTGTTGAGCCACGGAAGGCACCAGACTGTGCGGCTGTCCGTGAGTGCGTCCGTTACAAGTGTCAGAAGGAGAGAGAGTGTTCATCCACCATCGGCGCAGAAGAGGGAGCGGTAGGAGGGAAGAAAATAGCACACACGTGGTGGATGCATTGGGCAGATCACGAGAGATTTACATGTGCGCGGCAATTTCTGGAACTGCTGCGAAGCAAGAAATTTATCTGGAACAAACGAACGCAATTTCGGTAGGAAAAGATTAGGAGTAGAAATGGATGTAATTTTAACTGCGAGATGCTGCCTGAGGGACGCATTAAACTCTTTCACAGATTAGATTACGCGATTCCTTTATTTGTGCAGTAGGCGTAACGATCGTTGCCCAAGCAATGGATGCAGGTAAATAGCCCTAGCCACGTAAAGAGACTATTAATGGTTATCACAGTGTCAACATGCTCTTCATCTCTGCAGAAAACTTTTACGAACCCCTTTTTGTTGTCTTATAAGAACGATTGTTGTCTTCCAAGAAATACAACATTCAAGTATTTCCCAAACTTAACAAACATAAAATAAATAAAATATGAATAAGTGCATAAGAAATATAAAGAAAAATGTTAGGCCGGTCGATTTTTTTATTTGTAAATATGAAGAAATGTTTTGCGATGGCAACTTAACATTTTGAAATATTTCGGTGCGAGTTCTTTTATGACGCACTGAAAAGCTAAACCTGGGCTAATCCGTTCGGTAGGATGCAGAGTGCAGCTAATTCACTCAGCCGATAATTTTTTTATGATAAATTGGATATTTTTAAACTATCAGTAAAGCAGAATCCGGCAATAAAAACATTAATCGTGCAGATATTCTTCAGTTTATGATGAATGTATGTTGAGTTAAAAATGACCCACTTTTGTCAACAACTGTCCTTCGTACGACTTTAAGAGTTCGCTTTTGCTGTTCTGTTCAAATATTTGTGCCTTGCGTTTCGGTGCGAATTATTTATTTAAACCAGTCAGTTATCAGTTACTTTTTGATGAGATTGTTACACAAAATATTTCCTTGCGAGCGAAAAAAGGAATGGACAAACTCATCAGCACGCGTGAATGGAGAAATAGGACTCTTATTACATCTGCAATCGCTGTAATGATTGCAACTGAATAATAAGAAGAAGCAAGAAGATCTGCAGAATCAATGAAATATGCATATTTTAGTGGATAAAACGAGCGAGGATGCAGTCTTCAGAGAATTCTATGTATCGATAAAATATGAATACTACTCGTTCGCATCGCCGTTTATATGCAAGAGTGTTTTGAAAAGCTTACACTTAAAGGAATGAAAAGAAAGGGCTTGTCTCCTTGCTAACTCGTGATCGTGATGAAAATAGGTCCTCATATTTAGGTACTTTGTTTGTTCATAAGTAGTAAGGCGCGTTAATAATAGCATCAAGTTTGTTCTACTGTTGCTGTTATCGCCCATATTCGTTTGTTTTTGTTCTTTTCATTTATGGTAGTAAAAGGATAGCCTGTCAACAGGTTCTAGGAAAAATTTAGGGCTTTAAATAAGGCCCTACTTTCCTTAAACATTTAATTTAAAAAATTAAATGTTTAAGGAAATGATTAAAAAAAATTTAGGGGCGACCACTCAGAGAAGTGAATTAATCCTTGATTGACATCATGTCAAACGGAGTTTTTCTGAGAAATAAATTTTGTATATCATTTTGAAAAAATGAAAAATTATGTTGCTATTCGGAATAGTCAATAATTTCAGATAATTGTCCTTTTTTCACGAGCTTTTGCAGTTTAGGAATTAACATTTTTGTGCTAATCAATGTTCATTACCTACTCCGTATCCTGAACTAAATCCCAAAATGTATAAGCACGTGATCTCTTGCTAAAAGGAGGAAAAGTTGCAGGACCATCTACTTCCATGGGCAACTAAGCGCCCATGAAATAAACAATATCCAATTACAAAATGGATCGAAATCACAAGACTGACGCTTCCTTAGGACGTCCACTGGTGTTTGGCTTTTACTGATCAGAACGTTTCGATTTTAAGAGCTACAGCCTGGATTTATCTTGACCTTTCTTGATGCTTGTCCAAAGCTATTCTGATTTCACATAAACTTAATCACCTTTTCTGCTTCTCCCATCCATCTCACGCCTGCAATTTGTTCCAGTTCATCCCTCCACCTTCTCGGTCTTCCTCTCTATCTTTCTCCATCCATTGGCCTCCATTTTGTTGTTTTTCTAGTCATCTCCCGTCGCTGCATCTGGCAATATGGCCAGCCCATCTCCACTTAGCCTGTTTAATGTATTTTACAATAACCATGACACCTGTTTGAGATCTTATCCAGGTATTTGTCTTCCTATCTCTTAATGTTATTTTTAGCATACTTCTCTCCATGCGATGTTTTTATTTTTCTCAGCTATTTGTTTAGGGCTTCTGTTAAAGTCCATGTTTCTTCTCCGTATGTTAGGACAGGAAATATGTACTGGTCGAAAGTTTTCCTTTTTAGACCCATAGGGATGTCACTTCTGAATATCTCTCATTTTCCCATAAGCCATTCATTCAAGGTGAATTCTTCGCTCAATCTTTTTTCTTTGGCAATCCTCAAAGGATAACAATTGGCCCAAATATACGTATGAAGTAACTTCTTCTATTTCATGGTATTCAACTTTGACAGGTCTATTGTTTATGTATTTATTCATCATTATTTTTGTTTTTTCTCTATTTATTTTAATCCAATTACTCTGCAGGCTTCATTTAGCTGATTTAGCTTTTCTTGCAAGGCTTCTAAAGACTTCCTCTAATGCGTTTTCGTAGTCTATATAGGCCAGACGTAAGGGTTTATTGTATTCAATTGATTTTTCAACGAGCTGTCTTAATGTGTGGTCCAAAGTATTGTAACTCTTTCTAAATCCAGCTTGTTCAGAGGATTGTTTTCATTTTTAGTTTTGATTCTATTCTAATTTAGATTTTATTCTGTTATAATTTTTGTGGAGACTTTATATACGGTAGGGAGCAGGCTTATGGGTCGTAGTTTTTAATTTCTTCCTTATTGCCCTTTTTTAAAAATTAATACTAGAAGTGAATTGTTTCATTTTGGAAGTTTTCTCTGTTTTAGGCATTTATTAAAGAGTTTAGTCAGCTGTTTGATGGCAGGACTTCCTCTCAATTTTAAGAAGTCTACCATAATTCCATCTTCTCCTGGGGCCTTTCCATTCTTCATTTCCCGCAGTGCCATTTCCACTTCACCTTGTAAGATCTCACGGGCATGGTGTGCTTCCTCACTCGAGTTATCCATAGGCGATTCTTGGATGTCTCGGTCTTTGTCTTCATAGAGTTCAGTATAAAATTCGTGAATTTTTTTTATTATGGCATCTCTATTTTATAAGCTCACCATTTTTTCCTCTTACAGCAGCTATTTCCTTTGTTCCAACTGATAATGTTCATCTTAGGACCTTCATATTACTGTTGTTTCCTATTGTTTCTCTAATTTTTCTAGTATCATACAATCTAAATTGTTTCATCCTTTGCGTATAGTTATACAAATTTCCGATTATTCTATTTTATTGGTGGCATTCAAATCACTTTTCATATCTCTTCTTTTCTTCATCAGATCTAAGGTTTCCTGTCTTAGTTTTTCCCTCTCTTTGGTGCTTTTTTACACCTTATTGTGGTAGAGGTTTTGTAGATTCACTAAATTGGACTTTTTTCTTATGAGCTTATTCCGTTCTCATTTTTGTTGATCCATACTTTTACCCTTACTAGTCGTGGTCACTTCCTTTATTGAATCTATTAAGCACTTCGGTATAATTTATTACATATATCTTCTGTTAAATAGGATGAAGTCTATTTCATTGTAAGTTTGTTTATTTGGGCTTCTCCAAGTCCATTTTCGGTTGATTTTCTTCTTGAAAAAGCTGTTCATAATAAAGAAGTTATTTTCTTCTTCGTATTCAATATTAGCAGAGAAAAAATGAGTCATTTGCCGAGCTAGGAATAACTGTCGAGTTGGGTTGAAGTCTCCTTGACAAAATGCGACAAACGTTTTCCATTTGTAGAAAATTTGCACATGTGTGGAACAGTCCTTAAAAATGCTCCGCGCATCTTAGATGGGACTCGAACTCGGGTCCGAAAGTGTGTCCTATGGCGTATTAAACCAGAAGCAGCAGTTTTTTGTTGTTTTTTTTCACCTGTTGTGCAGAGGCGTCGGGAAAAGAGGCAGAAAATGAAGAACAAAGAGTGTTGAGGTTCGTTCTGAAGACCAAAAACTACTCTTCACGTCTCCAGTAAGCAAAGCCGTGAAGCTGCATCGGATAATGAAAAAAATTAGGCTTTTAGGGCGACAGTTCGGGCTCTCGAAAACCATTGGTGATAACAGGACGTTCCGTACATGGCGTTCTCCGCCCATTTTTGGTTTCCTCCTTTTTGTCATCTTCTATTGTCTTGAAGACATCGTAAAATATACATTTCAGATTTATTTCAAAACAAAAAATTAGGTTTTGTGGCTAAGCTGGTGTGTGGCTCAATACATTAAGTGGTGGAAAGAAATATTTCGGGACGAGAAAGGAGTGCGGTGCGAATAAAACGAGTTCAAACACGTAAACCACATAAACAGCCGTATTGTCATCGAACAATAGTTTGCGATTAGAAGTCTCGCGAGATCTTCGGAAATAAATTACAAATATATTCCGTCGCGTGTTTGACAATGCCCGAGAACGTCAGGAAGAAGAATCCGCGGCAAATATGCGGTGTTCGTTATTATGACTACGGGGCACGAGAATTTTATAAAATAATCACGCATCGGTTCTCAAAGATCTTAGATTTAGTCAGAAACGTTCCTACTTAATGTTGTCCGTCAGCTATTCTATCACCTTTCCACTCCGTCACAAAGACTCACCTAGAAATAGCGTGGGCGGGGAGGGGAGGGGAGTAGATGATTATGGCGAACAAGCCTTCAGCAAACAGCGGCTGTCTGTTTTGAATACTGTCAGTGTCCTCCGATGAAAAGAGGGGGAGGTGGGGGAACATGGGGAAACGTTAGACACAAAACAACTTCAGAAGGTCGTAGCGAAAGCATCCATAACAGGTTAGTCGCTGTTAGCATCCCCATTGTCAACAACACAAAAGACCCAGGGGCAAGCGTTTGCTGCCGTAATAATGTAGCGGCAGTGAAACAAGGCGCGAGATGTGAAAGTCATTTGTTGACAGAACACTCCAGTTGCTGTATATGACTGGCGGACATTGGACTGCACCGTAGCCCACAAGCTACACGCTTTGTGCGAGGATACTTGTCTACGGTAATCACTCCTTTGAAACAGAATGGAACGCACGGCAGGATCGAGAGATTGTCGTGGTGACAGGTTGTTGGTAGTCATAAATAACGTGAATAATGCCCCTCCTATAATCGTTTGTGGAGAGAGAGAGAGAAAGAGGATCCAATTCACCTTCTGTCCCGTTTACGCTTTCGACTAGCATTTCGTAATGACTCTGCGCGCAGACAAAAGCACTTCTGCCGATATTCGCTGACAATATTTGTGTAACAGCCTTCTACGTTTCTAGAAGTAGACTTCAGAGTAGGAAATCGAAAAGGTTTTTAAATAGGAAGCGAATATGCACGTAATGTTTAGCATTTAGCTAAGACTGAAGCCTCATATTGTGCACAACACGATTCTTATTTTTGGTAACTGCCATTCGTGGTATGCACAACTCTGATACCATCAGTTGCATGAAAAAGAGCGCGACTACAGCTTTATAAATAACATATGACAAAATAAAGATTATCCAAAATGGGTTGGGCTGAAATCGCCGCCATCAGGTGTCGACAATTATTTGGTGGTCCGAATTAAGACTGCACTTTGAGACCTTGGTATTAAATACCCGTTTACCTTGCTAATAACACGATAATCATCAGGCGAACGGTTCTCCGCTCCCCCCCCCCCTTTCCTACATAGAGTACCCACCCTTTTGTTACAATCAGTAAATTCGTATTATTTACGGTAGGAAATATAAAATGCTTTACGGCGGTAGTCGTACTGCGCTGCAGTTTTTTTTAAAAAATTAAATTTAAAATTAATTTAAAAGCTTCCTATTTAAAAACCTTTTCGATTTCCTACTCTGAAGTCTACTTCTAGAAACGTAGAAGGCTGTTACATAAATATTGTCAGCGAATATCGGCAGAAGTGCTTTTGTAATTTTGTAATTTAACTAGACATACCTTTGCCGGCCTGATTGACGAGTAGCTTGTCTACTCTCAACCAACAGGCTGCAGGTTCGAATCCAGCCTTGGGCATGGGCCCACGGCTGGATTCTTTAGGTGGAAGATGAATTCCATCGACCATCGTCTGGCTTATTGGAGACCTGAATTGAATATAGAAAAATTCACTTTGGTCTCTAGAACGAATCTTCCCTACTATTTAAAAATAAAATAAAAAATATGAAAATCAGTAAAAAAAATAATAATAAATTCTTACTCCATTCACACTATTCGATATATATACTTACATATTTTTGTGACATAAAAAACCGGAGAAACAAACAAGAATAAATTGATAAAAAATTACTAAATTAATAAAGTGAAATTAATTAAAATAGAAATTAATAAAGAAAAAATGCGGGGAAGGGTTGAATTGTGTTTTAGAGTAAGAAGAAAATCTGCTCCGATTTTTTTCAGTCATATTTTTTTCTTGATATTCATTTAATTTGGCAGCTTAGCCAATAAAATATGCTCTTAAATGTGATCTTCGCATCCTAAACGAATGCGTATCTTCAGTAGAAATTAATGTGTGTATGTGTGATTAAAACAAGTGCGTTGCATGTTTGACGAAATCTATTATTGTGGCTGTGACAACAATGCCGACGTGTGATATGGCGCATGCGACTATGAGCACGAAACAGCTAATTGTTTGCAGAACATCTGTGAAGTTAGTTTAGAAAACTTGTAACAATAATGCTATTTCGTTTAAATTAAGAACAGACGACACTGATTTATAATTTGTTTTTAAATTATTTAAATTTTAATGCCTGTTAAAATAAAAGTTTTTAAGGTACATATGATAATTATTTGGAATCATAAGAATAGAAATCGCACACGGGAAACTGAGAGGGCAACGTACTTGGGAGTTCAGAACTGGTTCTTTAAGTACGAAATGACTGGCAACACCCTGTCACTGACGTTAACGAGTTCAGTTTGCGATTTGATAAATACTTTCGCACGAAGATAAGGACCGAATGACCGAAATTGGTGATTATGAAAGGCACCAAATACGTGAAGAAAAATCTTGATGGCCAAACTCTTCCATCATCGCTAATGAGCCTATTAAAATACTTTCCCCCGACTGCAGTTTAATTTTTACCTAAACGAGGAACTACAAATAAACAAGGCACAAAACCTAATAAACCCTGGAACTTGTAAGCGTCAAACAAATCGACACTTCGCCTTCTTCTCCGTCGCTTTCTACGGATGACGTTCTTTTCACTCGCAGGTAATAAGCTTCGTCCTACTTTATGGTTCTGCCGTGAACCGCTTCATTGTAATTGGCGGAAATGCTAAACGGGAAGGAACGAAATCGTAACTCAAAGCATTTTCTTTGTCATCCGCTGCAGCCAACGGAAGGAACGCCGGTGACGAAAACGCACTTCTCGGCACTTAGCGTTCGTCTCCGGGGGCACGTCATTAAGGTTTATGTGCATATAAAGTAGAAGGAGACAAGCGAAGGGATACTTAGGATCCTCCTACACTTAGCTGTCATCAAGCAGAAGATGTTGTGAACAGCCACTCCGAAAAGGTGGGAAGCGGAAAGTGTCGGAGAGCCGGCGGTGGAGGTTTGGGATGGGTGGGGTTGGAAGGAATGCAGAGATCGAGGGGTGAAGAACGTAATCCATTAATACATAGTAGCTGAGGTGACCTCGAAAATTCACACATGCATCTCAAGAGAAAGCAACAGCTACATCTTGCGCGCGCCTTAAGACTGTGCATCAAGTGATGACCGTGCTAAACTTTGAATCCGCTGATTTTTAAAGAATCTCTTTGAAACACCTTGCGGTCCTAGAAGTATTTTTTTTTTATTTTAAGCATTATTAGCGTGGTGGTCTCACACCGGATGATGAAAATCATCTGTCATTTAACCTAAAGACATTCACAAAGCATCATAGTGGGATTTCAGCTCAGTGTGTTAGTAGTAAAACTATCGACCTGTCAGGCCGGTCAGTCAGAATCCACTCGTGTTTTAATTTTAAATGCTTAAAATATGGAAATGAGACGCAGATTTCTAAATTCATTTTAATTAAAATATTAATATTGCTTTAAAATATTCCATGCACCTGCAGGCCGCTGGTTCGAATCCCGTCATGCGCATAAATGATTGTGTTTAGGAGGGAGATGAATTTTATCGCCTGGTGTGATACTACTTCCATGCTTATTGAACGCCAGAAGTGGTTTAAAAAAGTGCATCCCTTAGTATGTAGAGAAATAATTCCGGATTATGTAAGAAGTAAATAAAAGTAGAAAACATTCTTAGCCCACCCACGGTACAAATGTACTAGACGTTGACTAGCAACCTTTCGTGCGTGGAATCAACATAAAATTAAATAATAATAATAATAATAATAATAATAAAGCTAAACGATAAATGAATTTAGTAAAGAATTCAAGTAGAATATAATTGATTTCGCTTGGTTAATTTTAAGAAACGTGGCTTTTTTCCCCAAACTATTGCAACATGTAAAGCTCGTGTTCGAACAATTAAAAACAAAACGCGTGTATTTAGAATTATATTTGCGTAGCCAACAATGATCTAAACAATTACCGTTCTTAGCAGCATTCGACGTGTTTTGCAAAGGCTCAATGACAGATTTTTTAACTTGAATTTGAACAATATTTTTTCCCTTTTTCCTAATGGCTGTAGTGGCTGATCTAGACGCAGTCATTCTGTCTTGTCGCGGTAGCTACGTTGCCATAAGTAATAAAAACACTTAATTACATAAAACCATCCTTTAAATAATCTGTCATAAGATTTTTTTTTCGCTTTTCAACTCCCCTTCCATCCACAGTTGATCTTTAAAAATGAATGTTTTCGATACCAAACTTCATTATCTCAGTACACAGATCGCACGCCGAGGATTTCGCTAAGCTGTGCATGAGAAAAGTAATCTTGTGCGCAAGTCATTACACAAACGAATGCTTTCCATTGTTGCTTTTCTTTAAGACACTCCGACGATCACTTCTTTCTTTTCTCATAGCGATTTTTAATTAAGTCTGTGCTTATTCTTCGCGATTTGAGAACGAATTTAATGCGCCACTGACAGTGGAAAGAAAATATAAGGCCGAGTTGAAGAAAGTCACCTTAATTTGTTATCTTCATATCTCCAGTCTATCTCGGTTGCCGTGGAAACGTCCTTATGAGAGGTGGTCGTTTAATGCCACGTTGGGCTGCCTAGTAATCATCCAGCCAGTTCGGTTCGAATTTCATTTACTCGCACTGCGTATGTCTGCAAGAATGACGGCGTAATTTAGTAGATTGCAATCGTTTTATTTGGGAAATAAGTCTGCCTGCCATCTTAGCTATTGTTGATGCAAAATACGTTATTTCGGTAGAAGCACGTCACAGTATTGTTTACCAAACGTCAATAGCATAGCGTGTCACGCGTTAATAGAGGCTCAATTGTTGTGACAATGCGCTTTTTAAATTGCTATGAATATAATATTTCCATAAAAGCGCGCCTTTTCTGATCGGATTGGGTGTTGATGGAAAACTGAAAAATATGGAAAGGATATTTCCGAAATCTGACACGATTGCTGTCGTCAGCGAAGAAAAAAAGATTCCGGAGATGAAAGATGGGATAGAAAAGCACCGGCGCTAAAGGATAACAAAAGGAATTTTGTTTTGTATAACTCGAAGTAATAGAAAATGAAATAGGTGTGTGTGTGTGTGTGTGTGTGTGTGTGTGTGTGTGTAGAGCGGGGGGGGGGGGAATCTGTTACCGCCACGCCACATGCGATTGGATGAATTGTAAGGCACTCAGCTACATCGTTTTGTGACGATGTACTAGAGGAAAGAGAGAGAATAATGAGAATATGCCTTTGCACCAGATTTTAGTAACACAGAGCCGATAGGAATCTGCACTAATCACTACCAGCGGCGTTGTTGCAAGTGTGACGTCAACCACACTTTAATTCAAATTCAATTCCTGTGGAATTTCTATTGTGATGTCAGAAGTTTAATCATCCGGGCTTTACTTAATATATACATTTATGTGAATCTAAATGTTAATATAAATTTTGCAGGAAAACCAAATAATCTCGAAAACAAATATTTGATTTCTAGATCATAGAAGGAACACCAGTAATTTCACCAAATGATTTTGTAATGAAGTGTAAATCCACCTTAAGGATAAGGTGGAGCGGAGATGCAATGATTGATTCATTCAATCCAATACCCTTGGAGGGTAATGGATGGCAATGCTGTAGCCAATGAAGTTCTAACTGAGGCTCGGCTATTGCTGTCCCTGCTGCCACGATCAGAGCTTTAATAGCTCAATAACACCTTATCCCTACACTGTCCTCTATAGATAACGGGGAAGATGAAAAGCATTCTTGCTTCGCCCCTTTAAGCCAGTCCTTATAAGGACTAATAAGGATAAGGTGTTATTGAAACTCCGCGATTCCGTTCTCAAGATATATGGGGTTGGATTAGAGCATCGGTTCCCAAACGGTGGCACGCGTGCCCCCGGGGATACGTGCTGGGCCGTTCAGGGATGCACGAAAAATAATGAGTAATGGCGAAAAAATAAAGTAAACTATTTTACATTAAGATAGGCACTGAACAAAAGTGTCAGTATTTAAAAACAGCTATTTTAAAAACAAGGGGTACAATTTGTTGAAGTGGGTTTAAAAGGGGTACGCAAGTGGGAAAAGGTTGGGAAACACTGGGTTAGAATGTTTCCCAACCTTTGTTTCCTAACCAACTTCCCTGCACTTTAGCTAAGGCGAGTATTAGCTGAACCCCTGTGTTTATTTACAGTAATATCGTAAATTGACTTCCGCTTTTCATCAGTCTCCAAATTAAAATAACTAATATGGAATAATGCTGCAGTTTTAAAAGGTAATTGGCCAGGAAGCGTCATTTAGCACTGCAATTTAATGACATTCTGAATGTATCTTTTTTTTTTCTTTTGTCAACATTTCATTTTAGGAAGCAAAAAAAAAAAAAAAAAATTCGGTTGAAGTGTACTTCGTTAATGTTTCACTATTATTCAGCTGTACCAAACAGCGAACCTAAAAAAAATAAAAAACTAAGGAAAAAAAAAAAAAAACAGTAAATACTTAAAGCTTTGATCTGCGTTGACGTCATCGCAGCTGCCAGTCACGTGAATGATTATGCATTATTGCGAAACCAAAGTTTGCGTTATAGCTCCTGATTTTAATGGCATAGCATATAAAAGCTACGTTAGTTAACTATATGTTATTTTTAGAGGCAATTTATTTCTCTTTAAATGCTTCTGTGGAACAGCTTCATTAAAAACTGGCCCCGAGGTCCGTTCCGTTTTGTAAATAGTCAATTTGGGAAATAAACTTTCCTAAAGTTCTTGATTATCTCGGAGTAAACCCATGCGGTTTTTTTTTTTTTTACATTTCCTTTTTACATTTTCTAAAATGAACCCTGATTAAGTGAACGGTATTTGTAAACAAGAAATACTTAATGTCATGATAAACCAATTGGATGCTATTTCGCCATGGAAGCTGTACAAGCAAGCAAAAAATACGTCCATTAAGTACACAATTTTCTTGGCGAAATCACGTTACCGTGGTTTATTTTTAATTGACTTATTTGTGTTTAATTGTGGCTTGTTGCTACAAGTAATTTGTTTCATTTGGGGAGGGGGGAGTCATTTCTTAAGAAGTAATGACGACAATGTTGTATTTCAGTCATAGACCCCCCCCCCCAGAAAATCTGCTCGTATTTTTTGTAGCAGATTAAGGAAAAAAGGGATAAATAAAAATTTCTTTCCTGCGCTTGCTTCCACTCCCCCTCCTCCAAATATATTTTTTGTAGTCCTCTCGTATGTGATCTAGTTATAAAGAACGAATAATACAAGACTAATCATATAACATTTATGTAACTTAAAATGTTGATTAATATTTCGGTTTGTGTTTCTGAAATAAACGTGTTTTTGACTTCGCCACATAAGCGTTGGAGTGAATGCGCATGATCAGACTGGTAATTGTTAGGCGGTTTCAACAATTGCCTCTGGCAATTGTTGAAACCGCCTAAGCATAAGTGGGAATATCGTTAGTATAGTTTAGTTAGTGTAGATGAGTCCTTTTGGTGGGAAACAACCGTATTCTAATCCCTTCTATTACAAGAGGAACATTTATCAGTGTTTTCAACCAAATAGTGAGTTAGATGAACTTCAAACCACCCCATCCATGTAGGCATTCCTTACAGGCTAGAATGTGAGGGGGAGAAACAGCAAGTTTGGGAAACGCTGAATTTACGTTGAATTGAGGCCTGCGTTATTCCAGTTGTTAGAAACCGTTACAGACCATTAACCTGTATCAAGAACAACACGCAATTATTACAGAGAGGGAGATGGAAGATGTCAGAAGCTAAATGGATGTTCTGGCAGACAACAGGAAGCGCCGGCTCGTCCTCAAGCAGTATGGACGTCCCGACATGTTGTCGTTGGAGTTTCCATCGGAACTAGGGATTGTTTGCTAACATCCTGTCACCCCTGATGTGACCTTAATATTTGAAACGTAATGTGGTTGTCGCAATGCAGACAAAGAGGAAGCTACTCGAGAATGTAACATTCGGAGATTCCGAAAAGCCTGTGGGGATTGAATTCATAATCCACGTAAAACCGAGCATTAGGAATGGATAACATGCGATAACCCATTCAGAAGTTTGTCAATTTTTACTTTTCGAAGTGTTGCTAATTGAATTGTTTATATCTTTGCAACCCTACGAGTGCTATCATTAAAAAGCAGTGAGTTCTATAACTTAATCCTTTAGTAATCCACTAAAAAAAAGTAAGAAATAAATATAAAAATTTCAAAAACCTTACCGCCAATCACTCTAATCCCTAGATAATGCCTTATTATTTTTTTAATTAATAATTCAAAATTTAACTTGCAATATCCTTGACTTCCTAAGTTTTCTGCGACCAGAAATCTCTTGGGATCTGAAAATGTTAAAGGAAAGTAATTGCGTCCAAAGAGAAGACCGTGAAATTCATAAACATCGATAAAATAAACAGTTCACGTCGTCTGATCTGAATTTTAACGTTAGTAACAGCATGATGGATTTATTGGGCATATTTGTTAACTGTTGTGTAAGATTTTGTGATTTCATACAGTAGATGCAGGATCTCTCATGTATGAGATTAATAAATAAATAAACAGAATTTAATTCTAAGGATCAGATCACAGATTTAGTTAGTATTATAATACTAAGATACTAAAAACTTATTCATGAAATTAGTAAAAATAAAACAAAAAACTTCTGTGTCTTGTCGACAGATGGTGCCAGAGGCATAATTTATTTTTTTTGTAATTTATTTTAAAATACTGAAAGCTTCGTGCTTGATGGGAACCACCATAGGCTTGTTTGATATTGAATAAAAGTCACTATTATGAAACGATATGAATGCGTATATATAAACAAAAGTTCTCAATAAGCTACGAACATTTCTGAAAATAAATCTCGATATATATCTTTTATCCCTCTAGAAGTTAAAAATGAAGTCGTTGTTGCGATTTGAAATACTGAATAGTATTCATTAATATTTCATAGCACAGTTTCTAGCTGACATTCAGTGTTATTTCATGAAATCAATGATCATGAAGTCACAGAATCATTTCTGTGAGTGAATTTGATAGAGTATTGAGCCCGTCTGAATAAAAATTAGGTTTAATTTCTGTCATAGCTAAATCTCGTGCTAAACATTCAGAACAATTGTAGCTACGTGTGGTGGTGACGGGGAAGCGATGAACTTACAGTTTATATCGAATTGTATAAAAATTGCCTGTCTGGATCTGTCCTCGTAGTTATACTAATTCTTGTTTTCTGCTTTCGTTGTTTGTACACGTCAAATATTTTATTATCCATTTCTAACAGCATTCCTATGTTATTCTGTCAGTCTGAAAAAAGAGAGAAAGATACGCGGTTACTTAAATCCCGTAGCATCTAATCTGGAGTTCAATTTCTCTGTGGACAGGAATTGTGGGTAATATGTATGTTAATTTCGGGTGTTGAGATTTTGGTTATTTGAATGTGCGAGAAAGTGCACATATAGGACAAACGGGCTGATCATTCGAGATCAGAAAAAGGAAATCCAGAGAAGACAAACTGTTCGCCCTGTCCCCATTATAAAAATGTAAAAAGAGACATCGATTCGACTTGAGACAGGCCACTGCAAGGAGATAGAAGATATCTTAAGGATCCTCCATCATGCATTGTAAACTTGAAATGAATTAAATTTAAGTTTCGACTTAAAATTTAGGTCGAAGTGCAATAATGAAATATTGCTAGATACAAGATTTTGATTATTAGATTTTTCTAAATTCTATTTCACAGTGAAATAAATATTCTTGGATATTTTAGATGCTGTTTAAAGATAACGGCTTGTTTGATCAGTTATTTATGCTGAAATCCAAGTAGCGTTGCATTCGTTTTTCGGTAACGCAGTTGCCAAGGCTACGTAATATTGATATTAACAATTTTGAAGTCATGAATAATAAAACCGTTAAATGACCGAGTTTAATTGAATGAAATTTTCAATTAGCACTTCATTTGACAGAGTACATCAAAATGCATAAATTAATATTTCAACACAGTTTGTTTTGTAATTGTATTTAAAAAGCAGTGGATTTCTGTACGAACACAAGGCAATAATCTCTTTCCTTCTATTCCTTGAATAAATTATGCTTCATTTCGCTGCTTAAACTCTTCAACTCCCCTCCCCGTCCATTCACTTTTTTTTTTCAATATCTCTTTCTGAAGTTAAAAAAAAAAAAAGACACTCAGATCTTCACTCCTATCTTCCAGCAAGGCTCTGTATCAGGATTTCCGTGTTTTCATCCCTCCCCCAGGTTTCCAACGTATCAACAAAGGTCTTGTTTCATCAACTGGAAACGTCACAGACATCGACTTAGTCATTATCACACGAGATAACGGCTGGCGATAAGGTACGCTGCACAGCACGTACCGCGTGACAGCTGCATTTTAGCTTTAAAAAATAAAAAAAAAAGGATCAAAGTCGTGATAAGAGAACCTGTTTACGGTGGCTGTTGAGTTCAGAGTTATCTCCAAAAAGGATTTTCGTGTTGTTTTTATGGATTGCTACATGTCATGGCTGTTAATACTCTGAATATAAATGAACTTGGAGTAAAATGGTTTTCTGATAGTTGTTTTAAAAACTGGAAACGTTCAAACTGGGAGAGAAACATAACAGAATGTGAGATAAAACTTCGGATATTACTGATATTCATAAAGTTTCAGTTGCACGTCAAGAATAAAAAAATATATATATAAAAAATGAACCGCCGTGCCACTCTTATCGGAAGACACAAAACCCTTATCTATTCCGCTACCTCTAGAGATGTTAAATTGTATGGAATGATTCAAATCTCACCGTAAATTGGATTTTAGATAGCAATGCGTTCTAGTAACATTCTTGAACTATGAGGACTCGACTGTGCCCTTCAAGCAGAGTCAAGGACATCACTATCAGGGGGAACTGCGAGTATGGGAATAGGATGTGAAGTAGATTTGGTGAGATTGGGCCAGCGCTCTTTTTCTAAGTTCCAAGGAAAGATGAATAGAATTTTTTTTATAATTTTGTGTGTATAGTATAGTTTAGTATAGGAACAGTAATAATAAATGCATAGTAGCACTCAGATAGCATTTGTATTCTTAGTTATGCACATTGTACTGAGAATAACTGAATATGAGCAATATTCTATTATTTGGCCGAAAAAATGTCCATTTTGCGATAGTTCACAGTGGTAAAATGAACTACCCATTACATTACCATGGCTTTTGTTATATTATGAAAAAATATATCCTAGCTAGACAATTTCCAGCTATCGCTAGAATACTTGAATAAGTCTGTCTCTTGATATATTCGATGCAAAGCAGATTCCCTTGAAATTCACGTGATATTTTCCAATTCAATTCTTACACTGCGTAAATTTATCACATCACGCAAGCTCTTAGTGTAATAAAAGCACACAATTTGCATCTTATCCCTGGGCAACGAACTCTCTGGGGCGATTCCTATGTCTACACAGTTTTATAGGAAAACATTTGAGAACGAATCAAGTGCGCAGATGAAGATAAACAAAGTAGACGATACCGCACACTTTCCAAATTGATATGAATCTCAAAGACGGTAATGTGTGACACAACGGAAATTTGCTTAGTGGAAAAAATATATCTTTAAAATTGGAGAAAAATAAAAGTTTTTTTCTCAAGGTGTGTTTTAGTCAATATTCTTTCAAATTCTTCTATATTTATCTGCTCTCTCTCCTCGAGCCCAATTTACATCTACAACTCCCAAAGTATCAACCTTGCATCTCGGTAGTTTCCCCCAGAGTCCACAGCAAATGAATAACTATTCTTGAAGTAGTTGTGCATCTCCTCGAGAAAATTAGAAATGCTATTTGATATAATAATCTTCGCATTCTCTCCGGAAATAAATACGTAAGTTGGCGTTTTAGAGAACCCTCCAGGTTCTTGGGATATTTGCCTATAGCAGGATCTCCATGATAAAAGTAACTTCTTTTCCCGGCTATTGGTCGTATTTCAAAAATGCTAACATACCAACAATTGGAAAACCCATCTGACATGCATTAGTAAGTTTGCAGTTCTTCAGATGCATGTTTAGATCCTGTTAAATTGCAAATTTTTTAAATAAAGAAATTATCTAAGCTTTATATTGGTATATAAGTATATTTCAAACGACAAAGAAATGACTCATGATCAGCTCAAATAAACTATTTGGTTAGAAATTAAATTAAACTTACCAAGAAATTATATTCTAAATTAATCTTTTATCTAAGTGTAAACAAAGCTTGCTCGTGAAATATCTTCACAACTAGTCTGTTTGTATATAGAGGTTGGTGACTATATCAGTGTGCATTTCTGAAAGGAAGTGTAAATCGATATACACTTTTGGAAGCAAATGCGCTTCTTTGCATTATCATGAGTTACTAAGACACTTGATATAAAATCAACCTTGGTATCGACTCTGGGTCCGGTTCCCACTGATGACGTTTTATAATGTTCATCTTTGGGCTTGCTTGCCTCCTGGAGAGTAGAGCGGTTCTGCTCGGTGGCGAGTCTTTTCCTGTCATTGAGTAGAGCCACCGCTGAGTTTCCTGTCCTGGAGTCGTTCAGGTCGGGAATGATGAGTTTGGTGATCCTTTGGGGTCGCTCAATGAGAGCGGTTTTGCTCGGTGGTAGAGTGAGCCTGTCATTGAATGGAACCACCGCTGAGTAATGAGTTCAATGATACTTCGGATCACTCATTGATTGGGTCATCTGAGGGATCGCCGGGGTTTTTGGAGAAAGCCTGCACTTGAACAGTAATAATGTTCGTCGGTGGGTTTGCTTGCTTCCTGGAGAGTGCAGAGGCCCTGCTTGCCGGTGGGGTTTTGCCTGCCGCTGAGTGGCGCCACCACTGAGTTTCCTGTCCTGTCCTGGAGTGATGAATCTAGTTAGATCACTGAGTGATCTTGTAGATCACAGTTCTTGGAGAAGGATCCCTGCACTTCACCTCTGAAAGGAAGTGTGCGATCCCGAGACAATTGCTATAACGTCATCCACCTCTGTATACAAATAGCCTGTTTGAGAAGATGCTTCACGCGCAAACTTTGCTTACACATGAATAAAGGATTAAGCTAGAATGACTGAACGATAAATGACCTTTAAAATACATAAATTCAAAATATGGAAAAACAAATGCACTGCCGGACCATTCGCTGTTCTCAGTGAAGGAATGATTTCTCCGATTCCCGGTGGTCCATGTTGTCTACATATTTAAAATATAAATACGACGGTTCTTGGGGAATATTTACAAAATTACTGGGAAAGAATTGCAAGAAATCTACTGAAAGAGTCTTTTGGATTCTTTTGATCAGGTTCTTATAATCGTCGTAAACAAGCATTGATAGAACCGCTTGAAACCCGATTATGATAATGAGGTAACGACTCGTTTCAGTGCTCCATCGTTTACATTTCGAGTATTGAATAGAATATTCTTTCACTGAGACATCAAATTCCAGACAGATCTTTGCATGAAAAGCCATCCATTAAATAGCTTGTGGTTTTTCTTGTTACCCCTCTTGTCAGATGTCGTCTTCCTCTTCCCAAGAATGGAACTGCAAAGCTCCATTCATTGGGCAATCCATGCTGCAGCGTGCTCACATCTGCTCATGTTTATCACGCGCGCGGTCCGTGTGTCATGAGTTCATTGTTGAGAGGCACGTACCGTTATCCGAATACAAACAAACGATGAAAGAATATTTGCTCAACGTCTACCTGCTAATGTCTGTAAGCCTCCCTTCCGACTCGGACGCTTTATGGAAGCGTCCGCGCGTGAATCATTAGTAGCAGAATCACAGTGCGAGTTTTCTCGTGCCGTATATTTACTTAGGCGGACCCCCCTTCAATGTCGCGGTTTCAAAATTTCTCTCCTCTTTGTTTCCCGATGTATGTAAAACTCGTGTCTCCGGGCACTCTTTCTACGCCCGATGAAATATTGATGCTATTCTTGGGTTCCACCCGTCACGAGCTCATGGCATACGTCGCGCGTACTTACGTTGAACACACACACTCGTCCATACGCCCTTCTGCGCATGCTCGTGTGTACGTTAGTGATTTCGACTGCCTTTAATAGCGAGGCATAAAATTAAAGTCGTGCTGGGTTTTGGGATTTTTTGTCGGCACGAGATGCTCGTGTACGAAGACACGTTTTAGTAAGATAGAGCGAGAGAAGGATGGCTAGTTTTTCTTTCTTTTTTTGTTACTTGCTACGAGAAATTACGTTTATTGATCAAAAGTTTAAATTGTCAACTGGGTTTGTGCTGGAGGGCACTTCTAGTGCTGTAGAAATATTAACGTAAAATGTGATCTCTCTATTAAAATAAAAAAAAATCAAGTCTGGTTTCTTACTACACGTTATAAAGCTTATTTAAATTGAAATAGAATCATAAAAAGCTAAGTAAATACAGTACGGCTATTTGGAAAATAATCAGCCAATAATCATGAATAACCGATCTTGTTTTGCAGTGGCACTTTCCGATAATTCCATTCGAATGTTCTCCCCTTTTTACCAGTCGCTTATATTAATTAAGTTTTTTGTTTCTTTTGAAACGTTCTGACTGAGTAATTTTTAAATTTCGATCGGCAATATTGTATTTAATTAGTTTAAGATTAATTTATATTTTCAATTAAGTAATTCACATTGATTATTTTTGATGGTGTACTTAGTATTCAAACTAAAATTTTAATATAATTTCTATTAATATTAATTTATACATGCTATTAATATTTCTTAATAAGAGTAATAATGTTTTAAGTCGATTGCAAAAAAAAAAAAAAAATCTTTGATGTCACAAAGAAATGGTATCTGATTATTGATCACTGCGTACAATATTAGAGCTCACAGAATCTGATCTGTTACCATGGTGAATAAATGAAATATATGTGAAAAAAAAATCCATAAATTTCGTGGCCAAAAATCATTACTGACAGCCTTACGGGGGGGGGGGTCTTTAAGCTCGAGTTTCTGTATGTTTAAAAAAAATAATAAAAAAAAACGTGGCTGCTATCTCTTTCTGACACTTCTTTTATTTCTTCGTCAGTGTGTTCCACCTCGATTTCCACTGAACCTTCTATCCACGAGTGTGATAAGTTTTTGTTTTAATATTTCGTTAATTTTATTATCCGTGCAATTCCGCTAATAACACCTTCGTCTTTCCCAGTCAGTAACGCTTTGCGAATAGCATTGCATGCTCGTCACGTTGCCTGCCGCACAACACAGCCAGCATGTGCTCTCCATTGATTGTGGGCACGCCCTTATGCTTCTACCTAGGCGTAGCTACAGCTCTCGGCTGCAAACAGCGGGGGTCATGGAGATGGAAATGACAGAATCCCCATTATCGCTCCATCTTCTTTTCTCATACCCTCTTTATTGTTATTCTATCCGAATTATTCTCTGTATTGTTTTATTTCTCTGTCTCTGGAAATATTTAATAGCAAGCACGACAATTCACGGCCTGTTTGTTTCGCCGCATAACTGAGAGTGACACTGCGTCATCACTCTACCAACTAGCGATGATAAAGTGCACGCTGAACTACGTTATTATGAATCTAATAAAGGCGTAAGTGGGAGTTAAAAACAGCGAGTAAGTCATATTAATTTCATTTTGGGGAAGGGTCGTTGGAATATATAAATGCCTCTCATAATTTAGATGAGGTAAGTGTCGAGAAAAAGTCTTCAATAGCAGAACTTCAAATATGAAAAATTTTAGGATTAAAAGTTAATGAAAAGGAGAATTAGAAACCTTCAGTTAAGTGAAATAAAATATTAGTAGATGTCATCGTTTATAATCAAACGTTTCTTGATATTTTTTTCACAAATATTAAGCAAGAAGAATCGTCAATATTTCCATCTCAAGCAGTGAGCTGCTAGAAGCCTAACATTCCGCGAAATTTCACAATTTGGAGACCATCCCTCGTCAAGGACTTACGTAAACCCAACAAATTCCCTAAGGGAATCAACAAATACCCTATCATAACCTTGTTACGTACGATGGTCTCAAAATCGAGTCAAAGAGTCATAAAAATCCAAACTTCGAGCATATTTTGCACAATTTTCCATAAATATGCCAACTATCGTACTCATTAGGCTTAGCGTTTGAATAGCATAATTAGGGACTCCCGTGGTCCCTGTGTCACCGATTAGTTTTATGTAATATTGAAGTCCAGCGAAGAGGAGGTATGCGTGACATCAAGGTGATAGGATATCACGAAAATATTTTGGGAAAAAGTCATGATTCGCACTATTTTTCGCGTATGAGTTTTCTGGTCGTATTTTAATTATTTCTCTTATCGTCAGGCTTATGCTAAGGTTGAGTCAGTAAGACTCACGCACGGGATGTGATCTTTGTTATTGTTCACCCTCCCCCACATATACACTCGAGGTGCAAAACTTATGATACACGAGTGCCTACTCGGAAAAGTAGTGACAGTGAGTTTGGGTCTTGACTGCTGACCGGGAGCCTTTTTTAATGCTCGGGGGAAGAATAATTGAAGCCGTTCAGCAGCACAGCATCCATTAAAAATACCTCCAGCTAGGCAGGAAGGAACTATTTCAAGTTTGACTGGGCTGAGCTTGTAACGGAGGTTTATTCAAAAATTGGGATATCATCCCAAATGACAATTGAGCAATTGGGAGGTATCATCTTAAGCAGCAGAAAGCTAAGTTTCTTTTCTTTAAATAGTAGGTATTTGAATCTCGTTGTCTTCAGTTGTTATTCCACTCAACACGATTGCTTTCTTTGGATGCGTGTGAATATAACTGCACATCTTGAATTGGCGATTTCCTTTATTTATTATTGAGTTATATCGCTTCTTTCGCAATAGGTAATCCACTTATGAACAGAATTTCACTTTTTATATATTTCCTTAAGTTTGGATGAATAGTTAGATTCAAAAAAAGGATTTTTGTCATTTTTGCGGTTTTTAAATAATGGTGTACCCTGTTACATTACAGCCAGGTTACGTGAGAAAATTACTCTCGCTTAATTAACGAGTTAATAGCTCACAAATGAACTTGATTTAATTTATGTCATTAAAAATAGTAAGGTCACTACCAAAAAAAAAGAAAAGAAAGAAAAAAGTAGCGCAGTAAAATGCATAATTTGACTTTTCCCTCGAACATACGTAATGCTGTAGATTTTCCTGGTAAGATGTGCGTGGTATCAAAAAATACATTTGTTTTTCTCTAAAATTATGCAGAAAATAAACGTGAAGGAAGAAAGATGGTAATATTACGTAACAATGCAAGCAGAAGTTTGCAGTGTTACGTAAAACTAGACGGATTGGTTTCGAATTCTGTAAAAGAGAATCAGTTGACAGATCATAAACGAATTGTTTCTTTTCGATAAAAAATAGTCATTCCTAATTCAGAATGAAGGTAATAAAATGCTGAATGAAAACGATGAATGTTTGAATTTCAGTTACTGCTCTATGATGGTTTTTAACACGACCAAGGTATGTGCGTACAGTTTACCAAACTTTTTCTTAAATTTATGGCTGTGCTGCGAATAAAATTGTCACACTATCCTAATAAATGCGCACCGGTGGGAATCGGAACGAGATGCTCCCATATTCTATTCCGAAATAAGGTTTTTAAAGGATTTCAGCCCGGGAAATAGGTTTTGAAGGAGAAAGAACACTGGCCTTTGCACCGAGGACTCGGCACACTACGATAAACGACGAGGTTCTGCAACAGCCGCCATTGTCTACATACAATTGTAATCATGTGACACCATTTCGCTGCCTTGTATCTGATATTCATGTCTGCTGTTTCACTGAAGAAATCCAATTTCATTTTAATATAACTGGACACCGAAATAAGCGAACTGTCGAGGCATCTCCAGATGGGAGCATATTACGGAGAACGGGAGAATTGATGGACGATGTCGGCTTGTTTTTCATCTCTTTAAACATTGTGATTTTTTTTGTCTCGGTAAATTACACATTTCCTTTACAAGGACGGTGGATTTTTTTTGAAAGTAGGAAATGGAACATTACCGTAAACTGTTTATCGCGAAATACTCCAGAAAACAGTTATATGCATGCGGAATAGTTTGCTCGAGAATTACTTTTAAAGTAAGTGTATACATTTATGTTTAGACTATATTTCTAAATTATGTTTCTCTTCTGTGTATATAAAATGGTGGCAGAGAGAGAGAGAGAGCAATTTTATTCTCTTTTTGAAGTGAGAAAACTCGAGTTAGTTTGGGAGCAGAGTTGTGTTAATTTCTACAGAATTAAAATACATAGTTGTTAAATTTTCTTTAATAACCACATTTAAAAAGAAATGCAAAATTTCCTGCGACCTAATTTTTTGCGTTTAGAAACGCAAAGATGTGCCTTTTTGAATTGATGTACCCATTCATGTTTGGTCTTATTTCTTTTGTCTTCGATCTTATTTACTTAAAAACCAGTGTGAGACCACAAAAAATAAATAAAAATAAAAGACAAACCGACCGGCGAACACACGCATTTGACAGATACATTTATCTCGCGACTTGAGTTACGTAATATTTGAGTAACTTGCAATTATTCCGTTGTATGAAGTAATTCATTCTAGAATTCAGCTACGCAGAAATAAAGAAAAAAATAGCATAATACAAGTTTAATGTTAGTTATTCCAATCTGGAATTTTCGAGGGAATTACTTTTCTTGTTACTCATTAAAATAATGCGAATGCTCCAGTCGACTAATGTAATTCTATATCAATAACCAGTTTCCTTTTTTTTCCTGTTTTTTTTTTCGTCATTTTTTATTCTCTTTACACGGGAATATATGAATTCAAACAGTCGTTACAGCGAGAAAATGTTATTTACCAAGTACGGTTGCCTAGCAACGATGCACGAGCAAGCATTTTAATTGTCTTTCGAGATCAACGCATGACAATTTTTCTTTATTATTCTGCATGCACTGCACGCGTATCACGTGGCTGTGATAGCTGAATAAAGCTGGCTTTGAGGATCAAGCGTTTTCTTCGTCAGTAATTCCTGATCATATGTTCTCTTCGTTTACCGTCTCACAAGCAAGAATAAAAACGTATTTATTCTCTTCTCTCTCTCCTTTTACTTTATAAGAATATTGGATTCAAGTCTGTTATTGCGTTTCTCATGAGAGAAATTCTTGATCTGCCTTCCGCAGTGGATAAAGGAAGGTA
Organism: Typopeltis vanoorti; assembly: GCF_054136105.1. Lineage (NCBI taxonomy): Eukaryota > Metazoa > Arthropoda > Arachnida > Uropygi > Thelyphonidae > Typopeltis > Typopeltis vanoorti. The sequence goes on along the minus strand of NC_143562.1, from coordinate 108,314,560 downwards.
AGGGATTCATGCTTCTGTTTTTCGTGAGATGCTCAGGAAATACACCTTCAAAAAAAAAAAAAAAAGGATTGATTTTTTTTAGTACCATACAAAAGCAGTTCTTTTATCACATGAGCGCAAATTATGAAAAGATAGGGAAAACGTACTTCAAATTAAGACAAAGCATATAAACATAATTTGTATTTTGCTTTTGGGTCATCATTGGTGGTACAGACACGGAATGTGCACGTGGAGTTACGGCAGTTCTCATGGATGCGTTAAATAGCCCGAACCCTCTACTTAGCTAAAGTTTTTTTTATCCATAAAAAGAGTTCTTTTATTTATTTTCTTTTATTATTTTATTCTAGATTAAGTGTATTTGTGTTAGTAGGCAAACTTGAAATTTAGCCACACGTGTGCAGCTTAGAGAAATACAAATCGTAAAGGGAAAACATAAAAATAAAAAATAAAATTTTTTTTCAGTTAATGTTAATCTGTTACAGTGTCGTTTAATTTTTTTCGAAATACATTTTAGGGGAAAAAAGTGAAATATATTAAATATGTAATTTATACGAAGTGTCACATAAATATAGGAAATAAAAAAAACTCGGTTATTTGGCAGAGTGTGGGTAAAAGGTGAGAGGGAGAAGTTGATATCACGCGAAGTGTTGGAATATTTTATCCATGGAAAGCCAGAAGTCGCTACTCTTAGTATATCAGTCGTAAAAAGGTAAGTTGATGTTATCAAGTTTACTTATTGTTATGTCCCGCAGTCAAGGAAGAATTTTATACTGTTGATATTCTAAATTGGATTAATTTAAATCTCCTGAATTGAATAAGAAATAAAGTTAGTTCAGGGGGCATGTATGAGAGTTATTTTACTAGTTTGCTGCACGTGACGGAATCAGACTCTACTAAAGGACGTAAGGAAGAGTACACGAAGCTATGCTCACTTTATGTAAGTATAAGACAGAATAAGTGTTATGGTAAGAGATATTAATGATTATAGCTGTATGTGTGTATAAATGTCTATAGAAAATAAATAAGACGTTTGAGAATGAAAGAAAGGGAAAATTATGTAGGCATACACACGAGCTGATCTATAAGCAGAGGTTGTGAATCTCATCCATAGGACGGGCATTGATTCAGCAGATGAACCAGAGACTGATTACTCAGTTTATGGTTCATATGCTGTTCATTTCCCCTCAACATTGACTTAATTGGACCCAAAGTGTGGCTGTGAGATTGGTTTTCTTACGAGCGCTTCAGTTCCTCCCCTCCCGAAACATGATGGGAAGGGGGAATTACATATGGTAGCCGTTTTGGAAGAATCCCTGAGTGCATACCGTTTCCATCCTACGCAAAGTTATAAATTATTTTCTCCAGTAATTATTGTAACCCCATTTTTACCGAGTATTGGTCATTCCATGGATTGGCCATGCCGTTGGCATTATCAGATATGGTTCGTTACTGGTGTAGCATTCAATATCGCATAATCTCTCGGTTTAATAAAGCTTCGAAGGCGGAGCAAGAGGATAATGGAACTGGGGTATGCCTTTTGATTTGGGAATATCATCGGCATATTCCCGAGAGTTAAAGATCGGGAAACGTGGAAATAATGGCGTGACATGAACCAAGTGGGGTGCAACTAACTTAGTAAAATGTGATTAAAATCATCAGGACGGAATAGAAATGCACGGCGAGTACAATCCACCATATTCTGTATTTACAGAATCTGACAAAAATGGCAGAGTGGGATTGGTATTAATTAAAATGTAGGATTCGTGTACTTTTGACCTTTTCAGCGCATCACACTTGAAGTTGATTGCGTGTTTTTTTTTCTGTGCTGCAGTGTTAATGAGGGAATCACACTGCTGTCTAAAATCTGTTTAAAAGTGGAATTATCATGTCTATACTAAAGGTTCTTTTTTTTCTTTTTTTAAATTAGATTTTGCCCTGAATGACAGCGCCCAATAACTTCCGTTTTTCTCCCATCCAGAAGCTTTGGTATCCTAAGAGGAGTGCTTTCAGAGAATCAGCCGATATATAGCATCGATTTCTGTGATCGATTGTGAGATTTCAAAATTCCTGAAACAGGAACGCTGGAACAGCTCCTTATCGGGTCTCCACTGATTTCGCATTCGGGCTTGGATAGCACAATAATGAACTGTGCTCTCTTTTCCACATTCATGCCTGCGCAATCTCAAATCTTTTTATTGTTCATCTTTGGTTGCAATGGTGGTGTGGTAGCAAAATGGTCATCTCATTTACCTTTTTTAGAATTAATGCTTCAAAACCAACACTTTTTTTTACCAATTTTCCTATTAGTCATCCAAATCCTTTCCCTACGAACTTATATCTAGCATTGGATTTTGTGGTTAGAAATGATCGCAGAAGTATTATGGTAATTATTATTACAGTAATTCCCATTACCATCTGAAATACACGTACACACAACAAAATTTCATGACACATTAACATGAATTTGTGTAATATTTAATGACCTTACATGATTGAAGATGTGCTCATTTTAAGATGATCGCGTCATTGTTCATCAGTGCCCCCCCCAAAAAATAAATGATAATTATTTCGGCTACTAATACGGGTTTGTTTATATTCAGAAGGAAAATACCTACTTTATAGCAAATGTTTTAGATTTCAGTGTAGTCAATTAGAAATCTTACTATGAGGTTGTCTCGTAATTCTTCTTTTAAAGCAGCAGTTTGGAGCAAATAATTTTACTTTTATTTTCTATTTTATTCAAAATAATGAAATCGTAAAGCACCCAATCCATACCCAGTGTATTAATGATGAAGGAAATCCAAGAAATGACTTTAAAATAGAAAGAACACGATCTATGTATGTTTTTTTGTATTCTTTTACTATCGAATCATCTTAGAAACGTTCTCCAAAACCTGTTACTTTACTTCTTGCTTTTAAACTTAAATGCCCTCAAAACATTATTTCAAAGGATGTAACAAAGCCCGTTGAGGGAAAAATAATTAAATCTATTATAAAAAATTCATAGTTCGTAATTTTGGAGTGTAATACGAGCATTGTAATAGCAACGAGTGAACAATCAACGTAATGAATGGAATCATTTGAAATGTCGGGTTTAAAAGTGTTTTGTTTTAATGTTCTGGCGATGTGCTAGTACTCTGCAGAAATGTATGCTGTAACGTTTCGTAATAAACCTTAATTTTCTCCCCGTTACCTTTAAATCTTTTGCAGTGATCTTACTTTACTATACTGCTCTTTTCCACTCCTAAATTTGTCTTAGAGTTTGGAGTAAACAGAAGATTTGAAAGTCATGTTCTTTCTTCTTAGCGCCAAATCTTAGTGTACAATATTCTTGACGCAGTTTTCGTCCTTAATCTTGTTGTCGCATAAGCACAGAAAAGCAAGTCTTTTAAATTCCTCCCTGAATACTGGGCCGAAATGTAGTTATGTTTGAATCCAGTCGTACTGTTATTATTTCCAACAGCTCTGATATATTTTCAGATACTTAATGCGCGTGCGTAATGGATGGAAGAATTCTGGATCAAGTGCATTTTTCTAAGTCTGATTTCAAGTCTTTCGCGAAGGATGCGATTGGATTTTTGCTGCGTCTTTTAATGGATATATTTCCAATAATTTTGAACATCTTCTCGCATCTTGAAGAAAACGTCTTAGAACATTTGAGCTTCTTACTACTTCTAATATGTATTTAAATGAATAAAACATAATACATCAAAGCCGTTAGACTTTTGTAAAAGGTAACCCGATGAGTTTGGCGTTACACTCTTGTAGCTATTTTAGAGTATTGATTTTGATCAATTGCTTTCCAATTCCGGTTAAATAATTGATGTTAAGCTGTCGATGGATGTTGATGTTAAGTAATTATGTAACTATCGGAACGCGTTTCTCTGATAGTTAAGTTTTCAAATTCCGTGTTAAATAATTTTTTCGCATAATACCAACGACGTATTTAGTTTGGTATTATGCGAAGCATTTCTTGTGCCTTCTCTCTTCAGCCAACTACTGTGGGTTTCGAACTCCACTATGGGTGTAGACGTGCGTAAATATCTTCAGGTGGTAGATGAATTTTATCGCCCGGTGTGAGACCATCTGGTTGCTTATACGAGTCCTAAAGTGGTTACAGGAAGAAGGATTTGAATTCTTTTTGTGTGAATCCCACCCACATTAGGTTGGCGACTGGTTGCGAGTGGGATTTACTCAAAGAACTACACGATTCCCAAAGAGTGCAAGAACATTATATCTACTTTCAAAGAAATTTCTGTATAAATATAAAGCTCTATTTAAAATACACTATCTCCGCGTGCTTGTAATTGACAAACATTATACAAAACGCAATGTGTTTTTTATATCAGATGTTTCAGTTTGCCTGCACTAAAATCATCTTTTAGTTCAAATATTCCCTTCGCTCTATTTCACATGAAGTGAAGTCTTCAGCGATCCACTCACTGCTTCTATCGCAGAACTCATCATCTCGTCTGTTTTGACAACCGTTGTTTTTCAGCCCCAACAACAGACATTATCTTCCTATAAAATATCTCTACCGTCCCCAATCATCAATCTTGAGCAGTCAATGGACTGTAATATCATCGAATAAAAACCATTATTTATTACATTTTTGCTGTCATGATAGTCTGGAATACCGTAGCGTCTTGTGCCTTACAAACGCTTCATTTGTTCGCAATACGGAATAGAAAAAGCCACTGCAGAATTGCTCCCACCAGTTTCTAAAATGTCACCCACAAAATAACAAAAAAAGCTCACGTAAGCCCTGCTACAGTAATTTCTATTTTATGCAAATTGTTAAGACGCTACAGTTCGTTAAAAACATGCATATCGTATACATGACTCACCCCCCCCTTGTGTGTGTGTGTGTGTGTGTGTGTGTGTGTGTGTGTGTGTGTGTGTGTGTGTGTGTGTGTGTGTGTGTGTGTGTGTGTGTGTGTGTGTGTGTGTGTGTGTGTGTGTCTTCATGTCAGCAAAAAAATAGCTCGAGTATTCTCTGTAAGCATCGTCTGCCAAACTTAATTATCCGATTTTTGCATTGGTGAAAGTATCCTATCTTCTCTGCAAACAGTCGCCCTAAACTTAATTGTGCTTCCATCAATTTATACTCCACATAAAATTGCTGTTACTCGCATTACGAATGCGTGTGTCGGAATATTTCACGTCATGGAGACAAGGCCACACGAATGTCTTGGGCTACATTTAGATACAAGAAACACATTTGGAAACACAATTTAAGTAAGCTCAAAGAAAATGCGTTTCTTTTTTTTTATTAGCCGACTACTTCTAAAAGAGATGATTCACAAACCATTGCCCTCCTGCAGAAGTCTGCATTAAGGATCTTGTGTACGTGTCTGTACATATGTCCGTAGTATTTGAGAAGACTTTTACTAAGTTCTTTTAGGGAAAATAAATAAAGGATTATATTCTCTCTATTGTTAAAAAGTACCATAATACACCGTTGAGTTATTAATACACACACACATAAAACAATGCATAAGCTATCTTGAATGTCTCCATACGGAGCGCCAACTGCATAAGTCCATTGTTGTAACTTACTGCAAAATTAACTTTTTTTTTTTCAGAACTACTCAAACTCCCGTTATTGCAAATCATCCGTAAGATCACAAGTGAATAACAGTTTCTTCTTTGTAATAAAGCCATGGTTTACAAAGCCGTGGGACGAACTTACACTTTGGGAATAGTTGTCCCCTCTTCAAAGAAGCCTGGGGGGGGGGGGATTTTTCCGTTAGTTAAAAAAAACTACATTGTAGCATATACAGCGTATCACACCAATCAAGTTTCATCATCATGACGTGAGAAATCTCCGGAAGACCTTTTTCCTCCTTTGAATATTGAGTAGCCACAAAATAAGCAAAACAACCCTTTAATATACACCAGATATTCATTGGGGAATATGATAATAATGGATGGACATCCATTTTAGTATTTGACTTTCGAAGACACACAGAGCGCATACAGATTAAAAAAAAGTGCAGTGTGTTAATGTGCTGTGTTCTATTTGGAATCCCTTGACTAAACACACGAGCTGCCCTGAATTTTGTTGTCTTTAATGTGAAACTGTGGGCTGGAAAGAACCAGTTGATCGTATCTTTATGGTCGGAATAATGGAGGTCACAATTCTCCTAACACGAATGCAGTTGTGGCCATCGTCATGTTGAATTCCATCCGTACTTTGGGTCGCTATCAGTCAGGACTAATCGTTTCTCTTCGTATCAGCAGTGCGTAACTGCTTTGACTTCTTAAGTCCCTTTTCCCATTATCTTTTGACTTCGAATTCAAAATAAAAATATGAGCAAAAAATAAGAAATTTATTAAATAGATATTGTGTAAGTTCGCTTACTTTAAGGTAACTTCTAGTTATTTATTTAGAAGTTTAATCCCTCCCTCGGTTACTTTGAACCAGTCGGACACGCTCAGTTGACTCACTACTTTCAATTCGTTAACTGAGCCGTGCAGAACCCCAAATTACAGTTGGAACTAACTTTAACGAGTTTATGACACACTATTAATTGCAATGCGTCTTCTTAATTAACCACGAGTTAATAAGGCATTGATGGATAAGCATAATGATCATTGTGATATTTATTAGATCATGAATAATAAATATGCGAATTGACAGTAATTTTATTTTAGCGTCAAATTAAAGTGTTTTTAGAATTCTAATATGTAGGATTGGTATATTTAAATGTCCATCGCAGTTATTTGTGTCTCTTTATCTATATGTTTATCCAAAACGTTTCTCTAACCGGTCTATAAATTTTAGTGAAATTAGATAAGTGCAAATTAGCCGAAATATGCCATCCTGTTTTTTGTATCAACAGTTCGCTTTAAACCAGTTTAATGGGATGTTTATCTTGACGTATATAACGAAATTGTTGAAAAAATAATTGGCAAATTATGCGTACAATTTGGAAAATATTGCGTGTATATTCATTAATGAACTTCCGTAGCTCAGTCGGTATAGACGAATCCCTTTTGTCGATACGACCTGGGTTCGATTCCCGTCAGTGACGTGAGGAAACTTTATCTGGTCTCTTTCGACGAAAGGTGAGTTAGCCGGTCTCATAAGGAGGTAGGGTCACTCATAAATACTAAAAACACGGCTACACTCATAAATACTTACCGCAAGGATAGCAACGGAAAACCACCTTGCGTCATATCTCCCTAGTAATTAACTGAAACCCTCTCAAAGAGAGGAGGATTAGGATGTTGGTCAATGACACATCGCCGAATTCATGGAGCATTGCCGATCTTTAGATCTGAAGCATTCATCTCTTTACTTTTCTTGTAATATATAAAATTATTATTATTACACCTAGTAGACCTTCAAGGACTCATCGAGGGAGGCCATGCCTCACTCACACCCGCCTCATACCATCTCTTAAACTCATACACACTAGATGCACTCACTAATTCAATAGGCAAACTGTTTCGCTCACTCATGGTTCTATCAGAGTAACCCCTAGCTTTCCCCTTTCTTAACTACATGCGCTTAATTTCCATGGATTCCACCTTTGTTCTCTCTCTCTGTCTGTCTTTCACATAACAAAAATATTATCAACGGTCATTCTGTAACACACTCAAACCCAAGAGAACAGATCTGTCTAGGTGAGGTCGTATCATTGCCTTCTAAACAGGCAAAATGACCTCCATATTCGTATATGTCAATGTTCGTTTCAACATCGCAGTTATCATCGGAGTTGTATTTGCATTTTTGTTATGTGACCTTTAGAACTTCAACTTTCTATCCACCATAACATAACACCAAGATCTCTGTCCTCGTAAGTTACTCCAAGCATAACCCATCAATATAATATGCATTTTGAATATCACATCATGGCAAAGTGCATAATTTTAATTCATGCACTTTGGAGTGATGGAAGTGTGGCCAAACGTACTTACTAACGTTGCAGATAACCGTTATGGTTTTCCCACACTTCCAGCCTATGCAGATAACCCTATAAATGCTGTATATCAATAGCATCTTAGATTGCCCTGTCTGTCCTTGTATCATAACTCCTGTGAGCCCCTTTCAAATACCATTATGTATATAATAAACAAACCAGGGGACTGTCCCTGGAGCATACCACTGGTCACCTTAAATCTTGCAGATTCACATCCCCCATCACTTTCTGGTAGCTGTCGGTCAGCCACCCACTTATCCAAGTTCATATTCCAATGCTAATCCTCTAGTTTATGAAATAGCCTTTCGTGTGGTATCCTGTCAAATGCTTTAGTAAAGACCAACAGTATCCTAGTGTATCCTTTCCTTTTATCCAACTCAGCCGTAACATTGTTATAAATATGAGCAAATTGCTCAGACGTGACCTCCCTTTAGTAACTCCATGCTGTTCCTTGCAGACTATCTTGTTTGTTCTGCATGTTGAGACAACATGCGTCCATTTCTGCACGCATGTTGTCTCAAATCTTTATAATTACTCCAGAGATATCGACAGTCAGTGAAGTGTTTATTAGAATCTTTCTAACGATTAGGTTCACGATTATTCCAAAGAAAGACTTGCGTTTAATTCACTAACAATATTATTAACTACCGTAAATCGCCTGTGTTAAATAACGACATAACTATTGGACAAGGAATGTGATATTTTTCCTTACTTGTATATATCGCATATACGAATCATAGAGGGTGTGGCATTACAATTCTACAAAAAAAAAAAAAAATTGAGAGTTTCAAAATTCTAAGCATGCAGAAACCCTCCGGAAAATTAAATACGTTAATTTGTATTTAGTAGTGTTTATCACATCTCAGTTTTAACAGAACTATATAATTTAAACCAAGCCTTTAAATCTTGGTTGTCTATAATCAGAAAATCTAAGCTGAAATTTATTCATCCCTCATCATCATCAATTTCCTGATAATTATCCCAAAGGGGTGTTCATTAAGTTTACATTATTATTAATCTTATTCATAATTTTCTTCCAAATCAATCTGTTACTTGTGAGCACTCCAATGTTGTCCTATCTAACATTTCGTGCTTCTTAGGCACCTCTGACCGAATCAATCCACTTAGACCCTGGTCTTCCTCTGAGCCTCTTTCCTGCCATCTTGGTATCAAACACCTGTTTTGCCGACCTTTCTTCACTCATTCTATTTAAGTGGCCATACCATTTTAAATTAGCTCTGCTAACACATTCCTGGATGTTAACAATGTCAACTTCCTTTCTAATATCTTCATTTTTCTATAATTCTGTCACTGATGCCATCCATTCACTCCTCTTATTTTTCTGAGAACTCTCACATCTGTGGTGTTTAGTTTTTGATCAAGTGCTTTATTTCTAACCAAACTCTCAGATGCGTTTGAACGCTGTCTTGTATTGCTTGTTTTGTCTTGCTTATTCTGTTGTCTATTTCCAGATTTAACCTGATGCCATCTTCACTAAAATTGTGCCTAAATAGCTGAAATATTTTACTTGTTCTGTAGGATATCCGCCGGCCTGGTTGGTCGAGTGGTTAGCGTATCCGCTCTCCAGCCAAGAGGCTATGGGTTCGAATCCCGCCTAGGCATGGCTCTTTGTGATTGTCTTCCACCTTCATACATTCATTCATCCAAGTATATATACACTTTCCCAAGATGGATTGGGTCACCATGGGAGTAGTAGACCCAACCCTCGCGCAATGGGAGAGGCTTTCACCCTGTAGTGGGTAGAAAAACAGGCTGATCATCCCCATCATCATAGGATCTCCATTCAGAATGCAGCTGAAGTTTTCTGTGCTCCTGCCTATTTTCGTAGTTTTGGTCTTTTATTATTTTCATGCCAACTTTGTTACAGCTGTTATCCAATTTAGTTAGAGACTCCAGGAGACTCGCACTAGATGTGTTCAAGAGTACAACATCATCTGCATAAAGCAAAGAGCTAAGTTTGACATATCCAATTCTGATATCAGGCTTAATGCTACTTTCATTCATAATGTGATCCATATAAATAATGAATAAGAGAAGGGATAATGTGCATCCTTCTCTTATTCCTGATTTAATAATAAGCCATCTTCCTGTATTTCCTTAAATTCTAACTGTTGACTGATAACTTCATCAGACTATACATGCTCTCTACACCCTACAATTGAAGTGTTTTGAAAAGCTTTTCTCTGGGCACTCTGTCGTGTGCCTTTTCCATTTCTACAAAACGTAAGCACAGTTCCTTGTCATCTTCCCATAATTTCTCAACTATTTGTCTTAAAGTGAAAATCGGATCTTGGCAACCTCTATTTGGCCTGAACCCAGCAAGTTCTTCTCCAAGTTTCTCTTCCATAATCATTCGCAATCTCTTTTCAAGTATGCCTGCATAAATCTTAACTGGAACACTTAGTAGACAAATTCCTCTGTAATTCTCACATTCGGCTTTATTCCCTCTTTTATAAATTGGGACTATGAGAGCTCTACTCCAATCATCGGGAATGCAACATTCTGACCAGATCCTCTGAATTATGCAGTACAGCCACTGCAAAACGTTTATACCCACATTAGTAAGCATTTGTGGTCGGATATCATCTACTGCAGCGGCCTTTCCATATTTTACGTTTTTGATGGCTTTTTCTACCTCAAGTATTGATATGAACTCCTCGTTGCATTTCTCTTGGAAATTAATTTAATTTAAATTGGAAAAGGAAATTTTTATATGAATGTTTTCTCTATCAGCAGTAATATTTCTTATACTGATTAAGTACTCCGGAGTTTGCATATACTCAATTATAGAACTTGAAACGGAATTTTTAAATTGTGCTAAACTCCTTGAAGAAATTGCAGTAAATAACTAAAAATTGATTTTTTATGTTTACGGAAGGAATGTTGAAACAAATTATTTTTTTTATTAATAACGTTAATTAACTTTTTAGATTATTTTTCTTACAAGTTGTATAGCCAATAAGATCACTAATGATATTTCTTCAAACGACTGTATATTCTTTACAAAAGAAAAAGATTTAGGTCAAGTTCATTGGAATTTATAATTCGTATAGTGAGGCATCAGAGGAACAAGACATAATTACATTTTGTATGAATAGCCGAAGAAATCTTTAAAAATTAATGCATCTCTGTTAGATTAAATTAGAATTGCGAAAACTAGGGATGTATTTCAATAACAAGACCTTGTTCTTGTGATGCAAATTTATTACTTTGATTTGGTGTCTTTTTAGTTTCTTACGTGAATAGTTTAAAAGTAAAATCACGTTAAATGAATATTTAATCAAATATTTCACCAAATACACTCTTCCTCGCGAAAATATAGAAACAGAGAGTTAACTAATTGACATATTAAAGTTCAGTCGTTCATTTCTTATAGTCCTTATAAGGGCTGGCTTAACGCGGCGAAGCAAGACTGCTTTTTATTTTCCCCGTTATCTGCAGAAGACAGTGTAGTGATAAGGTGTTATTGAGCCATTAAAGCTCTGATCGTGGCAGGAGGGTAACAGTAATAGCCGAGCCTCAGTTAGAACTTCATTGGCTACAGCATTGCCATCAATTACAATCCAAGGGTTATTAATCACCGCATCTCACGATCGATTTTAAATTCCAACCATCACCTAGTTCATTTATAGTTCTTATAGTTCTTATAAGAACTGGGCGATGGACTGAGTCCTTGACTCTTTATTCCGTCATCTGAATGAAGAAAATCTGTGTGGATGGGGTGTTATTGAGCTAAAAAGCTCCAGTCATGGCTGGTAACGGCAATAGCCGCGCCGCAGTTAAAACTTCATTGGCTACAGCATTGGCATTTGTTACCCTGGTTAGTAAGTAACGGGTAAAATCTCAAAAAATCGGACGATCTCTAGGCCACTCCATAGTGGGCGAAAGACCGTCCATGTCTCAGCGTTGGTTCCACTCAGTGACGGCCGCCCCGTCCTAGCACCCCGATGGGCTCCCCGACTCCTGAGCAGAACCGCTCAAATTCCGAGGAAAATAATTCACCGACAAGAACCCCTCAGCGGGCCCTGCCGGAGAACACCTTCCCCGGAGACTCAAGGTGCTCCCTTAAGGCAAAAACCCTAAGGGAGCGAACTCAAAAACTCACACCCAGGATAACAGCAACAGCCGAACCTCAGTTTACTTCCTCGGTTCAGCATTGCTAATTGTTACCCTGGAAGTGCTAAAAAGGACTTTCTCTCCCCCACCTAGTTCATTTCTAGCATTCGTTTTATTTTTATACCTTTATTTTTATTAATAAAAAATTTAGGTGTGTCTGGATCATTTCGACTATTTAAGCAAAAGACTCGTCTTTATGAATTTTCTTCTTATTATTTATATTTTTAAATTTATTAAAAATTTTTAGGGAAATGAATAAAGTATATTAATTTGCCTAAGTAATCAAATAGATTAGACTACCTTTCATAAACTAATTCCAGTATATTAGTCCTTATACCACAGTATATTTGAATGAAATAATTATTATTATGAAATAATCAAACAGTTTTTCGGTAAAATATGAAAATAGACACGAATATATCTCGAAAGCTTAATATAAAAATAAATAAATAAATAAAAATAGTTAGGAAACCTTTTTTCTTTTGAATGACTTTTATATACATAATTTGCCTGGCAAACGATAATCGACCGAGGAGATGTTTGGTGGTGATTAATACCCTTGGAGGGTAATGGATGGCAATGCTGTAGCCAATGAAGTTCTAACTGACGCTCGGCTATTGCTGTTACACTCTTGCCATGATCAGAGCTTTAATAGCTCAATAACACCTTATCCCTACACTGTCCTCTACAGATAACGGGGAAGATGAAAAGCATTCTTGCTTCGCCCCTTTAAGCCAGTCCTTAGAAGGATATCAGGATAATCGACCGTGAGATGAGGTGATTAATGCCCTTGGATGGCAATGCTGTAGCCAATGAAGTTCTAACCGAGGCTCGGCTATTGCTGTTACCCTCTTGCCATGATCAGAGCTTTAATAGCTCAATAACACTTTATCCCTACACTGTCCTCTACAGATAACGGGGAAGATGAAAAGTATTCTTGCTTCTCCCCTTTAAGCCAGTCCTTATTAGGATGAGGATTTGTCTGGCAACGGAAGAGGAGGATTTTGATGCGATGATGAAAAACCCTGGGAGGATAATGGATAGCTATGCTGTAGCCAATGAAGTTCTAACTGGGGCACGGCTATTGCTGTTACCCTCCTGTCATGATCAGAGCTTTAATAGTTCAATAACACCTTATCCCTACACTGTCCTCTACAGATAACGGGGAAGATAAAAAGCATTCTTGCTTCGCCCCTTTAAGTCAGTCCTTGTAAGGATATATAATTTCACTGGCAAACTATTCACGAATAGGAAAAGATCACAGATCGGGCATAATACCCACCCAACAACCCCAAACTCAAGTAAAATAGGGAAAAACAGCCAAGGGCTCATTCCATCTGCCACAGAAGTTAAGATTTATTCACGAACGGCTAACCTCATGTGGTGGCCGGGATAAGAATAGCGCCACTGAAGCTTATGCATGTCGTATTAGGTTTCTTCCGGTAGTTTGCTCCCGGTGAGGGGGGGCATAGATTTCGGGGGGTTTACCCTAAGAGAGCATTTTGAGTTTCTGGGGAGGGTGTTCTCCGGCGTGGCCCGTCACTAAGTGGAAAGAACACTTGGACGATCTTTCGGCCACTATAGAGTGGTCTAGGGATCGTTCTAATTTTTAGAGAGGGCTTTACTTAAAAAATCCCCACTGTAGCCCATACATATCGCACGAGGCGACTAAAATGGTTACCCAGGAAGGGTAATGGATGTCAGTGCTGTAGCCAATGAAGTTTTAACTGAGGCTCGGCTATTGCTGTTACCTTCCTGCCATGATCAGAGCTTATAGCCCTATCCATACATTTTCTTTACAGATAACGGGGAATATAAAAAGCATTTTTGCTTCACCCTTCTAGCCAAATATATATATATATATATATATATATATTTATTTATTCACGGGTGGGGGAAAGGGTAACGGATGGCAATGCTGTAGCCAATGAAGTTTTAACTGAGACTCGGCTGTTGCCGTTACCCAGCCATGACTAGAGCTTTTAGCTCAATAACACCCCTTCCACGCAGATTTTCTTCAATCAGATGAAGGGATAAAGAGTCAAGGACTCAGTCCATCTCCCCAAAAAAAAATATATATATATATATTCACGAGTGGTTTTTTCGTAGAATGGAATATATATTTGATTTGTATTACACATCTCCTTACATGTTCATGATTAGGAAATTTTCCTAATCATGAACTATATTAATGCAGTTCACAGTTATTTCTCACACTTGTAATGAATATCTCAAAAATTTTATTTGAGCATTTAGTTTGGAAAGACAAGCGAGAAAGGACTGGAAAAATCTTAATATCTCCTTAATTGGACAGAAGCAGTTCGTTAATGCGCTGAATTTTACCGAGATGCTTTTTTTTTTATTATTATTATTAAAATTCTTTCTCACAGTAGTTTTTTTTTCATGAAAATTACAGCAAACAGTAATTAAAGAAACGGTTCAAGTTATTAAAATGAACTAGTTCCGAAGAAAAATAAAGCACTTCTGAGGTTTTCATTCACCTTTGTTGGGAAAGGAGATTATTTAGTTTTCCATTTCGTCACTTTTTCTTGTTATTCAGTTTTCTTTTTTTTTCTTTTTGTAATTTAGTTTTTAACGTTGCTCTTCGTTTTACAATTACGATTATGAAGTATATTATGCAGACCTTTAAGAAATTTAAAAATAAATGCCAAATGCGCATTAAATTTGTGAGGAATTGCGGGAAATGATTTCTTTGTGGGTGTGAACTCTGAAGAAAATGGCGTTAATTGCGATGGGAAAAAATTTTCTGTGTAAGGTTGAAAAACTGGCGTTCATCATTCCATTGAGTTAGCATGCCTGCGTTCATATTCGACATTCAAATTTCACCTGCTATTTAAAATAAGTATATTTTATAGGCGTGTGTGTGTGTTATATACAAATCAGGTTGTGGACTTCGTATTGCAGTTCAAAAGATGAGATCTGAACACTTGAATAACAGCTTAAACTTGACCATAATAAGCTACACTTTTACGTAACTTATAGTCCTTATAAGGACTGGCTTAAAGGGGCGAAGCAAGAATGCTTTTCATCTTCCCCGTTATCTGTAGAGGACAGTGTAGGGATAAGGTGTTATTGAGCTATTAAAGCTCTGATCATGGCAGGAGGGTAACAGCAATAGCCGCGCCTCAGTTAGAACTTCACTGGCTACAGCATTGCCATCCATTACCCTCCAAGGGTATTGGTTGGATTAAATGAATCAATCACCGCATCTCACGGTCGATTGATCATCTCTAACTCTATCACTTTTACGTAACTCCTGGTTGTGTGTGCTTATATATCATATTGAGACGAAACATATATTGGTGTATTAAGTAAATGAAATGTAAATTAAAAAAATTCAGAAAATAGATGTGATATTTGAATGTAATGGAAAACCTTTTATCCGAAACCACACAAATATATTTCTCGGCACTGCAGAAGTTACTTTTTGCAGTAAAAAAAAACTTGAAGATGCTCGCTTTAAGCTCAAAATGATGGAGTCTGGAGAGTGTAATCTTCCAGTAATGCGTATTCCAGAATGACAACGAAAGATTTTTGAAGATTGTCCATCTTATTAAATAATTTCATACTCACAGCTTAATATCCACAACTACCGAATATTGACTCATACTCAAGTACGCTCGCTATCATATACGAAAGTGTTTATGGCTGTGTACAGGAATGGAAACGAATTGCTCAGTTTTCCTTAAGGCTAAGATGTCTACAAATATAAGTTTCCGTATATCTCCATTATCGGCATGTAAATTGTAAGAAGTGCGTCTTCCAATTATCGCTACAGTTATCCGAGGGCATACCTGGAAGTAACTCTTCTTAATCTACTTGCTTGCATATGAAGAAATGCCTCTGATGGTTTGGCCGGTAATGAGATCCTCCTCCATAACAAGCGCATCTAATAAAATACTTCCCAAATTTCGGAAGGAAGATGTCATTTATTTAGAGAATTTCCACATTTTAACTACAAACGTAGCCTTAAGTTGTTGTTGTGATAAGGCAGTTCTTGATCACGTCTTTCCAATCGATATCCGTGTTTTATCGTCGGCCACCCACCATACACTGCGTATCACTGGAAGGCATTTATTTTCTACAAGGGCTGTCACTGTTCCTCTAAGGTAAGGCAGGGGAGGAGAAATAAGAAAAAAAAATGGCCGGTGGCGTCTACGGGGAGCGAAGAAACCTGGAGAGAGGATAACGAAAGACTCCTCATCGGGCGTTCAAAAGAAGTGCATTCGCCATCAGTGACGACAGATGACACTGGTTCCTGGAGGAAGCATAAAATGATTTGTCAACTGATTTGCTTTCCGTTCGGGCTCTTGTTGACGCAAACGCGCTGGAGGTGGGAGTTGGGGAAGCGAACTAAATGGTCACCGGGAGGGTTTGAAATTAATGTTCGATGGTGAAGCCTTCTGCAAAACATCGTTTGACGACTTCGAAGATCGTGCTACACGGCCAAATGGCAGCGGCGAGGGTTGACCGACGTTTGTCTTCTACAAATCTTGGGACGGTCGAAATCTCCGTCTTTGTCTACTTTTAACGGTGGTCGTTTGTCAAACGTGTTACATGAAATCCTTTTCAGTTCAAGGAATTAAGCAGAATTTATTTTTTTTATTTATTCAGTAAACCATAAATGTTTTTATACATTGGAAATTTCTGTTATCATAAGTGATTGTAGAGGATGCTGGTGATGAATGTTTTGTGCAGACAGTTTGCCGGTTCTATTCATTCGTCTATAGTCCTTAACAGACGGACAATACCATGAAATAATAATATATACTGACTGCTAAACGTACTTTCTTCCTCCACACCAGTATAAGTGTGATAACTTTATCCAATTTAAAAGAATTCTTCCCAATTAAATGAGTCTGCTGTTTATGGTTTTTGTGCCCTTGTAAGGAAGCACAACTTTACAAAGATCGCTGCAAAATTATTACTAAAAGCAGCTGGTTAATTAGTACCAAGACATTAAAGCATACTAAGCTTTTTACATACTTCTTTACATTCTGTAAATAAAATATTCCAAAAAGATTATGGTTATTTAGTACACACACATACTTAATTCACGTTGTGTCATCAACAACATCAGATTAGCTTGTACACGCTCGTGTGTCGATTAGTCCCAACATTATTCGATAACTTAATGATCATATGTAATGATTATCGTTTCCCACACACACACACACACACATAATTTAGGCGATAAAAAATAGTGTAATTGTGCAAGGAAATATAATATTGAGAAATGAAGCCTATTAAATAAAACCGAGAATATTTTATTGATAACGTTACGTTGGAATCCAGTGCAATTTTGGGGAATCGATTATAGTTACGAGTAACCATCTGTTGACCTCCAAAGATTTATCGTGCAGTGAAGAATTCAATCTTGATCTACGAAATGTTGATTAAAATAAAATAAAATAAATTCTACGCTAATCGGCCTTTGCTCTGGAGAATAAGCATAAAGATTAAACATTGCTCTTAATTCTTTCTATTGTATATATTCTACTAATGTATACATCGAGATTCAATACAGCGAAGTGCTTCTTCGTTTTGTTTTAAGATTTATTTTAGAGACGAGAAGCTTATCTTTCTAAAAGTCTTCGTTCTGTACTTTTATGAAATAATAAAAAGTCTCATGCTGGCTAATTGAGGTATTAAGTGTCTAAAATACAAACACTTCATTTTCACTTAACGTTTCCAGCTATTTGCAGCCATCAGAAGATGTGTTTAAATATCGTTTGTAATAGAGTAGATGCATTAACCTAAGATGCCTGGGGCACAGAACCGCCTATTCCACTTCAATCAAACGCAGTTTTAAAAACAGCGCTCCTGTGGAAAAAACAATAATAAACGGATACAGAAACTGTTAAAGAACACGTGACAATTTAATCACCCGCGTATTAATATGCAGCAGAAGGAACTGTGCTGTTGCATGTAGTTTTTCTCCCTTTTTAATAGAAACCATGAGGTAGGTGCAACTTTTTCTTGAGAGGCCTCATTTATCCACATAAAAGCAAATCGTACGCCTTTCCTTTGTGTGCCTGATCTAACCTAAGGCGATGAAATCCAGTCATCTTTATAGCATCCTGAAGAATTTTACATTGGAATAGTCGACCACACATTATTCAGTAATTATTTTCTTAAATGACAACATAAAATCTTCTAAGAAAAAGCTTAATTAAATATTTCAGAAGATAATTTTTGTCAAATTTAAAAAAAAATTTATTTTACTAAGACGTGATTTTTTTTTTTTTTTTGACGATGTAAGGAATTTTGTTAGCCTACCATGGATTGGTCTCGACTAGTAATCATAAGATTTTTCTTAACGCCTGATGTATCCTTAATTTAATTAATATTCTGCTAAATCATTCTGACATGAGTCCATCTTGTTTTGCCATTAACCTGTAATTTTTTAACCATAAACTAATCTAAAATATATTTTAATTTATTGACATCAAATGGAAGAACTGAGCGTAGCGGCTGTTGAGTGTCTTTAGCAAGTTTCGGTGCAAAGAAAAACAGTCACTTCCTGTAATAATAGACTAGATTTAATATCTTCTATCTGTAAGCAAAAGCGTATTGTTCTGAATTCTGAAAAATAATTTCAAATTTATGTGAGAATTTTTATGCGACATTTATATCATTACATTGCTGTTATACTCAAATAATAAAATCTAATCATCTAGGACTTTCTACCGCTGATCTGAAGAGAAATAATGAAGTCCTCAGATAACAATTTAGGAATATTAACATCTGGTTTTCAACCTGAAATGCACTTTTATTAAACGCCTTGCTTGACCGCTAGGTGTCATGCGAAGGAGGTTATTCTTAAATTAACTGTTGACGACTTCTTGCTGCGCCAAATTGCAAGTCTAAAATGGTATTTTTAAAATACCAGAAAGGATCCTAAGCAAAGGCTTAGTTTTAATCCAAACGAAAACAATTTTTATAAGCTATTAAAAGCTATTATTCCGCCTATTAAAATCTCGTCTTTGTTTACTGTAAATGCTGTCTAGACAGTGATTTACTTTGTTCTAATCATTTTCCCTAGACCGTAGTAGAAGTATAAAAAGCTGTTGATGCAGTAGCATGTAGACTTTGCAGTAATCTTGTTAAAACTTTCAGACATTTCTTTAAAAATTATAATGAGTGTAAAATTTTATCTCATTAGATATAATATATTATTTCTTCGTTAATATGATAAACAGCTTTTGTATTTTTTTTTTAATTTTGAAAGTAATAGTTTGTGAGATATTAACCACACGAATTCATTTTTCTAAAACTGCACTAATATATAAATGAGAGAGAAAAGGTTGTTTTTAAGAACAACTAGAATCGACCGTGAGATGCGGTGATTAATACCCGTGGATGGTTATGGATGGCAATGCTGTAGCCAATGAAGTCCTAACTGAGGCTTGGCTATTGCTGTTACCCTCCTGCCATGATCAGAGCTTTAATAGCTCAATAACACCTTATTTTCCTACACTGTCCTCTACAGATAACGGGGAATATGAAAAGCATTTTTGCTTCGCCCCTCTAAGCCAGTCCTTTTAAGGACTAAGGTTGTTTGTAACTGTGTATCTCAAACTTAAACAATCTACGCACAAGTTTGTCTCTTCTGTTTTCATCGGAGCGTAAAAAAAGAAATACATTGGAGTTGTTTGTGTTTCAAATCATTATTACTTACTTCATCTTTACCCGAAGACGAACACTGGTTCTTGATGTACGAGGCCCGTCTAGTCCAATCAGCGGTTGAGAAGAAATATAAAGAGATAGAATGCTATGTCAGAAGAAAGATCAAACGAGCAGTGGATATTTGCCGTATTTCTCTCATAGCTGTCTAAGTCCATTATACGAAGCAAAGTTTTCTTTGAGCGGATCGTGTTCAGCGTTTCATGAAAGGTGCCACATTAAAAGTGCTGGCGGCGCATATTTAATGCCGAAAAATATCAAGGGAAACTGCGAGGCATAAAATAGTTTTCGAAGGTGCATGCAACCTTATGCGAATCTTTAAAGAGCCGGCGATATAAATTTATATGACTTCCCTCTTCAGTTTACATCATTTCCAGCCTTCAGGCTTCGATAAATATAGAAAAAAAGCTTCTTCGTACTCTCTTAGTTTTATCGACACCTCATGCTTTGGAATAACAATCACTCTATGAAGGGTGACCTTCCATTTCATAGTTACGGTACCACCTCTCTTTTCGGTAATAAGTTTCTTTTTTAATATTGAATACGATGCTGCCTCTTCCTTGGATTTAATAAATTCTTTCTTTTACATGCGGTTCCAGTGTGATCACAGAAGAATCTCTTTTTTTTAGCTCAGACGTCTGCCAATCCTTTATTTTAGTTTGTTGGGGTCTTAGTTTTTGTTTTCTATGCCTTTTTTAAGGAAATGATTTTAGAAACTGCGTGTGAAGTTGAATCCTGAATATACACCCACAGAAGAAGTTGAATGTATATTCAAACTGTAGAAGACATCTCTCTGATAATATCAAAATGATTCTTCTCAATATTACTTTGTTTAAATCTCCCGACCTTAATTAACATTTAATTAAATATTTTACGCTTGGTTACATTCTAATTAAGCCTTTATCCAAGTTTAATCAAACGTTTTTTTTTTCACTTATATTTGAATAAAGGATTGAATTGGAATATAATTTCTTGTCAGTTATAATTTACTTTGTAATAAATTAAAAAACCTATTGATATATCTCTCTTATCCAGAGTATTTTAAAAATAAGGATACATACTTTTTTGTAATTTGTATATGGAAAATATATATCAAGTTCTTGCAGAAAGTCGTTTTGGGTTCCATTGATGATAGTCTTGTACTTAACATGATTATAACTTCTGGTCAGATGTAATAATATGAATTAAATAATAATGTTATTCGTCCGTTATCGGCAGGTCTTTCCAGTCTTAAATAAAATTCATAGTAGTGTTTTATGCGATAATGATCGTGTCATTTTCATTCACTCATCAGCAGTTATAACCTCGTACGTTTCATACATATGTAATTTTTAGGATATATAAAAGTCGATAAATATCGCTTTAAAAGAAGCTTTAGTATACCACAATAATTTATGAAAGAAATGGTTAATAAACTCCCTCGACAAGTCGTTCTCAAAAAAAATTAGAATTTAACTTAGTAAAAGAAAACTCTGTAGCGAATAAGGTACGTTCAATAAAGGAGTCTCTGGAATTACCGAGAACAGAAGGAGAAAAAGAGACACTATTAGGTTCGGATGAACGAAACAGATTAAAAGGATTACGACAAGCGCTTTTCTTTCGTAAAAATAGCTCAAAGGAGTGCTCGGAAAAGGCGAGAATGGTAATATTTTCTGGAGAATGTTCAACATTGAAACAAACCATTGAGTAGACAGGATAAAATCCTCTATCTTAACTCCCAGAAGATTTCACACTTAAGACGAAAGGAGCTGCGTTATTTTTCTCGTCGGCAAGCTGTAATTATGGAAACATCAACGAATTTATCTTTTCCTCTTTAGTGCTTTTGTATACAATACAATGCCAACATTTGTTCTATTTTCTTTAATGGGAGACTTAAAGCACAATGAGAAACTCCAGCCAGTGTGTGTGTGAACAATACATAGTTTACTGTTAGGATGTAGAAGTTTGAAAAGAAGCGACTAGAAAGTGTGTGTGTGTGTGTGTGTGTGTGTGTGTGTGTGATAAAATAATAAAATAATTTAATTTAATTTTAAATATAAAATATAGTTTCTTGTCAATTATAATTTACTTTGTAATAAATTGAAAAAACTATTGATATATCTCTCTGATCCAGAGTATTTTAAAAATAAGGATATATATATACATTAAAAATCATTGTATATTTTATAATCTTAATAATTTAATATTATTAAAATTATTTTAATTATTTAAAATTATTTAATAATTTTATTCACTAAAATTATTAAATATATATATATAGCACCTAACTGCCACTTTTTAGTGTTAATCTCTATTTATATTAATCTTGAGTCACCACTGAATTCTTCTGGCCCATCATTCCGTACGTTTGTGCCGATATTAAAAAAAATTACGAATCTTACCGCTCATTTTTGTGTGCTTTTCTGATCTCTTGCTCAGTGATAGTTGTCTTTTAATATTTCTACAATCCGTGACATCCACTTTTTCCATTCTCTCTCTCACGACGGTTTTAGTACTGGAAAATGTAGACAAACCGTCCAGGTGGAATTAACGGACGTAATGATTTGACTGCATAGCCCTGGTATTCTTTACATACTCTAAGTCAAAATCGTATTGCTTATCCATTTGGGAGGGGTGGGATTGCTTTTGATCTTTCAAGTTGCCCGTGCGTATTAGCCCCTCGCTACGTACACTTGGCACACACGATCCTTTGGGAGTTTAGAATTGAAGGAATGATTTTGGTTACTATGACAGACATGAGGAGGCATCTTAGGGACAATAATAAAAGTTTCCAAATCAAAATTCAGATTTAATGTTGTTTAAATGATGAACTCAAACCTTTTATAGGCTTCCAAATATCTTTCCCAACTTCCTATGTATGTGTACGTACGATGGGAGTAAAATTCTCCTTTTCTCTCACAGTTAATTGGTAGTAAGAAACTTCGGAACTTGCAATCATTGTGCGGTTGAGGAGCACAAAACTGCCTGCAGTATCACAAACAATATAAAACCCAAAGTTAATGTTCAAGCATGTTTGGCACACTGTAAGATAGCAGCTACCCTTGAAAATCTTCAGAAACGCATACACCCTCTCCACAAAGCCTAATTGCTAAAATGTTCTTGTCTTGTCCAGGCATATCTAATCGATCATTTCAGTAAATATTTTATCGCTGGGTGTAAAATTAATGACGGCGGAGAACTTCGTTAATGTCATTTTCATTTGTGAATTGCGTCGCATTCGCCGACACATTTACCTCCGTTCTGCGACCTATTGAAACGCCAGACATCGAAGGCATTCCTTGCTCAGGAACAAACCGGCCTTTGACAAGTTTTATTTATCGCTTAAGCCTTTCGGCAATGCACATTTAATGAGATGAAGCCAGTATCATTAAAGACCTTCGTCTAGGCGCCGTTGCTTGTAGCGTTTATAGATGACGGAGTTAGCTGTATCGCGTATACTGGACGAAAACAGCATTTGATGAAGATCGGGAGTTGGAGAAGGGAATATTGGGGGGGGGAGTACCGTAGGGAGAGATTGAATGAAGGAAGAAAAGTATTCACAAACTGGTATTTCCACATCAGTGAAGACGATGATAGAAAGCGACATAGAGGGCGCTGTGGATGGATCATCAGAGTGGTCTGATCGTTTTAATGACTGTTCAAGGGAGTTCAGAGTTTGCGCAGATCGTCGGGTGACCGAAGAGTGAAGGGAGTTGTTTTAAAGATCTACGGCAATACCTTCTATGATTAGATGGATGAACAGTGGTGTTTGGTGGTTGTTAGAGGTAATTATAGGGTCTATGTGTGGCACAGATGAAGCAGACGCCGTTACAGACTCATTAATTATGCCCCTGTCAGATGGAACTATGGGATTTATGAATCACTTTGGAATGATGCATGCATTGATAGAGATGTACAGATTAATAGATTTTGCCAGAAATTATGGTGTTCGTGGGTTGAGCGGAATGTTGGGGCCACCATAGCACGGTCATTATTTCCTGGATGTCAGGGTTAATTACGAAAACCAAGTCACCTGTAACGGGACCAGCGAATTCGCTCTGATAAAGATGGATGGCAAAACCGATTGACGTATTGACATGCGATGATGAATTTTACTCCGAAGACAAAAATATTTCGCGTCCTCGTGGGACGACGTCGTGAATCAATCTAGTTTAGTCTGTGGAAGATCAGCAGTCGTAAATAAACTGCGAACGTCATAGCGATACCCAAATATTGTACTTGCTAGCGTTTTAAGTAGAAACGCGTGTCTTAAAACATTTATAGTTTTAAAAGAAATCTCCCAAGATTACTTTCCTAAGAATAAATATTATATGAGAGCGTTTCATTCCTAGGAATTCAATCAAGCCACTGACTTCGCTTTCATGCAGTTCACGTAGGAGATTGTTTTTCATTTATAATAAAAACGACCTCATTACCGCATCTCCTAGTAGATGATTGTTTTATGAAAATTGTATTAATAAAATAAAAAGGTGCAAACAAAATTCTCAAATTTCATTAAGCCGTTGAAATGTTAAGGCACTCAAAACGTGTAATAGTTATATTTTAAATGCATAAATTCTTTAATATATTTTCAGATGTATCTGCTAAGATATCAAGCTTTGTATTTTTATTTTTAATTGGACTCCGATCTTCATTGTGATTTGTCAAGTTATTTGCAATTTTAAATAAACTTTGATTAATCACCACTTAGTTTGTTTCTGCAAAAACCTCTTTTATCGAACTGCTTTAGATGAAGTATTTGCAGAAGGAATATATAATAAACCATTTTAGTGATAACGTGTGATGATGCGTGCATGTTTACGGTGACATCTTTTATTGTATTTGACCCACATTGTGTTGCCTGCGTGCACTTGAACTGACGGGGTAAGGACGACAGTCGGGCTCCTCTTTCCAGATGGCTAAAAACTGACAGCGCTATACTCGTGGTCCCTCACTGCTTCTCTTTAAGAATGTAAGACATATTATTCACCTCCCAATGTTATACGGAGATTGCAAATTTTAGTACGAATGCTGCTTTGGTGCCTAAGTGGCTCGAGAAGCATTACGTTCAATAGAACTGAATCAGATATTAATAAGAAGACTGATTACACTGAATGAAGGTGTCCGTTTTTATTATAAAGCACAAACTAATTTCATTTGAAACGGCCCCATGCAAACTATAAAATCATTTATGTGCTAATTCAAACTGAAATGTTACATGTTCTAAAGCATTGCCGTTTGAGTCTTCTTGGAATTATGGCAGAAAATGATAGGCGAAAAGTATATAATATGTCTGTTAATTCCACGTACTCTCTTTTCTTTTACCGCATGAAAAATCCTGCACCTCCATATGATTCCACCAAACTCAATTTCAAAAATCCTTATGAAGGTTCTTCGCATCCTTACATGAGACTGGAATCTTCTTAACCCTAAAGACAAAGGTCGCATCATCCTGTTAACTCTGCTGCACAGACCTAAAAAACCACAAAAATTTGGGTTAATGTCAAGGCCCCCCTCAGCCTCAACGCATAAAGGAAAAATAATAATAATGGAAATGGATCGATCCCTTGGAATTATAGAATTGTTTTACGCTTCTTTAGTGTAATTTTCATTTCGTTAGTTATTCCTTTAAAAAGTGCATACTGTAAAACAGAGAGAGAGAAAGGGAGAGCTTTGCATCTTGCGTTCATTGGCCTGTTGTATTTATATTTCTTTATATCTGGTTTTCCCTTTCAGTCATTTCCGACCGTAGGTGACTTTGTAGGCCCACAAAGTATTCCTGGTGGGATTTTTAGGGTAGTTCACCATTGCTTTCCCCAATCCCCCAATTTTATCCTGGCTCGGGACCAGCATATGACTGGGACGTATTCATGACTGTAATCCACTTGTGTTCACGGGGCCGGTTTGCCTGTTCTTGGAGACGAAACTCCCCTACCTCCTTATGAGACCGGCTAACTCACCTTTAGTCGAAAGAGATAAAGGTGCCTGACGTTACTGATGGGAATCGAACCCAGTTCTTTCCGACCAAAGGGCTTCGTCAATACTGACTGAGCTACGAAGGCTCATTTCTTTAATAATTATTATATAATCATATAAATATTTTTTAGTATGATATACGTGTGTTTTGTGTATATGTACACACACACACACACTCATGAACTAAAACAAGCATAAACTAATAATGGCGCGGGGGAGGGATTTGAGCATATTCAGCCGTTAGAGGGGGGGGGAGGGGGAATGGCCCTACATGAAACTTCTATTCGTTTTTGACTTATGTTCTGCAAACAGATTTTTTTTGTTTGCCTAATTTTCCAATACAAATATTCACAGTGAAATCTGTCAACGAATTCTTCCTCAGATTCCACCCGTATGGAATCATTTTGCCTTTATTGGCAAAAACCGATCGAGACTCAATTTTATCCGGGAAGACAGTTTAGTCTGTCCGGTTTTATTAAATTCAGTCCAGTGTAACTTTCGATACAGGGGTCGAAACTTCAAGTTTTATTTTATTAGTAATTATAAAATAATCTTTTCAACACGTGTAGTTTTGTGTCCCTAAATTTATAAATATGAATGCTGATCACCGCGTAACCTTAAAAGAAAGAATTATAAGAATATATAATGTCGAAACATTTTGACCTATTTTTGTTTGTTCGAACTGATAATGTTTTTGACGTGGGTGTGATCTTCATTAGTGAATTCCCAGAGCCTTCGTATTGGTATCCTCAGAATGTTAACCATGTCAGTGGCTTCGATAAAGCAATTTGCATGGCTGTGACTTCAAAAAAAAAAAAAAAAAAAAAAAAGTTGCCCAGTTCGGCAGCACATTTCGGCTCTCCTAAAATATGGCTGTGGCTTTTATATTGCGGTCTTCGTAGACTTGCACTACTACAAGTCAAAGGAATGTTCGCAGGATTCCACGTGACAGGAGCTTTGCCGAGGAATATACTTTACTGATCACAGGGTTATGAACACGACTCGACTGAATACACTATCAGCGAAGCGTATGGGTTCTTGCGGTTATTTGCTTATCGCTTGCCTGTGCCCCCCCACCCCTCACTTCGGTCGCACGTGCCAGTCTCCTGCACTCTACTCCACCGACACTCTATAAAGTAGGCGAGATTGCAGCTTCAAAGCGCACCACGGACAGAAATATGCACGTTGGTATTTCTAACCCAAATAATTGCAGTTGGTGTTAGCAGCTGAAATTTTACATCGAACTCAATACTCGACGCGCTTCTTATAACTGAGAAAAATTTCAGATAAAGTTTCGAGATGATAGCGTTGAAGTTTTTCTCTGGTCAGCAAAGTTACTTACATGGGCTGAAGCTATGATAAAGTACGGCTATTTTGGAAATAGTTGTCCTTTTTAGTTTAGAAATATTTTCAAAATGCAAATATTGGCCTTCGAGGATATCATAGTTACTAATGGTGTGTAATTGATGACCACCACATAGTGATTAATAACTATATCAGTTGCCTAATACCGTTGTCCATTTGATACTAATATACTGACTCTTTTGCATACATATACACTAAACTATGGACTTCTCTGACTGAAGTATGTGATTTAAAAATTGAAGTTGGCTACTTTTAAAAGGTTCTTCTAACAGTGCCATATGTTTACAGAATTTTACGATCACCGTATAAAAAAATAATAATAATAACCGTAGTATACCAGAGGATATAATTGGTCGCCCGCCTGGAACGAGACTATGAGCGTCATTTCCTAAAGCTGTTAAGCAGCAAAATCGTTAGGAGAGGAAGTCGACCCTCCATCGGGTCTTGCTGAAATGAATGTAAGGCATCGTTAGCTGACCGGTCTCGTTATGCTGAGCTAACGACACCTGCTCTATTGTGACGGCTTTCTAAATGTCAAGTTGAGTAGCGTACGACTGTCAAAATCAGGTGATTTGTAGCCGTAAGTGGACTGTAATATGCGGCATGCCCGAGTGTGATGTCAGTTTAAGAAAGTAGAGAAATATCTGAATTGATGTTGCAATAACTTGATCTTACAACATGCAAAAACTCAGCTTAAAGTTGCAAGATACGTTTTTGCACGGTGTTGTTATATTGTCCCTCTGACGACATTTAGTAATGTCGTTTTACGTCACAATCATTTCTAGTTTCAGAGTTTTATGGCGAGCTTACTTTCAAAAGTTGCCAGGGTTAATTGGCACTCTTACTTGTTCGGTAACCCTCATCTATATCACACCTTCCCCTGAACATGTATAGACACGTTTAAAAATAGTACTACAATATTTTAATCAATACTTTAATTCTTTTAGAAGAGGAACTTGTATTCAGATATTACATTAAAATAATCGATTGAACGTACGTGAACGGAGTTGCCTTGGATTCAAATAAACTACATTCAGAATTTTGCATTCTGCTTGATTTATTGGAATTTCATAATTTCAAATGTATGATCATCGTTAAAAACTTTTAGCTTTTCACTTGACTATTTTAAATGGTACAATTACGCCAATATCATCAATACATCTTCTAGAAACAAGCAATTATATTTTAACCTTGATAATATCATTCCTTGTCTTGTTTGATTTTCTTCCCAGATTGCTCACAATGAAACCATGTACTCAATCTGTCGATCTTCAACCAACTCTTGAACTATCCAGGCTTTGGCATGTTCAGTTGTTCATACTCAAACGAATCCAGTAAACGTTGCTAGCTGCTAACACACTTGACGTGCATGCATTCCATTTATGTATATTCTAGCATACTGAATATTTATTTACAAGGTTTTCTTTGCAAAGCGAATGAAGCATTGGAAAAAATAATTAATATGGAGATTTGAACGATCTGTATCACTTATTATTATTATTTTATTTATTTATTTTTTGACTAGATAGGCGAAGCAAGAATGCTTTTCATCTTCCCCGTTATCTGTAGAGGACAATGTAAGGACAGGGTGTTATTGAGCTCTGATCATGGCAAAAGAGTAACAGCAATAGCCGAGCCTCAGTTAGAACTTCCTTGGCTACTGAATAAGTAAAGCCGTCTCTAAAAATTAGGATTATCCCTAGTGGCCGAAAGACCGTCCAACTCAGCGTTGTCTCCACTCAGTGACGGGCTCCCCCACCACCGAGCAGAACCGCTCATATTCCAGGGAAAAGCATTCACCGACACAGCCCCTCACCGGAGACTCAGAATGCTCTCTCAGGGCAAACTCCCCAGAAATCTAAGCCTCTCCCCCTTCACCGTGAGCAAAATTTCGGAAGAAACCTAAGAGAACGAAGCTGAACGTCCCAGAGTAACGGTAATGCCGAGCCTCAGTTAGAACTTCGTTGGCTACTGTGTAAGTAAAGCCATCTCTAAAAATAAGGACGATCCCTAGACCACTCAATAGTGGCCGAAAGACCGTCCAACTCAGCGTTGGCTCCACTTAGTGACGGGCTTCCCCACCACCGAGCCGAATCGCTCATATTCCAGGGAGAAGCATCCACTGCCACAGCCCCTCATCGGGCCATGCCGGAGAACACCCTCCCCGGAGACTCAAAATGCTCTCTCAGGCAAACCCCTTCCCCTCACCGGGAGCAAACCTAAGAGCGAAACTCAGCGTGCCAGCCGAGCCTCAGTTAGAACTTCATTGGTACAGCATTGCCATATTTAAAGGTAAAGCTATCTCTAAAAATTCGGACGATCCCTTGGCCACTCAATCGTCGTGGACGAGAGACCATCCATCTCAGCATTGGCCTTCCACCCACACGCCACCACCGCTCAAATTCCGAAGAAAATCATTCACCAACAAAGCTCCTCAACGGGCCGTGCCGGAGACTCAAATTGCTCCCTTAAGAGAACGTACTCATAACTCTCGAATCTCAGCGCCCCAGGGGGTAACAGCAATAGTCGAACCTCAGTTAAACTTCATTGGTACAACATTGCCATCCATTACCCTCCAAGGGTACCCATTTTAGTCGCTTCGTACAGCAGTTGCATTACTTATTTATCGTTTGCAATTATTTATTTTTGCAGATGTAAACTTTAATATGGTGTTTGTTATCTTACAGTTGCGTGCTAAATAAGTGCAGATTTTTAGAATAATAATTTTTATATAATACACTTCACATTATTTTTTATATTCAGTTGATATCCTTTTTTTTCAGTAATATAACTTCTAAAGACTCTCATCTTTCTCTTACATTACACAGTACGTAATCCTAGCATCTAAAAAAGTCCAGTAAGATGTCCTCAAGCTGCACATTCTTAAATAAAACATTGACTCTTCAGATGCAAATAAATTCTAATGTGGCCTCGCTTCTTATTAGAATTAAAACACCACATTAAGTCTTCTGTTATTTTTTTCTTTAACTTGTTCAGACTACAAAGATGTTTTCAAAATCAATTAATTTCTCGTCCGTATAAAAAATTCTAAAGAGACTGAAGGAATATCTTTTAAAGTGGGATTGCAAAGGGGGAGGGGGGGATTCAAACATCGAGTCGCACGTCTTACAATATGCAGGAGTTGGAGATGTGTAGCCACTAAGTTTCTGACATTTCCTTCCTTCCTATCAAAAATTATGCAGAAGAAATCGCATTAAAATAATGCAGTCTTTCTTAGAGTTGGTAAGATTGTGTCGCCCTTAGATGGTATGCTAATACCGTTCCTCGTTTGTTAAACAATGTACTGGCACGAGTAGTGGCGTGCAGAGGCTGCCAGAAAAACGCCGCTCAAGAACCTATTGTACGAGAAAGTGAGATGAGAGGAGTAAAGAAATTTTAAAAAAATGAAACGGCGAGAAAAGTAAAGAGAATGGGAGGCAACCTCAATGGAACTACAGTAAAGCGTACAAGGAAGCGGAAAGAGAATGTCACAAACGTATCGGTGATGAGAAGACGGCAACAGATAAGATATAAATAAGATTGCATACTAAGAGGATGGAGATAATTCTGACGGACGGGAAGTTGATGAGTGGCGATATAAGTTGAATATATAAGAATTCACAAGATGATAAATTCGAAGTAAAAAAGTGATGTGTAAGAAAATGTCTAAATTAAAAGTTAAAAGAAATGCATATCTAAGTATAAACTAGTTTCTTGTCTGAATATGGGAACTTGAGATGGGGAGAAGGAATTACAAAGAAGAAATTGTAAGATAGTTTCCGACTGATTTTGACGCTCTGAGTCTCGAAATATACGTTTCATAAGCAAATGACGTGATCATTACATTATAATTATAAACACGCCATGCCTGATTGTGTCTTGTGTGCGTCGGTTAGGCAAGCCTGTTTAACCAAAATGATTCATAGATTCTACTTATGCAACACTAAATGTAACATTTTTTTATAATTTTAATATGAATTAAAGCTCAGTCTTTATAGACAAAGCCTTTTGGTCGGAAAGACCCAGGTTCGATTCCGTCTATGACTGAAGAACCTTTTATGTGGTCTCTTTCCACTAAAGGGGAGTTTACCGGTCTCATACGTAGGTAGGAGGTTTTCCCACCTGGAAACTCGGGTTTTTCGTCCCCCAGAACAGGCAAACCGAACCCGTGAACACACACGGATTTACAGCCATGAATACTTACGACAATATGTGGAAGAGATAAGGTCCTCACCACATGTCGTAACCCCGTAGTTAACCATGACTCACATCATGGTAGTCAACCTCCTAGATAGAATGATCCCTGAAGGGAAGGGATAAACAGCTATCTTATCAGTCTAATTGGTTAGGTGGTAACGTATCCGTTCTCCAGGCTGGGTTCAAATCCCGACATCGATATTTGTAATTATCTTTGTAATTCTGTGTGGAAAGGGAATTTGCGACCTCACCATGTCTTGTAGCAGATACTTCACTCCCCAAACTCTGGAGTGAATGACGGGAGTGTTCCAGAGAGGTGGTAAATGTGGCCAAAAATAAACATCTACTTTAAAGGAGTCAACAGGAAACGAGTGGACAATGAAACTATTTATGCCATATTTTCAGTCATATTTATAGAGTTCGTATTAAAATATCTGATATTTGTTTCTGTAGTCCCCTCCCCCCACATACACTTAGATTGTTAAAAGTATTTTTAGAACGTCTTTCTAATATTTTATTATGGAATCTCCTGACCCAGTTTACGTTGAAATATGCACATATTTAATAAGAACGACTACAATAATTACTTCCGCAATATTGGCTTATGAAAGTAATCGTAGTTCAAGCGAATGTAAGTAGTCAAGTAAATTATTTCTTCGTCCGAAAAAAATTGCAATTTCTTACAACATTTCGTAACGTTTAATACAAAATCCAGCCACTTAATAATCGCTGAATAAGGTTAAGTTGAATATTTATGTTCATCCAAACCACGACAGGTTGTAAACATGTAGCACAATGGTATACCGGCTAGTAGATTATCTGGAACTCTGATCCAGAAATGAAACATAATACTAAAATATAAGATCATAACGCTTCAATTTAGCATAAGTAAGATATTAAAATAGACAATATTATGGATCCGTTCATATTTTATATAAATGTAATTAAACAATTATATAAAAATATAAATTTATATAAAGAATTGTTTTATATGTCACTTAAGATTTCTGGTAAGGGTGATGAATTTTTGATAACCTTGATGGTATTATTTCGCGAATTGCATTTATGAAGTTGAAATCCATAAAAATGTTTGGAAATTGGATTAAAGTCTTGAAATAATGTCCAAGTTGATTGATCTCTCCAGTAAAACCATGGAAATTAGGAAAAATTATTATTTTTTTCTGAACAGTATAAAGTAGAGCTGAAAGGCATCAATTATATAGCCATTGGACATTCTCAATGCTGCAGTGCTACAATAAAGTACATCAATTATGCTAACAATAGCACAGTACCAAGTCGCCCACTTACCGCGCGCCTTCATACTGAGCAGTTTCTACAACAATGCGTGCGAGATCTAATTGTTGCAACCAACTATAAAGCTAATGAATTAATTAACGACGTTAATTCATTACTTCATAGCATATTGTTAGCCTGCTGGAAAACTAGCCAGAATGTTTTCTAAGAAATTAAGTTATTCACGTGAATGACTGTTTTCAAAGATATTAAATCCAAAAATTATTTCTCCTAAGTAAACTAGAAACTTAATCTCTTTTTATAGCTCAATTTGACAGCTTACGAACCTGATAATGAGGAAAGAGCCTTCGTTCGTTTGTTGGTTGTTCTGGCGTGACGGGCCTTGCAATTAAGAATCCCACCGCTTTTAGCATTATAATTAGATAATGAATTATATTCATGACTAAAGCCCTTTTGAAATAGCACTGTGCACTTGGAACAAGAGCTGTCATGCTAAATTTTCACTTAATAATACGGACAACACTTGAATGCGATATTTACATTCGCCCAGTCGAATTGGAGCAACTAGTATTCTTCAGATGGCATTTTCCGGAAAACTAAATTGAGTTAGACAATGATTACATTTGCGTGTGTGCTCTCTATACTAAGAGGATTATTCGTAATCAAAAGTTAAGGGATTTATTCTCAGTTTATGTGACAGCTTCGCTATTTTACTACTTACCTCCGTACTTTCGGAGCGGATTCGCTTCCGAAATAAGACGCTGGCAGTATCTGATGTCTGAATCGTCTCAAGATTTTTTTTGTTGTGAAATTGATACTACTTAAAATCTTGCAGAAGATGTGCGTAAGCGGAATGACTGAAGAAAATAATATTCTGCATTTGTTAATGGCCCGAAGGTCACATGGTCTGGTTATCTCGTAATGCTCCCTTTTTACGACATTAATCTTCTGTCGTTCAAATTTCTTTTTGTTTCTGAAAGCCATGGGAAAAAATAGAATCCTGATAAGTTTATGTTTGTTGGTTGTTGAAATTCAGACAGTAACGTCTGGAATATTAATTGGGATTCGGTGGTTAAATAGCAGATAAAATGCATCTGATTATTATATTTTTTTCATTTCTAATAGTTTTTTATATTTCATTAAAATTAAAATCGTACAGCTTCCCAAACAAATGTCCATTTAGCTGATTAGATTTCTTTTTCTTATCACATTGCAGTAATAGTAGAAATATGTGCGCGTAATCAATGAATATAAATTATATTCATTGATTACGCGCATAAACATAGTTAAAGCAATTGTTGACTGGTTCATAACAAATGCAGAGCTCATGTTGTCTTTCTGTATCTGATGCGAAGTCGCTGTAAATTACATGTCCAGAGAAACGATAGTTTGAGCTTAAAATACCTTCAAGTTTAATAAACATAACGTGGGGCTTACTCTTTATACAAAACTCTTGTTAATATTGCGATTCATTTTAAAACATATTCTGTAGAAACATGCTTTTCTGTTGCAGATATCCATGGTTATTTGTTTAGCGCATGACAAAAATATTGTTACTAACATAATTATTTCCGTTAAAAAAACATGCCACACGTGGCATGGTGGCGAAATAAAATGAGTTATTTGCGAAACATAGAAGGGGATTTCATTTTGCTAGACTCAAATTTTATATTGTTTTAATTCCAAGCAGTGAATAATTAGAATAAGATGTCGTTTTTCGTTGTGATGAAATTTATATTGTTTGTTGATTAAATAAATAAATGGGTGCGCTTGCATTAGTGCGCGTTACCCATCTATAGTGAAGTGTCACGTGACTGGAAACTGTCAGCTTGCTTAATCTTTAATGGCGCAGAAAGTTTTCTTAATACACAAAGAAAACAAAGCGAGTACAATATTACATTATGCCGCTAACTCGTCTCAAGGACGAAAAGAAATCCAAGGCGCGCACCGCTAACTACGAGAATGTTTAATGATTAAACTGATACTACGTGAACCTTGAATGGATTATGTAGTTGAGGAAGATGATGCCACACTTTTCTCTCTCTATTAAATATCGAGTTCGTCTTGAAGGTCAACTGAAGGTGATAATTTCCCTCTTTTGGAAGAAGGAAGATTAATCACAGCGTTATAAAAGAACAACGGAGTAGAAACGATAGTTTCATTAGTTTGAAACAACTGGAATCCAAACCTTTACTTCAAGGAAATTAACACCATTTCGGTCTGTGGACAAATAAAAATCGATGGGTTTAGTTTTTGTTAATATGTAACAAATTAAATCAAAATATAAATTTTAAATAAAATGAACAAACAAACATATATGTGTGTACTATTATAAGAGAGCATATCATGGATGCATCCATATTTCATACCCAAATATAGAAAAAATTTGTTTCCAAATTTACAAGAGAGCATAATGAGAATACCTTCGGCATCTAAGATGGCTGGATTGCACGTCATAAAACATGAGCGCTCTGTAACTTTCGAAATTTTTTAAAGTTCTTAAGTTTCTTTCTATATTTGGCTATAAAATATGGATGGATCTATAATATCATAAACTGTAATATTTTACTTAAGTCAAACTTAAGCCTTTTGGCTCCATACTTGGTTTGTTGATTTTTGTACTCCTGGAAGAATAATAATACAAAATCGATACAGCAATTTGCATAAAATGCTTTTTTTTTTCTATAAATTAAAATTCCATGTGAACATTTTCAAAGGATTTACTGTTAAAAATCAGCAGTAAATATTTTTTCAGTATTTAATATTACAAAACAAATGCACTTTTTGGTATTTCTTTTAAGGAATGCAATAAATGATTTTAATTATTGTTATACTTATAAATAATGATTTAATAAAGCGAAAATTAATGTGGCATATTCCCCATCGTTTAATTACACTAATTTCCATTGCAGGAATCGACTTCTTTCACGTGACCTTGATTAATAACAATTAAATTTGAAATAATTGGTAAGTCTGTCTGCATTTATTGCTCATTGTTGTAATGATCATTTACAGCATTGTATTAATATTCTTTCATATTTTTTTATTTTAAATATTTCAATTTTTTATTTGCTTTATTGTTAATTTTTGTAGTGTTTCAATATTCTCTTCAACTAAGTTTAAGGAAATACATTCTTAAATGTTCACTTGCTTGTCTTTCTGTGTAGCTTTGAACGCATTGTTAATCACACAAAATCTCATTCGATGCTGTTGACAGTCACTTCGCGACAATATAAGAAGACATTTATTTTCGAAGCGTAGTACTGGTTGTCATAAACATAAAACAGTAATATTTGTTTTCTTCAAAATACAAATTCTACTTTGAAAGCTTCGCAGGATTTTGTTTTAAAACGAATAAAAACTGAAATCAAAACACCGTAAACAGTTTCATTTTCGTGACAACTGCTCTCTAATATATCACGATTTATAAAGCATCGTTCACATGCTATCAAGATAATTATTTTCTTTCTGTCGTTATTTTTTTATTATTATTTTTTTAATTTATTTTTTTATATATATATATATATTTTTTTTTTGGCTAGATGGGTGAAGCAAAAATGCTTTTCATATTCCCCGTTATCTGTAAAGAAAATGTATGAATAGGGTAATATTAAGCTATAAGCTCTGATCATGAGAGGAGGGTAAAAGCAATCGCTAAGCCTCAGTTAAAACTTCATTGCCATCCATTTACCCTTTCTGGATACCCATTTTAGTCGCCTCGTACGACATACATGGGCTACATTAGTGCTGGTATGTAAATAAAGCCCTTTCTAAAAATTAAGACGATCCCCTGAACCACTTCCTACGAGTGGCCGAAAGACCATCGAACTCAGCGTTGGTTCCACTCAGTGACTCCTCCCCCACACACACCACCACCACTGAGCAGAATCGCTCAGTGGTGGGGGAAAAACCCACCGACAAGGCCCCTCGCGGACCACACCGGAGAACACCCTCCCCAGAAACTCAAAAAAGCTCTCTCAGGGAAACCCCCCCTCACCGGGAGCAAAATTCCGGAAGAAGCCTAAGAGAGCGAAACTCTGGGTCCCATTTTAGTCACCTCTTACAACATGCATGGGCTGGTATATAAGTAAAGCCCTTTACAAAAATTAAGACGATCCTCGAAGCACTTCTCACGAGTGGCCGAAAGACAGTCCAACTCAGCGTTGCTCCACTCAGTTACGGGCTCCCCCACCACCGAGCAGAACTGCCTAGGGAAAAGCATCCACCGACAAGGCCACGCCGGAGAACACCCTCCACGGAGATTCAAAATGCTCTCTCCGGGCAAACCTCCCGATATCTAAGATCTCCCTCACTGGGAACAAAATTACGGAAGAAACCTAAGAGAGCGAAACTCTGCGTCCATTTTAGTCGCTACAATGGCGCTGGGTTAACTGTTGTTTATCCTAAAAAGGACTGGCCAGATAGAAGCAAAACGCTTTTCATATTCCCCGTTATCTGAAGAGAACAGTGAAGGATAGGGTGTTATTGAGCTATATAAAGCTCTGATCATGGCAGGAGGGTAACAGCAATAGCGAGCCTCAGAACTTCATTGGCTACGGCAATGCCACCCGTTACCCTCTCAGGATACCCATTTTAGTCGCCTCGTACGACATGTATGAGCTACATTGGGGATGATATGTGAATAAAGCCCTGTATAAAAATTAGAATGATTCCGAGACCACTCAATAGTGGCCGAAAGACCGTCCAACTCAGCGTTGGCTCCACTCAGTGACGGGCTCCCCTACCACCGAGCAGAACCGCTCATATTCCAGGGAAAGGCATTCACTGACAAAGCTCCTCAGCGGGCCGTGTCGGAGACTCAATATATGCATGCACTCCCAGGCAAACCTCCCGAAATCTAAGCCACCCTCACCGGGAGTGAAATTCCGGAAGAAACCTGAGAGAGCAAAACTGTGTGTCCATTTAGTCGCCTCTTACGACATCACTTGGATTTGTAGTGATGCTATTCTCATCCCGGCAACCACATGGGAATTGCCGTTTATATTTATTTTGTATTCTTATTATGATTGGCTATAAATTAAGAGAAAAGGTGTAAGGGTCTACTTTCATTTATGAATAATACTTTAAAAAGTAGATGTTTAGTAAAGCATATCTCCGCATATCTATTTATTTCCTATAATAATATATAAGTATTACCTAGGAAATTTTATTTGAATTGTTTATCTGACGAAAACTATCAAAATCATTTTATTCGTAAAGGGAATTCTAACAGACGACGAAATCTCCCGTCTCTAATGAAGTCTCCGAAGTAGTGACATCAAGGAATGTTTAAACCTCGAATACCTTGTTTCGTTTTCCTATTTGTCCCCTTTTTTCCAAATAAAAGAATTTTCAGGTAATGGGCAAAGAAAGACAAATCATTTCCTTTCTCCAAGTAAATGTTCCCATCATTTTTACCAACCCATTTACTTCAAATGACCTTATTTTGTCTAACGCTGATGGCTCGGTATGCCCCGTGCAACCCTCATAGATTGATGTTATGTAGCAATTTTAAGCGTGTAGAAAAATATTCCTTTATTTCCGTAGGTGATAAAGATTTGCCTTTAAATAGCCGAGATAGTGTTTTCGTGTGTATCAAATTACTGTGTGGCCTCACAACAGCCGAAGAAATTACTGGAACCTATTGCGTTTCATAAGAAATCGAACGAGACTGTTTGTTTAATTTGTTCCTTTCTATTTCATCGTAAACTGCTGAATATAGCGTGTTGTATAGGTGGCGTCACAGTTGTTAATACTTTAGCTGTCGTCTTAGAGGTTTTCAGCAATAATTTGCAATTGTTGATTCCCTGCTTAACATGGCTGTAATGCAATGGAGTGGTATATACAGGGGAATCTCGACATATTACATAAAAAGCATTTATTTTAATAAAAAAAAAAGTTAATAAAATAATTAATAAGTAGATATAGTTTACTTTAATAATGATATCAAACATAAATTTTTATCTTTATAAAATTTGTGGCCTGATTCAGAACTTTAGATCTCTATACTATTGGGGGGGGGGGGAAGAAACTTCTTGACCTTAGATGTGAATAATTGCATTTTTTTTTAATACATAAAAATTGTATTTTTTTCCCCCGATGTAATGAGAATGAATAACGATTACAAAAAAAAAACATTTCTTAGTTTTGGATTAAACTGAATGGATTCCACGTATCTCAACTGTTTTGAAAGCAGAAGGGAAGATTTTAATTTGGTATTCGTAGGGTTAATAAGCTGTTAAAAATTTTGTTTTGAGTTTATGTTCTGCAGACGGATAATTTATTATTTGCAACGTATAGTTTAGTTACAGTCTTAAATCGTTCTACCTTATTTTTATATCAAAAAGCGATTCAGTTTAAAGCACATCTTGGATATACCACATATTAATTTTTATTCATTTTCATCCATCCAGTACTGTATAATTCATCATACAGTAATGAATATAATGAATGTATGGGCGAATTGGTGGGAAGTGATGTATTTCTCAATGTTGAGAAATGCACCTAAACACTGGAATTAGGTGAATTACCCTGAATTAATTGCTTTGGCCAAAGATAGATGTCTCTACCATCTGTCCCCTTAGATGAGCCTCACGACCTAATATCAAAAATACAGACAGACTGATGCATTCCAACGTACTTCAAAATGGACGAATAAAGGCGCTAGAGGAGTAAATTGAAA
The DNA here is from genome assembly GCF_054136105.1 of Typopeltis vanoorti. NCBI lineage: Eukaryota > Metazoa > Arthropoda > Arachnida > Uropygi > Thelyphonidae > Typopeltis > Typopeltis vanoorti. Next base: position 108,275,335 of record NC_143562.1, on the reverse strand, counting down.
ACATGCAGAGGAAAAACTCAACCTTTAACACCACCTTTTACTGCAAGATTTGAAGGAAGAAACTGAAGAAAGGATTGGTTGGCTATTCTCCAAATAACGGTTTAGTATTTATCATCTTAAAAATTAAATTGTGAACAGAAATCTTAAATTGAATTTTTTTTTGAAAAAAAGCAAAGATTTCAATTTTTTAAAATGTTTTAAGTATTTAAAATCTTTGAAAATATTTACCAATCCTTAAAACATTTAAATTTTTAATTATTCAAGATACAGAATAAATGGAAATTCAAAACGATATTTAGGGAAAACTCTTGGAAGGAATTGTCTTTAATACAACATAGGGATGATTGAAAAGAAAGTTGAAAAATGTGCGATGTACCATGGCAGCAGCATTTTACGTTTTATTTAATAGACAAAAGACAATGGGAAGTTTACATAATGCGATGCATATCTTCTGCACTCAAAGATAACTCTACTTCTTGCATCACTGTCTCGGTGAAAAGTGTATCATGATCTTCATTTTACGTTGTAGTTAAGATCGTCGCATTTTAATAAAAAATGGAAGCAAAATATACTCTCATTGCAAGTATTAATGCGATTATGGTGACTTTAAAATGTACCATACGTCTTGTAAATATACGATATTCGCTCCCCAAGGAATAGAGGGTGAATGGAGCGCTTTAAAATGTCATATGCTGAAAATGGGACAAAAGAAAGACAGTAAACTAATAATAATAATACTTCTGTACTGTTCACGAGAGTACAGAAATAAAAGTGGCTTCTACCTATAATGGCATTAAGAAAAAAACATAAGTCTGGACTATGGAACTGCTACCATTTTCTCTGCTTGGTCAGAAACACAAGCAGGCATTCAAAATTGTGTAGTTTGTCATTCAAACTAGAGAAACGTCATAAGTTTAAAATATATTCTGACTAGTTGCAGCTAATTGAAACAGAGTTAATTTTAATATAAGATCGATTTGTCCTTTTTTTTGAATACATATGCTAAATGATGTATTGAAAACAATATGAATCACGACAGTGAATAAATGTCTCACTGGATTTAGTGAACATAGTATACTTTTATTATACTAGGTGTACGTTAATGAAAAATTTCAATTTATTTCATTATTCTAGCCGCAACCCTTTGCTGTTCTCTATAAGTCACGTGATTAAACACCGGTCCCTTCTGTAGCGTCTTGAAACTTAATTGTATATATCGATACAAAATTAATAACGGAAAAAACTCACGTACAGAGATTATTTATTAGTATAATTTTCGCTTGTGTGTCACAGGCATCTTCAGTACATTAAGCTCAAATTAATCAATAACTGACAATTCCAAAAGCGCCACCTAAGTAGCTGGTGTAAGATAACTAAATTTTTTAAGATAAATATTTTTTTTTGTGACACACAGGCGAAAATTATACTATTAAATAATCTTTGTTCGTGAGTTTTTTTCCGTTATTAATTTTGTATTGATATGTCTACTCACGGTATACCTCTTTTAAAACGTATTAATTGTATATATATCATGTACACGACTTGGTTATTCTCTCAGTAATCTTCCTAGTTTGGATCAACATTTTCTTTAAGATGGTGCATTGATTCATTAAAGAACTTCACAAGAAACGGTTTTGGTTTGGAATGATAACAGGGATCAATTTATTAAAGTGGGAATGTACTTAAATAGCAGCAAAAATACTACCAAGAAGATTCTGTTTCACTGGAATTACAATCTTTTCCTTCTTTTCTAAACCGAAAATGAATTCACATTCTGGATTTTTTTCCATATAATTAATTTCCTGATATATAACCCTCCCCAGTGTTTGTTTGTCTGTTAGTATTTGATAATAATCATCTGACTTCTCATTGATTTAAACCAACTCTTTTGTTGGTACATTAATTAATAATAGATTGTTATGCAAGCATTGTGATTATATGAATTTGATTTTCAAATCGAATTTAGAATATAAAGCACCCGCTGTGCTATGATCTGAAATCATATTCTTAAGCTGTTTAAGAATGACTTTATTGGAGCGATTTTAAAGTGAAAAAGGATACCAAGATGTCTCTGAAACTCCTGTTAAGAGAGATATTGATGTCTTATAACGCTACACTTTAAACGATACGAGAACGACTTGAGTGGTTCTTCAATCCTCTTGAAGAATTGAGTACCTCGAAGTAAAGTACTGAAACAAAGGAAAACGTCAGAATGAATGATTTGTTAATATATGAAAGAAACTATTATGACAAATCAATGCCTGTGTGTGTGATGCTACGGAGAAAGTAGGAATTTCTTGCCATATCTAGTGAAAGGTGGGAGCTGCATTTGTAGGAAAACAGTACGAGGGAATGATGTTCTACCAAAACACAGATGTACGTAGAATGAAACGAAGATCAGAATTGGTTCAGTAAGACTGAAAAACTAGCAGCGAATGGATTTTGACCAACTTCTCTTGTTAAGGAAAGTGTAAGAATAACTACGATGTTCAGCAAAAAATTTCCCAAAAAAGTATATTTAGAAGAGATAAGGCAAAAACAAAATTGATGAATAAATAAAAGCAATTATTCGTAACGTGTTTTTTTTTTCGAATACTATTGATAGTCAATGTACGATTTACCCCTAACTTTAATATTGTAATTTAAAAGTGATCATTTCATATATAAATATGTTATGATGATGAGTAGCATATTGAAAGCCATTTCAAAATTGACAAGTTCAAGCAAATTGAAGAAAGATAACTGGCTACAAGAATTCCACGTAGGATGTGTAGACAATCGATGCACTGCTCATTTAGTTTAACTGAAGTTTTATTTCCGTTCAGGTGGCGCTATACGCAATCTATACACTAAAATACATCAGATAGCTAATGAATATTTTAATTTATTTCTTTGTCTGTTTTTCATTTATTTACATTTTTGTATGCGTTGAAGTCGCATCTCGAAATGAAGAAATAAATTGTCGAATCTTGAGTGAAGAATCCATATTTGCAACTGAGATGAGGGGCAATTGAGACCCAGCTTGACGGAACGACATTAAACACAGTCAGTATTTTGATGTCGCCTCCTTAATAATAACGACGAGTTCTTTCCACGAAATTCATTGTAGTAGGTCATTCGTCGTCTCATAATTCATTGGTATTAAATATGGTTTCTAACCTTTTCTGGATAGGAGTGACAAAAAAATCCCAATTTTAAAAAGGGAACGCGGGTCATCCTCTACTAAAGTATTTCAGCATAATGCCTAGTCTAAAATAATTTCCAAACTCTCAAACCAGATGTTTTACGCCAAAGTAAAGCATCAGCTATCCCAACAAACCTTCACTTTACTCAGAGAATCGTCATTTTAATTTCATTTAGAGAATCATGAAAACGCACAGTAAACTTGGTGGTTTCTTTTTAGCAGTTAATGAAACAGTCATCGTAAATATTCTTAAACGAAGTAGTGTTTGTGTCTGTGCGTTACCAGTGACTTGGGTATATTGCGAAATATTAAAAAAAAAAAAAAAAAAACATTCCTAAAATTGATCCGGGAATGAAAATCATCCCTTTTTAACGACAAAAATAATAAACTTTTCAGATCAGAACCTCTAATTTTCACCTGCGATTAAAATGTCTTTAGTTTATAACGTCATTTTAAACTAAATCTCTTGATTATTAATACTATTTTAACAGTAATGTATAATGTGAGGGAGGGATGGTGTGTTGACCCATGGAAACTAAATCTTCGACTGCAGTTACCTCCACATTGGCGAAAACAGTGAGAATGTACATCGGATATTTGTGCTCACCTCACGTACAACAGGCGGCATGAAAGTGCGCTCAGCTTGCCGATTAACTAGCTCATTTGACCTACAATTGCAATGAGTCGCTACGGGCTGCAAATACTAATGTGCTGCTTCCAGAACAACCCCGGAATTTTCTCAAAAATGTGCTACTTTGCATCCAGGATCCGAATGCAAATTTTAAAACTTTGCGATGCAAATATATTTCATACTTAAGTTATTTTCAATAGTTTTATATTTTAAAAGGTTCAGTATTGATGATAAGACGTATTTGACACTTAGACTGCAAGTTTCTTCCGAAATACCTCAAATGTCAGTCGTAGACTTGGACACCTGCTCCGTCCAGGACTATTGCTTCCTGTCCAATGAAGACCAACTTAAACATGAAGTTCCTACTGACATCTGCGGATAAGATCTGAACTCTGTTTTGACCTGCTCTTACTGTTTATGAATTTCATGTAGGGGCTGTTATCGATCGGCAGACCAGATTACTCTACGACTGCACCACCAGCCATCTGTCTGTGGAAATATTTCGTTATGCTTGTAACCTTTGATTTGAGAAAATGGTATTTTTGTAACACATTTCTTTGTGAAATCTATGTTCTCCGCTGCCACAGGAATGGCACTGAAGTTCTTGCAATAAGGGGTTAGAAGGACTTCAGTCCCGTTCATGTGGAAGGTTGTCAGCAATAACTTTAGATATAACTTTACATTCTGTTCAACTTAAAATTCCAAAGTATTGCAATATTAGAAGAGCAGTTTAGAAAACTGCACAGCATCGATTAATTTTGTATGAGTGCAGAATATCTTTAAAATCTGTTAAATGCAACGTTTAGCATGTTCATCACGAAGCATCTGATTCACTTAAGTCCACTTAAGATGGAAATGTTTATAGAAACAGTTTGTGCCAATAAGAAGCAGTCTTGTCTGATAATATGAGAAGTAGGACGTTGTTAGAAAGCGATATTAGAGAACTAATAAAAGGCTTTTGTCCAGATATGAGTCTCTGGATGGTCATTAATCATACAGTTTAAATATCCACTTGGCCCATACTGCGTAGCAACCAGCAGCCCGACAAGAGGTAGTTTGTCTGCACTATCGTCACCCCAACAATGGATCTACGGTGCTCTAATCCCAAAAGGTGGAATGGTTTGTATCCAGTCGATTTTATGTAAACTGATTACGTGAAGCGAACAAATTGGATATTTGAGTAGAATATGGAATATATTAACGACACAGTCAGATGCGATACTAATTGTTCGACCGATATTGAATATGTGCACCAACCATTTGCATATCTGCAAACAGATTGTGCACCTTTTAAAAGGTATTTTGAAATTTCTCTCCCGAATTAGGAGGAAAGAAATCATCGGCATTGGATGCGATTCCTGCAAATAATATTAGACAACGTAGTAATATTTTCAAGAGGAGCGTATAATATTGTGTCGGATATTCGTCCACAGATTATGTACAAAAAGTGATCGACTAAAGATAACAGCTTTCAAATTCACCCTAGATTTTAAATTTCGCAGTGTGTTGTTTGGATATCCTTTCCTACTTGCACTCGTGGCCTGTTTCCGGTCTACCACACTGCATGGTTGGCCGGAAACAAGCCGTTGGTGGCGGTATCTATCCTGATATGGGGATTGTTCTCAAGGTCCTCTCATCCCCACTGAACACGCTTTAATGGTTAATTATTGCCTGGGGATTGTTTCGAACCAGGTTTGGGGATAATATACTCAATGAGTTTGGATTTGAACAGCATCATAACGCCTCATGTCACAAGGCTCGCGTTGTGCAAGCATCGTTAGAAGAACACAACTAAACATTTCGTGTGCTCCTCTGGACGACTAATTGTCAGGTTTTGAATCCCATCGAACATTTTGGGATTAGGTGAAATGCGCCATCCGTCGGTTCAATGCCAATACCTCATGACCTTTTTTCTGTTTAGTTAATCTAGAGTACTTGGGACACTTTCCATCGTATAGTGGAGTAAATATCAAGACGGATGCAAGCTGTTATTTCGGCTAAAAGATGTCCCTGCACACTTCCAGGGGGATGGTGATAATGTTTTGGTTCATGAGTGTCTGTAAATAGAAAGCTACAGTGTGTGTGCATGAAAATCAGGCGAGAATCTATTAAAACTCGCGTCCGATCTACCTTTCAGAAAGAACGAATAATTTTATACCGATTTCTTTTGCTCTTTCTAGGTCGAACTTAGTACTCAGCAAGTTTGGGTGTGTGTCGGTTTCTTCCTGGATTATGCTTAAGCTCAACGTTAGGCAGGATAAAGTCCACCTCTGTGTAGAAAACTTCAGACTGACGAATGGGACTTCGTTTTAACTGGAACAGAATTTTAAGTTGGAAGTCGAAAATCTAGCGAAGTGTTTCTGATGACTGAGGGCGGTCTGGCGTTACAATCGATGTAGCAGCAGATGCAGCTACGTTCTTACAAGTATCGTTAAAGTCTTTTGAGATGTAGATTCCTTAACGGCTTCAATCGCACACAGGATTGGAATGATAGAGTGCAGAATGTTTTAAAATGTGTTCGCATTTCAAGGCACCATGCGGATATTTTAAATACGAAAATTCCTTGCAGTTCTTGGGTTGAAGAAAAAAAAGTTTTGGATACATACTTTTTTACGACTTTGATAGTAAATGTTAATCTCTGGAGCTTCAGTTTAAAATTTGTATCATCTCTTTAAGAAAACACTAAAAGATGAAGTTTGAAATTAAAAAAAAAAAAAAATGAAGTATCTGATTGTTGATTGGTTCATTCGATAGTAATAACCAAGACAATGTTTATAATAGCGTTAAATTAATGCCAAGAACTAAATAACTAGCTAAAATCTACAAACGTATCGCAGAAGAAGGGTACGTACCTCTTGATCTGAAAGACCTGCGTTAAATCCCAACTGATGCGAGGAAGCTATGTAAGAACTTTTCTTTTAATTTGGCAAATTAAAGTGAGGGTCGGACCCATAGCGTGTTCATGAGTGAGCAGAGATGCTATTCACAAAATCAGAGAGATTGGCCAAATGATTTCAGGTTCTGATCATTTGGTTTCACGTGATTTATTTATTCTGACCAAGCAGAAGCTTGGAGAAATCAATGAAGCAGTATTAAAACCATATTTTATAATTTTAAGAGTGGCTGTGTTACTGGCTTTACGACTTAGCATCCCTAGGTATTGCTGCATTGCTAATTCAAATTTCACCATCGCTGTGAAGCCATTTCACCATTAAGTGCGTGATGATTTTAACTAAGTAGTGTGCATTAGTAATTTGTTCTTGAAGGCTCAAATATCCTCCATTGGTGTTATTTTGGTGTCCGTTTGGTACTTCCTGGAAAATGTTCTCCAAAAATGAACCAGAAAACTTGCCCATTCTGAAGCAGTTGCTTTCCCCAACAGTACGGAATTTCTCATGTTGTCTGTCAAACCGTTTTTGACCAAGAAAAACATCCCTGTAGTCTTTCACTTACTTTCCACGACCTGATTTCTTATATCTCTTTCGTTTCAAAGATGAAATCGTACTCAAAGAATGGAGATCTGAACACAGATTCAGAGACTGAATCTCAGGCTGGACACCAAAGGCGATTGTGAATGAAGGTGTTATAGAAACAGTGTTTGGTGTACAGATTCCCAATGATTACAATGATTTGTAACTGAAAAATGCGTAAACATTGTGTTTCAGACAATCCAAGAAATTCCCCATCTTTTTTTGTCATTTGTACTTCCAGTACGATTTGCTGGAGTTGGAACTCCAAAGAATAGAAAGCTTGCAACTGAAATAAAGCGAACTGCTTGTTATCCGTTTAGCGTTGAAGATAATGTAAAAAAAAGGTTAAAGACAAACAAAACTGTAATTAAGCAGTAGATTTGATATAAAACTATAATAAATCACATGGAGCATCATTTCTGCAGTATGAATAGACTTGATTATACTAAAGCGAGCACACACCTTGGGTCAAGATTGATCTTCTTCGAACAGGCGAGATGAAGAAATCCAAGCAAGAATAACAAAAACACGAGAAGGCTCTTTGGTCACTGGATCGATTTATGAAAAGTGACTTCTCTGTCATGCCTGAGACGAAGTTCATGAATACATGCATATTTCCTGCTTTGACTTAGTGTAGGTGTGCGTGTGCAAACGTAGTCATTGCCCAAACAATAGACACAACATATCAGCAGTGATAGAGAAAACTTGACGCCCCCCCCCTGGAGAGCAGGGAGTATATTAATATTCTAATGCATAATATCGATTAGCGTTAATTTTAATTATAATTAATTTAGATGTTGAATTGGTTAATGCAAAATTGGTACTGTTGAATGCCTGTTGTAATATTCTTAATTAGTATTAATTGTATTTCCGAATATTGTTCATAATTAGTAGAAATTAATAGAGTAATAACTGACTTATTGTGTTGAGGAAGATCCTTCCTGTTCTTCTTTATATAAAAATAATAAATTATAAAGTATAACGTGGGTGGAGTGGGGGTAACGCATTGATTGCAGTCCTCATACTTCACCATTTATAATCTGTATTTTATTTAACACTGAGTTGTCTCCAGCTGTAGCTTCTTGGATTCTGTAACTCTTCAGGAAGTGCTTTTGCTTCTTGGTTGGGAGTAGTTTGGTTTCAATTCAGTGGCGGCTCGTGGCTTAATTAAAATCGTGGGGGTGCTGCAACTTTCGATATATACATACACACTGTAAGTACAGTGTATACGTGTTTGGATAAAATATCCAAATTATTATAAAAATTAAACATGAAAAAATATCGTTTATTATCGAGTAAATTATACAGTTTAGTATAATTAAAAATTACTTAAAATAAAATCCATTCCTTTAATTGTAATGTCCAAATATTTAAAGAGACGGAGTAAACACGATAAGCACTACGAACACTCTACTACTGGCGCAAACTGCATATAAACAACAGTGGAACTGCGCGACGGACAGTGCCGCATTACGCCAATAGCTCGCATCTCACTATGACGTGTATATGCTTGCGCGCGTAACAATATGACACTGTGGTAAACACAGTGCTGCTGACGCCCTCATAAGTGCTACAAGATGGATGTTTAATATTTTTTATACAAAATAAGAGAATTGTATAGGATTGTTGATGATAATATTAAATATTACAAGCAAATATAAATAAATTAATAAATATATTTATATATCGAGAAAAATTGGGATGTTCCGCAGTGCCTATGCACGAGCCGCCCCTGTTCCAATTCGTCACTGAAACATTTTTCCAGCTACAGCTCCATTAACTTTTCTCCGTTAGAGACTGGGAGCGGGGGATTCATTGTCCACGTGCACGTCATTCATACCAAATATATACTCTATGTATTTTGTATAACAATTATGGATGTCTCGTGGGCATCATCTGCACTGCTAATTCAGCCAATTACAACTGTTCTACTGTTCATGTAGAGTCAGGATACTTTCGTTATGTTTTCCCAGTTATCTGTGTTTCTCTTTACTGAGAATTTTAGGATTTCAGTCATTATTAGCCAACTCCCCAAGGGGAATTTGAGACTAAAGTGCCGGAAAGGAAGTAGAAAAGAAATTTAAACCTTTCCGTATTTTAAAGAGAATGCTCAGCTACAGGCTAAACCAGTTTAATGGATCCAGTTCCATTGAGACAGCGAACACATACATGATTAGTTGCATGATTCTGTTTGTATTCGGCAGCTCCGTTGTTTCTATGCGTTAAGCTTTCTGCGCAGACCTTCAGTAGACAAACAGTTCCTAATTTTTGCCTCTTAAATGTTTAATTATTCAGCAGATTCCTTGAAAGAGGTAATGCAAAGGACCACTTTCCTCTGCCAAGCAAAATCTGTGTGCCTGAAGGGAGAGATTTGTTTGTTTGCGAGCGCACACATCTGCTTCGTAATTGGTCTATAGAGGGAGTTAAATTCGTGGTGGCGAAACTTAAGAATCAACCATCACTTAGCCGTCCCCACAGGGGAATTGGATACTGGGTTCGACTGAAATTGCTGTTGAAGTTTAACTCCTTCTCGAAGGGAATTGTGGGTATGATCGAAGTAAACAAAGTTAACCAATCTCCCCCCCGCCACCCCCTTTGGTGTAGTATATCGCTGTTTCCTTTGTACTTTTCGGTGCTTTAAAAGGCAAAGAAACGCTAGTTTGTTGCTTTTAATAATGAAGTTCCACAGGGCAATTGTCGTTTACAACAATCTTCTTGTCCCTTGACTGAGTTCTGAAGAACTGACCTAAGGGATAAAACTGCTATCACTGCTTATTTAAAGTTAAGTATGTGAATCAAATGACCCAAATTTCTTAAGGAGGACGTTTGCATGTCAAGATTGCTCTCGCGTTTATCAAGTGGCATTATTTCAGTTCCGAGTATCCATTTTAAACTATCATATCTTTAATTGAAGAATAATAATAAAGAAACTTGCTCCTTTTAAATTTCTTTACATAAATACTAAATTTCCTTATAGAATATTGAGTACAGGATGAGTATTATAAAAGTGGAATTAGGCATTTAGTAAATGATTGTTATTCTTACTCCCAATCAGACTTCTTAAGAAAGGCCAAAGGGTTATAATAAAAATTCTCTTTCACCACCTGATGGCCCTTTGAAGATTTTTTTTAAATTTTACACGCGAGTGATGGGAATATTTCTTATTGTTGAGTTCAGACAGACTAGAATTTTTGGTCAAGTTTAAAATAAGACTTCTGCATGGCTGTTTTTCTCTTAAAGACGTCTAAATCTTGTTGGAGAACTTATCTCTGAAGTTCATGTGGCTTATTGCAAAGACGTGGTTCGAATCCTGACTAGGACACAAGGAATCTTTGTGGGAACATTTCAATAATACACACACACACTAACTCCATAATATTATAGTTCTTTCGGCTGTAGTATCAAATATCCACCCATTTTTATCTGAAATTAGAAGAAAAACTATTTAAACGATCGTAATAATTTCGAATCGTGTCTTAGTTGTGATTTTAGATATAACACTAAAACTGTACACATAAATACTCAGGGGTGATACTTTAACGTTGAGATTTTTTTTATGAAAATTACTAATTTACAAGCCAATATTTTTTCTTTTGATCATAAATTCACAATTTAACCAAACATTTTACAAATTTTTGACGCTTGTTTTTCGTCATCCGAAATCATATTCGTCGTTATCCTCAGTACGTGCTGTTTTCGCATATAATTTGTTGACCGCGCACGCTGTTATTTCTGAATATTTTATATGTTTCAGCATAAACTGTTTACTTTCCGCACTTCAAGGGTGAATGGCCTGTCTTTATAGCCTCTTCGCGTATAGTTGGGCTGGCGAATTAAAATAGTTTTTCTTTACCCAATTCATCTTGTGATATCATATCAAGACGCAGTGTTTCTTTAAGGTATTGCATGTACTGTGGGAATAGCGCACTTAAACGTGATAGAAATAATTTTGATACCTTAATCTCAGTTAAAAAGATGTGGATTACAGTAAAGTCAGTAATCCACACGATTCCTAAAGAGTCTTATCTCATTCGGTGTAAATATATATTTTTCAAATACAAAGAGCAGAACACGGAATTAAAATTTTCTGATTCAGAAGAAAGAAGGTTGTCTTCTTCAACCACAGAAAATGTTAATGTTCTTATGCGCAATTAGTATTAATTTAAAAAATCTTATAATTTTTTAAGAAATATCAAATATGAAATATAGTTTTGAGATTCAAAATAATGCGACATTAAAAATACGGGACATTTCTCTATCGTTATATTAAACTCATTGATTTTAATTTCCGTCGTTTCTTTTTTAGGTGGCTACACCATTTATGCAACATTTCTCGACAAGTATTAGTTCCTGCAGATATGCTGATTTTATAGAGGAAATGTTCAATTTATTTTAAAGGATTCAAACTAATGCCTTATATATGCAAAAATTTTGGCCCTCGTGGTATTTTATCAGCGTCTTCTGAATTCGCTACACTACATGGCCCTCGTGCTTCTATTATAGCTGAGGAGGCGACGCCGAGGTAATTTATCTGCCTCAAGAAACAGCCGCTACGTCGAGATGCGGATAGGCTTACTTATGTGTGAAACTAGGAATAGTTTGCCATTACCGCCTTCCCTTTTGTAGAAGACGGAACACGTGATATGCAGTAAAAGTCGCAGGGGATTTAAAAAAAGGGAACTCTTAGTTAGTCACTCGAAATGAGGTGTGGATTAATATATTACGAAAATTCTATTGCAATGCGAAATTCTCCGTATATACCGTGTGCGCACAAGTAATGGAACGCCGACGGTGGCATAGCGTTTTATTGGCGCAATAAAATTAGTGGTTAACATTTAATTTACGTTTGAATTGAACCAATAATAACTGGATATGCCCCCCATCATAAAGCCCGTCATTTAGGCCTGGATTAGTCTGCTCACTATAAAATCATAATGATGATGATAATAATAACCAAAAATAATAAATAAAATAATGAAACCAAAATCAATATATTCGCGGGCGAATCATAATGATAGATCACGTGCTCACCGTAGAAGCATGACGATACATTACTGTATCATTGTGATTCTGTATGAAGAAATTGTGGAATTTCTATTCCAGAAAACAGACAAACCAATTTTTAGAACGTAATCATTTTACCCTCAACATGCTGACTCCTAGCAACCCTTGTGTGTGGGCTGTTTTTTGATCTCCAAGGTGACCTTCTTGTCATCATCTGAGCTCTAGAACCTCTTAATTGATGAACATTTTGTTGCATGGTGGAATATCGACGAGTCCTTGAAAACACACAAATAGCGCTTTCAATGACTCGATATAAATAAGTAATATTCGGATGTCGGTTTTGCTTTGTTTTATTATCCAGTGACCTACATCTTTTTGAGTTTTAAACGCGCTCAACGATCGCTTAAATCTCCTGTTTTCAGCTCTCCGGTTTTTAAAGATAAAAGTTTTTACCACAATTAACAATTCCATGTATTTTTATTTATTCCTCTTTAAGTATGGAACACACATGAATTACCTTATATATATATATATATATATATATATATATATATATATATATATATATATATATATTATTCACCCTTCTTTGTCATTCACACTCTTGAATTAGTAGTGTTGATGGTGATGTGAACTAATTTTTCGAAATAAAATATGCACAAAAATCATACAGTATATTCAAAACACATTTTAAATTATTATATATGTTCTTTAAAAACTGCTTTGCAAAAATATGCGCCTAAGTTACTTACATCCCATTTTTCATGATAAGTTTCGTCATAGAAAATGCTCATTTCAATTTAGCATGATGAAAATAATTAGCTGATATAATATCATTAAGTGATGCAGTTCGCAGTATCACTTTTGTCACCACTATAACATAACTCATAACTTTTGTATTGTGAACGTCATCACTATAACAATCAGATAAATGAATCACAAACAGTGTAGATTAAAAACTAAATAATGTTTTATATCTTTTAATCCACTGAAAAAAAAAAGAATTTCATTTTAAATTTGGATGCATTTATATACAAACTGTCACATTTCTATGATACAAATCCAACTGATATGTTGAGAAGCCTTACTCTTGACCCTTTGGCGTATGGTAAACATTCCTGATACTACAATCGGTTCAACGAGCATTATACTGACCGCTATTGTCCAGTTGTTCGTGGCATTACACTCGCATCGATAGCTGGGAACTTCCTGATTTTCTTTTTGTGTCTCTGTTAGTCATCATGTGGTGGAAACAATTGCAGGCTCCAGTAACCTCTAATAGCATAGCACTGCTCAAGTGCCACATTATCGAAACCTTTCCCGCTCTGAGAGTCATCAGATAGGAAGAGGAATGAGTAGAGATAGGGTCCTGAGTAGGCACGCACAACACGGAGAGCCATCTGAAGAGGGATGGCTGGAGATGAAAGAGAAGGGGGGGGGGAATCGAGGATGTGCCAAGAGAAAAGGGTGCAGAGTGCAAATGAACGAAGCAGAGGGTAAATGCCAAAGAGACGAAAATATCTAAAACAAAAAAGAAATTATTCAAGGATAAATTAATATCTGAATTTAAACAAACAATTGGAAAATACGTGAGAATTATACAAGCATTGTTTGTTTCGATAAATAACATTTTACATGTGGATGATTGATCGTTTTTAAGTCGGAAATTAGAAATGGAGCCGAAAAAAATTGGAAGAGCATATATGTCTGCTTGAACTGTGAGTATTATATTTCTTAGCTGTCAGTATCTTGGATTTAAGGTTAACTTCAGATTTAACTAGCGTATATATAATTGAGATTCGTGGGTTTAAACTTATTGAGGTTTTAATATTAAAAAAATGAAAAGAAAAGACATATAATTAAAGAGGTCCTCCACCCAAAATAACCGATGAGTGTGTCTTCGACAAGTACACCCTGACATAAAAAAAAGCTTAAAAGCTATTGTCGGATCTATCGATTTGTGTCAACCACTTTGATACCGTAATTCTGATAAAGCACGTCCGTCACTATTTTGCACACGAGCCGCCACATAAATAGACGTCGTGCGCACGCTGTTACAAAGCAAAGTTCTGTACACATAGTTTCACTTGGCGTATTACTCATCTCCGTAGCACGAGCGCGCGCTCAAGTGACTCACCATCTCTGGGATGATGCACCGGCAACGTAACGATCCTACAGACCGCTGTCATCCAACTAATCACAGGATGCGTAGGTGTGGTCGCAACGTGATGACTGTAGTGTTGTCCCTTAATGATGGCATGACTCAGTGGGAGGAGAAGAGGAATCTTGGGTGGCTTCCAAGTAGTTCACCTTTTAAATTTCAAATCCGGGGTTTAATGGAGTCGGGGGATGTAGAAAAATCTCAAAATAATAAAGTTAACCCTTTTATCTACTCCAAAAAAATCGGTATCATTCTTCAGATTGGGTAAGGAGATGAGGGTTGAAGGTTACAAAAAACGCTTTATATAAACATGAATGACCTGTCATTTAAGATATTTTGTAATGATTTCCAATTTTAGAAGATATTTTCTGTACGTTTCCTCAATTCCTTCTTTATGTGCATCCTAACTACTAGTTGAAGTAAGTTGCTTTTTAGTTCACGAGATAAAATTGATTTTATCTCGTGATTTTACCTCACAAAATCCTTATAATAAAATATTTAAATACATAGTGTTTACTTTTTTCTCGTTAATTAGTAGATCACTCAATCGAACTCTGAAACAGCGAAATTCGCCCAAGGCCTAACAAATGAATTAAACATTGAATGAATAGATGTCCAGATTACATCGCTCTGTGGGGAATTATTTAAAAAGAACTTTCCATCCAAAGACATTAATTTTGCATAAGTCTGAAATATTCGCTGTCTTCACTGAAAACAGGATGGAAGAATCGTTAGCCCTGATACAATTCTTTTATATTAAAGTGAAATGGCCAAGTGAAGGAATGTATTAAACGTATTCGCAGTTGATGTGATTTATTTTGCTGATTATTTTATTCCTTTAGTTATTATTCCTCACTTAATGTGTTTTATGGGAATATATACTTTACTTTTTATGCAATAATAATTAAAAATATTTCCATACATGAAAAATATAAAAAGAAGGCTAAAAGCCAAACGCAAATGACAACTTAATATACACACCACAATTTGACTGAAAATATCTTAATTCGTTTTGTCTAACATTTCAAAATCTTTCCCCGTGTGGTTGCCGAGATAAATCCATGCGTGTCGTAAAAGCGACTAAAATAGACGCTGAGTTTCGTGAGTTCGCTCTCTCAGGTTTCTTCCGGAATTTTGCTCCTAGTGAGGGGGGGGGTTGTCCTGAGAGAGCATTTTGAGTTTCTGGGGAGGGTGTTCTCCGGCGTGGCCCGTGAGGGGCCTCGTGGTTGGACGCCTTTCCCTGAAATATGAGCAGTTCTGCTCGGTGGTGGGGGAGCCCGTCACTGAGTGGAGCCAACGCTGAGTTGGACGGTCTTTCGGCCACTATGGAGTGGTCTAAGGATCGTCCTAACTAATTTTTTTAGTTGGCTTTACTTAATTATCGCCAATGTAGCTCATGCATGTCGTACGAGGCGACTAAAATGGGTATCCAGGGAAGGTAATGGATGGTAATGCTGTAGCCAATGAAGTTCTAACTGAGGCTATTGCTGTTACCCTCCTGCCATGATCAAAGCTTTATATAGCTCAATAACACCTTATCCCTACACTGTCCTCTTCAGATAACGGGGATATGAAAAGCATTCTTGCTTCGCCTATCTAGCCAGTCCTTTTAAGGACTTCAAAATCTTGATCTATCCAGAGTATTTGACAAACGATGGCACTTCGGATTGCTACACAAACTTATCTCAGCTGGTATCTCACTAAAAATGGTACATTTAGTTAGATCATATCTACAAAACAGAACCATGCAAGTCAAGATCAATGGTACTACCTCATCTCTGCGCTATATCTTGGCCGGAGTACCGCAGGGATCTCTACTTTCTCCATTGATGTTCTCTATATACATGGCAGTTATCCCGCACAACCCAACGTCATCCATCATAGCTCTATATGCGGATGACACAGCATTGTTAGCTAGATCTCTCCGACCACTCTTCATTACTAGAAAGCTTCAAGAAAACCTTCTATTGTTAGAGAGATGGTTCTCCAAATGGAGACTGGAAGTAAACCCCCAAAAAAAGTTCAGGCATTCTCTTCACGAAAAGTCGATATCTCCTGTTGATGACGTCATACTATTCAATACTAAAATTCCCTGGAAGACAGAAACAAAATACCTTGGTGTCGTCCTCGACAAAAAATTAACTTTTAACCAACACATCAAGGCTATGTGTGCAAAGGCATCTAAAGCTATCGCCCAGATCTACCCCCCAATCAACAGGAACAGCAAGATAAACATCAGAATCAAATTGCTTTTATACCAGCTGATGATTCGTCCTATATGTCTTCTCCAGTCACTTATGCTTCTCCAGCCTGGAGCCACACCTACACTACAAATATTATCAAACTGCAACGTGTGCAAAACAAGTGCTTGCGAATGATCCTGAACGCCCCGTGGTTCGTCAGAAACAATCAACTTTATCGAGATACAAATATTCCTTACATCTTCTCTTTCCTACAATCTTTAGCAACGAAGTTCTTCTTAAAACATCCACACACCCCAACGATCTAGTCCAGCAAGCTGCAGCATACGAGGCAACAGATACATTCAAATATAAAAGACCAAAAGCCATTTTAGCTTCCTGTAGCGATGCATAATCTCCATGCCCATCCAGGGCGAGCAAACTGCTCATAACACTCTACCCTCACTGTAGCCTTAACAGATAGCGGGGAATATGAAAAGCTTCTTGCTTCACCCCTAAAGACGTTAATATCAATTGTCAATTCAAAATCTTGTTAAAAGGTATACAGTGCTCAAAAGCTATTTTGGCATGTTAGTACTGATGCAGTTGAGGTAAGCCTTTGTCTTCAAAAGTATTTTTTTCTGGAGAAATGCGATCTTATTCCCTAAGTTTGATTTAAAGCAAAAATGTGATAAAAAATTATGTTTAATGCTCTGAACTCATACGAAGTACTTTCGCCAAATTAGTCCAAGAGTGAGTTTCTATTTTTAACATAGATTTCCGCAGTTCGTAACATTGGTGACCTCAGATTACCGGTACTGTTTGTAGCCAACGTTTGGCTTCACGGTGTCGGATATTTAAAAACTCGAATGGAACAACACAAATGAAACTTCTAAGTTAAAGATACTTTTAGGGTAGAATAACTTGAGAGCCGAATGCTCAAGAGGAAATGAATTTTTTTTCTTAAAAGATTTCTTTTCTGATTATATCAGTCAACATCATTAATATAAATGCTTTTCCATTTACTTATATATTTATGTCATATTTCTGCGCCATTCCTCTCAAACTATCCCCCAGTAAGCGTAATTTTAACGTGGATTCCCTTTGATCTCCTATACTCTGATGGATTTCCTCTCTTCATCTCTTTTCCCCATTACACTGATCTCCACCTCGCTATTTTCCCGGGGTCCTAGCCCTTTTTGAATTCGCATTCGTCATTTCTCTATTCTTTTCCTTTCTCCTTCTTTCTGTCTCGTGCATTATGAATGCCCTAGCGTGTAATACTCTAGGACGTCCGATATGCCTATCGTGTCAAACTGAAACTGCTGTTGCTACTAGCGATGGCGCACTAAATTTTCCTTAGTCATCATGATCGTTGCTATAGAAATGGAACTGACTCTCTGTCAAGCAAGGATTTTTTCCTTATCACATGAGTGGCTACAACGAGAAGTTGATATGAGTAGGTTACTGTAGGAAATATTCACATGCTTAAATATTTTTTTTCTTTTATATCTGCAGTACGTTTCCAGAAATAAAACTCTGAGTAATAAAGATGTTTGGAATACATCTGGCCTGATATATAGAGTAGTAACAGATAAAAAGAAATGTATACATAACTTAAAAAAATAAAAAATGTTTTCCGATTTTAAATATTTATAATATCTTAAAATAAAACATAATGTCTGGAGATATACCTGGAATTATAAATTTTACAGAAAGAAATATGATTAATGCTAAAGAATTAGCTACACCATTTGGATTTATTCATAAATATGCTATTAAATTCATACATTGTTTGCCATGTAAATATGAGAGGAGTCCTTTTTAGGACTACCAGGGTAACAAATGGCAATGCTCTAGCCAATGAAGTTTTAACTGAGGCTCGGCTATTGCCGTTACTAGAGCGTTTTAGCTCAATAACACTCCATAACACAGATTTTCTTCATTCAGATGACGGGATAAAGAGTCAAGGACTCAGTCCATCGCCCAGTTCTTTTAAGAACCATGTAAATATTGCAATATCTAAATATTGCTCTGTAATTATTTTCTTTCATATAATTGATGCGATTGACCTCGGCGATAGTTAAATTCAAAGTGGAAAAAATCATTTTGGAATATTTCGAGGGAGTGTCTTCCTCAGAGGCGAACATCAATTTTTCACAGAAAGACAACAGTGTACTACCAACGAGAAGAGAAAACGTTATGGCATTTGATACAGAAATTGAACTGACTGTGTGAACTAGAAAAACTGATATGAATAGGTTACCCGTTAGAAATATTCACATGCTTTTTTTTTCTTTTATACAGGGTGTTCGGGATAAATTTGACAGTTTCGTAAGGAAAAAGAAAATCTTCTTTGTATCTATTAAATTTAATGAATTGACAAAAAAACATTACAGGCAGAGTTAATTACAATACTATCAACAAGATTTACTCAAAATAACCACCATTAGCATCGATCACAGCTTCAATTCTGCTTCGGAACCTCGAACAAGCTGATGCTACAGTCTCCCTGGGAAGGGCCGCAAAAACTGTTTTAATTTTATCCATTAACTGGGCTTTTGTATTACTGGAAGTGCGATTGGTGTCTTTTTCAACTGCGCCCCATACAAAATAATCCATGGGGTTAAGGTCTGGGGAGTTTGGAGGCCAAACATTTGGACTGGTGAAGTCGTAGAAATTTTCAGACAACCATTTTTGACTTTTCCCAGAGGTGTGGCAAGGGGTCGAATCCTGCTGCCATACATACGGCCTACCATTGGCTACCCTTGTTATCCAGGGCTTGACTACAGTTAGCAACTCCACGAACAAAGCCCGAATTCCAATGCCAGGGTTCTTCAACACCTGTTCCTGCAGATTTGCGAGGAATTCTGCTGTACGAACGCAATCAGATCGTCTGCTAGGGATCTTTCTTCTTGCTACATCTTCGTAGTCACCATTGCAAGTCTCTAGTTCATGCCTGATTGTTTTTACTGTATTCAGGGAGCATTGGGCAGCAGTCGTAATATCCTTATTTTGATGGCGGGCACGAATCATCATGATACAAGTTATTCTCTTCCATGATTCAGGTGGGTTCCAGCTATCCATCCTTTCTGACATCTTGTATATGAATGAAGAAGGGTCCAAACTTTTAAATGAAGAGAAGTGTGTGTTAATACATGTAACTTACGGAAAAATATAATTAATTATAAATATGTCAAATTTATCCCGAACACCCTGTATGTACAGAAAGTTTCTTGAAATAAAACTCTGAGCAAATGAAGATCTTCGGAATTAATCTGGCCTGATATTTAGGGTAGTAAGAGAATTTAAACTTTATTTATGGATAAAACAGAATGCATAACTTAAAAAATTTAATAAATCAAAGAATAAACATTTAGAAATATTATTTTAAAGCTAAAAACAATCTGTACATGATTCATCCGTAGAATTGCAAATTTTAAAGAAAGAAATTGATTAATGCTAAAAAAGGTTAGCTAAACCATTTCGATTTATTCATAAATATGCTATTAAATTGATGCGTTTCTTACTATTGTTGAAAAATACTAAATGATGTTCTATATTTATATAGTGTGTTTTATATAGTACCGTTTGAATATAATGTTTTATATTCAAACGGTAGTGACTTGGGCAATAGTTAATTCAAGGAAAAAAATCAATTTGGAATATTTCCGAGAGTGTCTTCCTCAGAGAAGGAGAACATCAATTTTCTCTGGAAGACAACAGTGCTCGACCAACAAGAAGAAACGTATAGTACTTGATACAAACCATGAAAACAGTATCTGACTTCGGTCTATTTTCCTCAGCATGAACCCGGCCGGAAAGATAAGGTAAAAGTCGATAGCTTGCGTTTCGTGATTGCGCATGATTACAGCCTCGATCACAAAGCACGAACGTGCACTTAACTGAGTTCGTTTGAGTTTGCTTTCTTGATTTTTTTTTCCCTTCTGATTTTTTTTTTCAAGTTAAGGTAGGATGGCAAGAAGTGGATCGTTCTTGTATAGGAAAACCCGAGATGGTAAAAAAAAGAGCGAGAGAGGAAGAGAATAGAATGAGTTTTAAAAAAAAAAGCACTTGTGCATTTATAAGTGCCATGCACTTTTTAGGCGTCCGAATTTGATGGACTTGGCGTGATTTTCGAAAAACGTGCTGGACAGCTGTTCACGGCAGTATGCAGTCCCTACAAGGGAGCAGGAAGTGCTCTACATTGCCATAGAGACGCTGGATGGCTTCGCTTTAGTCATCCATCAATGACTGCCAACGAAGCTTGTGTGTGTGTGTGTGTGTGGATTCGGATGCAGGCAGATGGTGACGGGAGAACCGACAACGGGGATGAAGTGTAGTGTGCAGATGAAAAGCCTGGGTAAAAGGGGACGAGGGAATGGGGGAACGCAATCCTAGAACATCAATCATAATCCTTTTTTCTTTTGGTCCTCTCTTCTCACTCATACAAGCAACGCGCAGTCGGACAAGCTCGAAGTTTGATAGGGAAACCGGACGAATCGTTTTGAGGAATTTGAAGGAGGGCGGCAGACGTCACTCCCAGTAGTGAAGGTCAGAGAGGTCTTTGTTCCGACATCGACCGCTTTAGATTCCTTCAATGTTCCGAACATCGAGTGAAGAATATGAGAGAGTGTAGTCTTCGGGAATTTCCATGTACTCATTGGATATGACGATACTTAATGGCAAACAGTGAAAACATGTTCGCGTAAGCTGAAGAAAAAACCGCCGAGTCGAATAGGAATTATGACCTGGGAAGTTAAACGCTTAACTGAGCTAAGGTGGTTGTAGTCTGTCTTACATTATCTCCTGGGGGAGGATTTCAAGTATAGCGTCATTAAAATCATTCAATTGTCAGAGTTGTTTGTTAAAATCAGACTACAGAAACAAATCTAATAAGTTCTTATGCATTGTTGCGTAAAAATACGTAATTGCTATTGTTGCTGCGTGTGTTGGTACTTGGACAGTTTAAAGTCGTCTGTGCGATTGTTTAGTTTGGAATTTACAATTGTTAACCCAGACAACAATCCGGTCTCATATGTATGAATGAATACGCATACTCATTGCATATTCTGTCTTTCAGTATGTCCAGCACATTACATAACTTTATTATTCTTTATCAACTACTTTATCCTGCTTCTTCCTCTTTTTTTAAAAATGAAAAGAACGCGTTCGCTTTATTTTCGCGTTTATTAGTTACAAGAATGAATTATTGAAGTTTGCATTGACAAAAGCCTACCTTCGCCTTTCTCTCTTTAAATTACTTCGCCATCCACGAACCCAACGATATCCCCTCGGAAATGGAGCTTTCATTACTATAATCGCCTTTAGGATTGCGCTTTTTATTATGAAAATAACTCGAATCGCCTTTGTCCTCCGACTGGTTATTTTCTGCTGCTTGCATCCGGGATGGGACCAGAACACAGAAATGAATCGTTGATTTACTGAGGGAACGTCGTGTTGTCCAAACTCACCATAAACTTCCCATTAGTCAAAAATGACCTGTAAAACGCACCGTGGTTCATAAGCTTTCACCAGATGTCATCAAAAGATTCCTGTAAAATGAAACTACAGCCCACCTAATAAACTTCTCCTTCCGTAATCCTCGAGCGTATACATATTTTCGTGTAATATCCATAACTCTTACCCGCACATAAACTACGACACCTCCTTTATTGATCCGTTATAACCCCCCCCCCATTAGTGAGTCTACGTGTTCGTCGAGTATAATCACTTAATTTTGGCTCGCCCATTGTTTCACGTGCGCGCACGTAGGTAGGTAGGTAACGCCGTAAGTTTAATTCGGCCGTTAGGATATGGTGATGTCAGCCAGAACGAGAAACCTGATAGTTGCGTACAATGAAACGACAGCATTACCATATCAGACGAGCTTCCTCCTGGAAATAGCGTCTCAGTCCGCAAGATTTCCACACTTTGCAAATCACCCCATTGTCATTTCTAATGATGCCGCCACTATGAGGGAAATCGCTCCAAATACACGTCTCATTATAGGAGTGTGTGGCGCAGGTACTGATGTTATTATATGAATAATTCCATCGATGGGGCCCATTTACTATTTTACCGCTCTTACATTGAAAAGGTGGAAGGTTCTAAACTTTCATTAGTTTCCTAGACCACTAAAGCCTACCCTAAAACGGCTTATCGCCTACCTTAAGAACACCGTAATATCCATAGATTTGCTTACGATGGCAATTTCTCAAAAGCTATCACGCTTCTAGAAAGTTTTGGATATTGAAGTTAGTCGTCATAGATAACCAAGCATCTCACGTGCCGGACTCATTACCCCGCTATTTCTTATATAACGCATATTTCTGTGCAGTCTTAGTTAAATTGAAATTAATATAAAAGTTACTCAACTTTTTCGGTAAGTTTTGTTACGTTGATGACGTCGTGGTGATGGACAGTTCACATTCTGTCCTGTTTAGACTGAACAGCAAACAAGCTTGAAGCATACTGAGGATGAACACTCCTTGGATTTTAATACTTAATAATGGAAGATGCGGCTACTTTCTGAAAGGATACATTGGTGCATAAAAGAGGATAGAAAATATGCTAATTAAGTAGTCACTTTAATCATTTGGAGGCGAATTTAATTTAAAATAACTTCATCATTTGGGAGAGGTTCATTGACCCATTGGGGCGTCATTGTTTAAAGACTTTTAATAAACACCCAACCTCTTTTTTTATCCTATCGAATATATACCATATTGCAAATAAACGTTTAATCCGAGGGAACTGACTAATGAAGACTTTTAGGACTCCCAGGGTAACGTAGAAACGGATGGCAATGCTGCAGCCAATGAAGTTTTAACTGAGGCCCGGCCATTGACGTTACCCAGCCATGACTAGAGCCTTTAGCTCAACAACACCCCATCCACACAGATTTTCTTCATTCAGATGAAGGGATAAAGATTCAAGGACTCAGCCCATCTCCCAGTCCTTTTTAGGACGTTTTATCTGATTTCCCGTAGCCACTGTAACCCATGCATGTCTTAAGAGGCAACTAAAATGGACGCAGAGTTTCGCTTTCTTAGGTTTCTTCAGGAATTTTGCTCCTGGTGAGGGGAAGGGGTTTGCCCTGAGAGAGCAATTTGAGTCACCGGAGTGGGTATTTTCTGGCATGGCCCTGTCGGTCAACGCCTTTTTCTGGAATATGAGCGGCTCTTCTCGTTATTAGGGTAAGCCTGTCACTGAGTTGGACGAACTTTCGGCCGCTGTGGAGTGGTCTAGGGATCGTTCTAATTTTTAGAAAGGGCTTTACTTCCATACCAGTCCATGCATGTCGTACGAGGCGACTAAAATGGGTACCCAGGGAGGGTAGTGGATGGCAATGTTGTAGCCAATGAAGTTTTAACTGAGGCTCTGCTATTGCTGTTACCCTCCTACCATGATCAGAGCTTATAGCTAAATATAACGCCCCATCCGTACATGTTCTAATACAGATAACGGGGAATATGAAAAGCATTCTTGTTTCACCCATCTAGCCAATGTTTTTTAAACTTTGAAGCTAATGTTTTAGCTTCAAAGTTTAATCTCCCGCATGGTTGAAGTGGCTTGTTGGTGTAGACATGCTCTTTCCACTCAGTTCTACAGCCCTTTAGCTTATTTATTCTTTCGTTGATTTCAAATAGTATATTAAACTACGTAATACGTAAATTAAATATTTAATTTACGTATTACGTAGTTTGTTTTACAGAAGAGAATGGTGTAGGAATACTAACCGCACATCGGCTCCATTTCTTGGTTTCAGGATATTTTACTGCATTCTAGTTTCTGATTTTCAGCTCTTAGTGAGATCCCTGATTCCTTTAATTATCCCCTAACACTCTTGCCTTTGGTTTCTGGTTCATTGTACATTCCAGCATTCATTGCTTGCTAACATCGACGTGTCAGGCTAGTTTGTCTTTTGGCTACATCACCAGCCATTTTCTGTGGTGCTGCCAACAATGCTAACCAAATTGCCAACAAACACCAAATTTACAACAATACTCTCCCGTGATACCTTTGTTGCCATGGAGCGGTATTAGTACATTTATTACTTAGAAAACTGTATTAGTTATTTAAAGGGGATTGATACTCACTTCTTCAGATAATGGGAATGGATTGTTTGTTTGCTGTCATCTTTTTTTAAAAGAAACAGTGGACTGCTGTTTGGCATATTACGAGTTCCGTGCTATATTTATTACATACATGTAATTATTCGTACAAATCAGTAATAATCGCACCCCCACGTGATTCAACTTTTTGAATAATCGTACTTTTCTGGTTTCGGAATCAACCAATGAGTCCGAAACTACGAGATAATCCCCCGTCATTAGTGCTCGCTACGAAGCAGCAAACTAAGTTGCCGACAGTAAACTCGAACAAACGGCGCCAGCCTTTAAACGCACAATATTTCGCTTAAACTCTGAGGGAAAACTTCGGTTAAAGTAGTAAAACAGTGAATGGTTTGCTGACACGCAACGAATACAAAAGTGTTTCATCGTGCTGGAGAATTAGGAGGGTGTTCCAAATAGTTCCGGACAAATACCTGCGGCAGACCTGATGGTAATGTTATAATGGCGAAAGGCCTCAAGTACGCCGCACACGTTTATCGCTAGTAATGTGCTATCCGATAGTTTTTCTCTGTTCATTTTTAGCGGTGGGGGGGGTAAAATCAAGGAATGATTTTTTTTTTCATTCGATGTTTTGCCACAGCGAAGAGAGGACTTCTAGCTTTATGTATTGAATATTTTGAATATTAATAGAAATTGTATCTCTGCAAATATTTATTTGTTTTATATGATTATGTGTTGTTTATTTTCTATTGGTTTTATTAACTAATATGAATACTAAAAATCTCAATTTATCCATATGTGAGCATTGGGATGGAATTTAAATTATCGTAAAAGAAGAAAATACTGGAATTTACATCGAGTAACCTTTGAAAATAAATACACAGAATTCTGAGTTCTGTGCATACCCGGTGTGAAAATTTGTAACTTTGGTACTCCATTTCTAAGTCGACTGCTCAGAGCTTGCTGACTTTCTTTGCCGTATTAACAGTCGAATTTTGTACGTTCAATTAGTTAGCACGTTGTCTTCGTCAATGAGTGATGGTTAAGGAGTTCCGTAAGAATAACCTCAGTGGAAAAAAGCTCTCTCTCTGGATAACGTTGCTGATTATTTAAATGACTGAAAACACTGCAGTTTCTTGGTGAGTAGGAACATTATGCGATATAGTGATCCGTACATTTCTAATGCAAGTAATTAACAGTAAGAGAACCCTCTTAACAGTTTCATCCAGGACCAATTGATTAAAGCGTTTCAGTTGGATCCAGTTCAGTCAAATAATTATCGGTGTCTTAAGACTGAAGTTAGTAATATTCAGCAATGGCTCACGAACTCCCTTACTATGCCGAGTTTATAATTGTAGGCTTCCGCCGCACTTGATCGTTATCAACCGGTGAGGTTTATGAGATGAGAGTGGCGTACAGGATACTATGATGGTTCAATACAATTAATTGTTTATTGAGTTTGGAATCTGTAAAGGTCAGTTTCTTGTCTTCTAAGACATTAATAATTCTTCCCCAAATCGTCTTCCTTCGGGTCATTTTCCTGCCAATTTTGTTAGATTCCATTGTAAAAATTTCTCCTTCTTAATTTTATCTTCCATATGAGGAGTTTTCTGTCTTTCGTTTCCGGTACTGTTTCATTAATTTCCTTAGTTCACCACGTTTGTAAGTTATGTCTTTAAGAGCAGATTAATGACGTAACAAAAAAAGAAGAAAAAAAAAACTAAAAAAAAAAATCGCTATCTTCACCTCTTTCAAAGGACTCGTCCAATCCTCCTGTGTCATCTACGATTATTTAAACGATTTTCACTTACTTCTCAGGTTCCGTTTTAATGTCCATTGTGACTACCGAGCAAAGAACGAAACCCGAGGATCAATTACGACTCCGCTCTTTCTCCTAACCCCCCCCCCTTGCTTTAAAGAAAAATCGTTTCTCTTCGTTGAACGGTCGTCGCTTTGACTCGCTGGTGTCGAGATTACTTTATTTAATAAGCCTTTAGCGCACTAAAATATCTCCCCCCCCCTCCACTAAAACAATCAGCGTCTTTGGTGGTTTTAAAGCCGCTCTGGGTAGTTCTGTAATTACATTACAGTAATTACATTTTGTTTGTAATCCGAACTGTTTGTTTTCTTCCTCCTCCTGCTGTTCTGTATCCGTAACTCGCGTCTTCCTTCGCCCATCTCTTCGGCGGTTTAGGCATAATGAGTGCATTATCTTTGCTCCTTTTTTGCTCCCTAATATCGCCGTCCATCTTGTTAATTCAATTGACCGTGTTATGACATGTGTTTAGCCATGCGTCCTTCCTCCCCATCCGAGTCTCCCATTTTGTCTCTCCTTTAAGGGCGATTAGGGTATAGTGCTTCGCTTTTCTTTCTTATGTTCTGTTGATTTATTTATTTCTCCCCCTTTCGTCAGATGCAGAATTCATACAATAGAAAAACTGCAAATGCTTTCTTAATTTCCAAGTTTGGGTTCTTATCAGTCGACAGCTTTCTTAGCTGTCATTTTCGGGTATTTTTTATGTCACTCTCTCCTATGAAAGGCAAAA
The DNA here is from genome assembly GCF_054136105.1 of Typopeltis vanoorti. Taxonomy (NCBI): domain Eukaryota; kingdom Metazoa; phylum Arthropoda; class Arachnida; order Uropygi; family Thelyphonidae; genus Typopeltis; species Typopeltis vanoorti. The sequence continues at coordinate 108,248,081 of NC_143562.1, read as the reverse complement.
AATCAACGGTTAGAAAATCGGCAAACATAGCACTGGAGAACCAACATGGTTCGAATGTCCATTAATGTACGTGGAGGTCTTACACTTCGAACGAAAGACCCTGAATTTATCGAGTACGTTAAAAATCACAAAATCCGGAAAGCCTAGTCTATAGACTTAATATAGTGTTTTTTTTCCCAAGTCATCTTCAGGCCTCTTCCCGATATAAGATCACCAGATAAACCGATATGGTGATCTTATATCGGGTGATAAAATTTATCTCTCACTTCAATCGGCTACCAATTCTCACAGTTTTGGTATTAGAATGATTTGTTTATTTCGCTGTTTCTTAAAAAATTCAGTAAAGATGTTTTTAATGTAAGAACACACGCGTTATTATCTTAAACACGACACTAATGTCTGGAAGAAGCTCTTTTAGTCATCTATCCCATCATAGCTATGTTCTTAATAGAACATCGCCTATATTAATGCTTCATATAATGTTACTCTTGGTAACATGGTAAACAATGTTAACAGCCTAAAGCATTGTTACATCCATTATAGTCCTTATAAGGACTGGCTTAAAGGGGCGAAGCAAGAATGCTTTCATCTTCTCCGTTATCTGTAGAGGACAGTGTAGGGATAAGGTGTTATTGAGCTATATAAAGCTCTGATCATGGCAGGAGGGTAACAGCAATAGCTCAGTTAGAATTTCATTGGCTACAGCATTGCCATCCATTACCCTCCAAGGGTATTAATCAACCTAGTTTTAAACCTTATCCTTATAAGGATTGGCTTAAAGGGGCGAAGCAAGAATGCTTTTCATCTTCCCCGTTATCTGTAGAGGACAGTGTAAGGATAAGGTGTTATTGAGCTATAAAGAGCTCTGATCATGGCAGGAGGGTAACAGCAATAGCCGAGCCTCAGTTAGAACTTCATTGGCTACAGCATTGCCATCTATTACTCTCCATGGGTTTGGGTAAATCCGATTGCCCCCAGTTTTAAACCAAACTGCAATGCATTCGTATGTTATGTTGCTATTCAAATAAAAATTCAATGTATAGTGAAAATTGGAAGTCTGTGCTTTTTGCTTCCATTAACCAGGATTAATTCTTTAGATTTGATGTAAAGATTTTAATCTACAAATTTCTATTAACTTATTTGATAAGATTTGACTGATGAAACGATTGCAGACTAGCATATGTGCAAATGACCATCAATATATTATATTTTGTGATGTAATATATTATAAAACGTTTATATATATATAAATAGCATCGCCTGATCATTTCTAAGATGTAGCCAGTCCAATAATGATGTAATACTGGATTTTCTTGCTTCTTCTAATAACTGCCATCATTCCTGTGGCGGTGTAGTCTTTCTCCACGTGTCCATATTTTCCAAATGTAAACCCAACAAGAAAAAGATTCGGTGCTATAGCAATGTCTTACATTATTCGTTAATTAGCCTGAGGATAACTCCTCTTGATATGCTGCATCCATCATCGCTGTTTGAATGGAATTCTGTTGTTTCTCCCTCTGAATAATAACACATGTGTGCACTTTGGGTTATTATTCGCGTACTTATTGTTGCTAGTGTAAACAGCTCTTAATATAAAGACAAAGCGGAGAGGATAAAAAAAACGGCTAAAAGTTTGCAATTCTGGACAGAGATGAGAAGAAAAAGCATTAAAATATGCAAAACCTTGATTAGGTAAACACAGATTTGAATCTATTAAGTTTTCTATTTCTAGTTTTCCAACTTTTGGAATTTTTTTCTGCAAATGATAACCGCTGCATTATATACATAAAAAGGATTAAGCTCTACGCACTTCGTTAACAAAAGAATGTTTATCTAAGACATTTTTTCATTCTCTCTCTTCTGAATAATTGTAAAGTCTTAATAGAAAGAAAATCAACTTCATCTAGTTCTTTCTTAAAAAAATGTGCTCAACAAAATTAATTGAACGTCATCTTTTTTAGCGATACGTTTTCATTAGGAAACAGGATGTGTGACCCGCTTTAATTGTGTCACGTGATGAATATTCACGTGTTAACTCTTCTGTCCTGTGTAATGCATTGAGGTCTCTACAATGGAAAATCCCTCGGACCATTCTCTGTACTGGACTTTTCAAATAACTTCTTACATGCTAGTCGTCCGACGCCTCTGCTCCTTGGAGACAATCACGTGTTTTAGATCCCATTTTTGCATACACACAGGTGTCCCACTGCATCTATTTTTCCTTCGCTTCGATCTTAAAAGAAAATGAAACTCTGCTTCCCACACAAGAACAAAACCTCCCGAAAGTGGCGCCGAATTTTAAGTAGATGTTGAAAAATTACCTTCCACCGTCCGTTTCGTATGCAATCGATGGCGATTTAGGTGCGTTCTCTTTATCTTGAACTTCCACTGAACGATTCCGACGAATGAATAATTGATGGGCACAGAGAGAGAGAGAGAGAGAGAAAATGAACTATCGAATGACGAGTCAGATTAATTGGCAAACTTCTGAGTACTGATGACACTTCATTTATAAACTTTTCCTTGTCCGGTAATACTAAGGTACTTTCCTAGCGCCTCCTAGTGATATCGCTTGAAACTGATGCAATCAGTATTTATGTTGACAGACTATAAATAAAATAGGACAACTCATCTGTTGCAAAATAACTGAGAAATCCGGATTTAAAGTCGAAAATGATATTTAATTTATATATTACATTGTGTTTTACATTATAATAAGTTAGTTTTCTATTTAAGCCTTCTCGAAATAAACCTTTCGTAATTAATTAAATCAAGCTCATGATTGTATGCTTAAATGTCTTTAATAATTGTCTATAGCGCCATCTAGCGACGTTATCTGAAATATATCTCATTAGGCTTATTTATAAAAAGAAAAAAGAAACTAAGGGATTCAAATCGATCCACAAGTTGATGAAATAGTTTTAATTGTTTAATTTAAATTATTTATTTTAAATATTCTGTAATTTCTTTCTCTGATTAATAACACTGGCCAACAAAAAAAATTTTTTTTTTCTTCTGATTATGATCTGACACTTGTTTTTTACTAATTTGGGTGCGCTGATTTCAAATATCAAACCCATTTTTCTCTATCACGTCAGGTTTTTTCCTCTATGGCATTTTCTTTTTGCTAATTTGTAAGTTTTTGATAGTTTTTAGGAGGCAGTACTATTTAGAGGATCAAAAAAATCGATTTTTTAATATTATTTTCTAAAAGTATGTACTTTTAAAAATCTGTTCCTAACGTTTCATCAAGAAATTCGAAAAAATTCCCGAAGATATAGCCTATTATTCAGAGCGGTGCGCAGATCAGAATCGGAGCGCTCACCGCTCTCGCTTGTTAGTAAACGAATAAATGCGTAAGAACCTGCAACTTTAAAGTTTTAGATTTACAAGGTGACTGTTTCCAATACATATGTGAAAAATTTCCACGACTTAGTTATGAAAAAATTAAAGCCGGTGTATTTGATGGACCGCAAATTAGAACTTTAATGAGAGACCCAAATTTCATCAACTCTATGAACGAAATTTAGAAAGAGGCCTGGACTTCATTTACGATGGTTGCGAATAATTTTCTTGGAAACAAAAAAGCGTGCAATTACAAAGATCTAGTGGAAACAATGCTTGAAAATTTCCAGCTCATGGTTGCAACATGAGCATAAAGCTTCATTTCCTATACAGTCATCTTGATAGAGTTCCCGAGAATTTAGGTGCTGTAAGCGATGAACAAGGCGAAAGCTTTCATCAAGACTTAAAAACTATGGAAGATCGGTACCAAGGAAGATGGGATTCTCACATGATGGCCGACTACTGTTGGAGTATTCAAAGGGATTGCCAAAACAGAACACACAGCAGAAATTGCTACAAACAAAAATTTATTCCCTGAAACTCATGTGTAAGTAAAATTGTTTTTTTTTTATAAATATTCTTGTAATTTTTAATGAATATTGCTAAGTAGTTATGTATCTAATTATCGGCCTCTCTCGCATTCAAAGCGCCAGTACGTGCCGTTGCAGGTTCTTACGCATTTATTCGTTTACTAACAAGCGAGAGCGGTGAGCGCTCCGATTCTGATCTGCGCACCGCTTTGAATAATAGGCTATATCTTCGGGAATTTTTCGAATTTCTTGATAAAAAGTTAGGAACAGATTTTTAAAAGTACATACTTTCAGCAAATAATATTAAAAAATCGATTTTTTTGATCCTCTAAATAGTACTGCCTCCTTAAAACTATCAAAAACTTACAAATTAGCAAAAAGAAAATGCCATAGAGGAAAAACCTGACGTGATAGAGAAAAATGGGTTTGATATTCGACATCAGCGCACCCAAATTAGTAAAAAAACAAGTCTCATATAAAAGTCAGCAAAAATTGTGTTGGACTTTGTAATAAACGGAAAAACGTTATATTTGTTGAATAATGTTGATCTGTTTACATACTAAAAACAGTGTAGATATGGTCACTTTTAAATTTTAGATGTTCTGTATTGTGAGGATCTACCGATTATTTGTAATTGACAAGATGCATTGGATTGGTTGTGTTCTGTCTATTATTTTATTGATAGTTATACAAACTATTACACATATCAATGTGAAAATAGTAAGCAGTTATCTTATGGCTACAACATCTGGTATGCAGAATATAAAGTTAATTTAATGTCATTTTTATCTGGAATTACAGTCGACCAACAAAAACAAAAGAAAAACTGACAGAAGTTCACGCATGCGCACACACACTTACTATAACATAAATTGCAGTGTCATTTTTGTATGGGAGGGAAAACTTAATTTTTAAGATAAAGTTTCTTAGAAATAAGTATATTCAAGTCAATTTTAAAAGAATTACGGGTTTTTTTTTAACTTTTCGAACTCATTTTTCACCATCCAAGCTTCAATTTAATGGTTGAGTACCTCGCACGTTAAGATGAGGGGGTAGCTCCTGTCACGTGATACTGAAGAGAGGAAGAAAGGTTGAATGAGAAAGAAGAAAAAAAGGAGAAGGAGGGCGTTTCATTTCCATTCAATGAAATAAAATAAACTGAGTTTGAAAATATCGTAATCTTATTTGAAGGTTCAAATATTAAATTAACTAAGTCACTGATTTAAAATGAAATTACCGAAATCAAAGTCGCTGTAATTTTGGTTAAAAACGACAGAAGAGCTTAATATTTCTCTTGTTTCAGAATACACGGATTCATTTTCTGAAAGCAACACCATTCTTAATAGGATTCCGTATGTGTTGCATAATACTATTTATAATGCAATAAATCTCCACCAGGGGGCGGGACATCCAGTTAAGTCCATATAGACCACCTGCCGAACGGTCGATCACGTGTAGATAACGTCGCTGCGACAGCGGGTGCCAGGTTATGAACTCTCAGGGCGATGGAAATGGAAGGCTTAGCATACCTGCGTGCTAAAGAGTTGCACGGCGACATATCGGTAACCTAGCAACGGGTAGTTGGGTGATTAATAGCATCCCCAATGGCCGTACCTCTGTATTTATATGGCTTTGGGTGGTGAAAGTGATGTATGATTCAAAGGGGAGGGCAGGGGAGGGTTTAGGCAGTCCGTATTTATGTAACTGAAATTTTCCATTTATTGAGCTTGAGATATGACTGTTTTCATAGAGGGCGGTAGTGTGCATCCTCAGCCATCAGTGCACTGAATGGATGGAAAAAGGTGTGGCTGCCACTTGTACTGCTGTTCAGTGTTGACTGTGAGTTCCCCGGTAGGATGGCACGAAAACCATTATACTCGCGGTAAACATAGTCGTATATGACGCATATAAACACAGGTGTAGCTACAATAGCAGCTTCTGACTCAGTATTAAACGCGCACGACTGTGAGTAGCAAACAGAGGAAGGTTAAACAATGCTAATCTAGAAGAGAGAATGCTGATGTTTATTTTAATATGCCCTAATCGTTGGCGTATGTCATTACCAAGCACACAATTGAAATGATAAAAGTGCGATGTATTTATTGGGCGTACATGTGTGTGTGTGTGTGTGTGTGTGTTAAAAGGGAAGGTCTAGATTTAATGTGTTCGAGGATGGGGGATATTATCTGAAATAATAGTTCCATATGCTGCAACATGTTAAATTTAAATTTCATTTTTTACGCCATCCCACACGAAACGTTGGAAACCCACACCCGTTTAGTATCGAGCAGGATAAGAGTTACATAATTCAGTAATCACTTGAGATAAGTCGTGATAATCCGTTATCCACAAAACATCTTGCCTTAACGGAATACAGAACAAACTCGTGGCAAAGGTGGCTCAAGTTCTTCAAGTGCATTAAGGACCTGAGAGTTGAGATTTCGGTTTTAAAGAGTAAAATATGTGGTTTGCCTGAGTTTGCACATTTTTCTCCGACGTATGGTGAACTGCAGGGTTGATGTTTGAATTGGCAATAATGTGTGTCCCATAACTCTTGGAACTGACGTCACGTTGAATTGAGGATGAATACTTTTTCGATTCTATGTGGACCGGCCTTTCCTCTCAGCAGTTATCCACAAAACACCTTTAGGAAAACCTGTTATCCAAACGGTTGTAACAACATCCCAGTGAGATTGTTATAAGACCATTTCCCAACTTGTTGGTGGCCTGAAGTGATTCCCATATTTGATCTCTTGAACAAGATTTCTGAATTATGTAAAAAACGAAAAATATAAAAAAAATTAATTTATAAAAGTATGGAAAAATTCTTGTCCCACACAAATATTACAATGTTAAAAACCTATCATGAAGTCTAAAAAAACTGGGAAAGGAAACCAGTTTTGGCAACGGAACTCGAAGTGAGTTCTGATCTGTTTAAAATAGGAATAGTTTTTAGACAAAGCAAGCGTCATCAGGAGACCAACTATAATTATTATATATATTTTTTCTTACCTGTTTAAGTAAATTAGGGAAGTGAAAAAATAAATAAAAATCGCACGATTAAAGACCCGAGGAATTGGAAATCTGTGGTAGAGGACATTTTGAATGAATAAAATATTTTCCGTTTATTTCGTGTGCCGTTTCTTCTATTATTATTAAAAGTGTCAATTCTCGCTAATTATTAGAAACATCTTTTATTCAAGTCGTTCGTCTCCCGTATTTAAATAGAAATCGCAATGAAATTTTCCCGGCCATGCACTGGCAACATGGAGTAATATTGCAATTTTGCAGTTCATGCTGTACTTATTCTTCATGCGAGTACATGAACGATGGCAGAACCTGCTCAATAAATGGACGTGCTGTCTAAATCGGGAGAAAAAATTATACTCTACTATACCTCAGATGACCTTTTCCTTGGCAACGGGTCAATCTATTTCTACTCATGCAGGCGTCCGTGTATAATCAGTGAAAATTTTAAAAATAGATTATCGGGTGGTGGTTTTTATGGCGCGGGGGAAACATTGCAAGTAAGCTTCCTTTTCTGAAGCATATTTTCCAGATATGCGGCCTAATTCTAATTCCTCCGGAAAAACAAAAAAACGTGAATATTTCATGATACATAAAATGGAAGCAGTATATTCCACTTCAGTAGCATATATCCCTTCTTTCTCTCTTCCTTTTTATGTCTGCTTTTATCTTTGATAACTCTAATATGACGACACTTTCCTCTCTCAGCAAGTTTTTTACGAGTACTCATCTATGTTTGAAACTCTGTCATTTATTCGGGTCTGTATTCATATTAAGCCCTTCCGAATTCTACATCAGATATTATCTGATGTATTCGCAAGTAGAATGTAGAGAGAATATAAAAAAATCTTTCGAAAGTCCATTTTACCACATCGTTTCCATGATCTCCATGCAATAGATCGATCCAAACGATAATAACTGATAATGCTGAAATATTTCAGAATCGTCATGCAACAGGGAAGTATTTTAAATCCTTCCCAACCTTAAACAGTACTTCACGATAGAAAATAGAAGTGCAGAATCATTTAATGCATAATAGCATCCTAAAATTCTATTAAATATCACATAATCTTAATAAAATCTTAAATGTCGATCTTTTATTATCGGTTATAGAAAAAAAAACGTGTATTCAAAAGTTATTTTACGACTCTTTATGGCAACGTATTCTTTCGGATGAAATTTTTATTTTATTTTATTTTATTTTTTTAGGATGTTTTCTATTCTCATACATTTCTGAAGATGTCAATTTCCCATTTCCACTGCAACTGTATATAAAATGTCGTTGTTCGCAATGTAATTTTTATACATCAACGAACAGAAATGGGGCAAACTCTATAACAATGAACCGCGTGAGGCGTGCAACAATAGACGAGATACAGATGTACGGTGGCTGAAGCTGACAGTTTAACAGAGCCAATGTTAGGTGAACTATCATACTCCATATCGCATCAGTAATATTCTGTTTCCCATTCAGTACTTTAAACTGAATTCTAGCGCGTGAGCTGCTCGAAATGTTTTATTTTAAAACCGAAATATGCAATTTTCTCATACAAGCAATTCTGTTTTTCAAAGATCATTTAATAAAAATAAAAGTATCGCAAAAAAAACGAATTAAAATAATTTATTAAAACACACCAATGATAAATGTTCGTAAACAGGTTTTCTTTGTTTATATATAAACATGAGTATTACTTTAGAAAAAAAAGGACTATATTTTCTCAAGCTACTGATTTTTTTTAATGCCAGATCCTTGTGATTTTCTTATCTTCGTCACGTATAATTCCAATCACTTGCTGCCTTCGATTCTTTTTATATTAGACACTTCTAAATTGCCTTCATAAAAAAATCTTTAAGTCAAGAAACGATTAGATTGCAACTTTTCCAGAGCTAATTCACAATTCCCAGTCCTTTTCTGTTTTAATGTGGTTTCATGTTTTTGTTGCAGTGTTTCTCTGATCTTCCCGAATTTACTTATGTATGGGGGGGAAAAAAGGTTTAAAATGTAATTATCTGTTCTGAGGTCGCAACTTAGTACTTTACTTTGATCCCTGAGCGCCTCTTTGACTCCGCTACCATTCAAATGAGTTGTTACTTTGAATAAAACTCGTAAAAAAAGCAATAAAGAGATTAGTTAATGTGTGAATCGAACACTTTTTTGCAAGTTTCGAATAGCAATCGGTCCATAGAGAGTCCTCTATGAAACAAACTTAATTGGACATGGACGGATGTACTGGGCATAAATGAAAATAATGGGCCACCAGAGAGAAAGATTTGTTGTGAGTGCTTTAGTTTGCCTTGAATCTTCTCTGAACTTAAAAATCGCTGCTTTCCATACACAGGCAAACTCACTGTTATTTCATCCGTAAAATATTTTCTAATTTTAAAACATCTTCTGAGCAGAAGATTTTTCTGCTCAGAAAATCTTCGGATTTTCTGAGCCTAACTAGAATTTTACAAATACTTTTTGTAACAGTACTAACAATGAAAAATCATCAGTACATCTGTCTTCAATCAAAGTGTATCTTCTTTCAAGTATGTACTGCATTCCCGCTTGATCTCAGTGAAGGAGGGAAGTTAAATGCATGCTTTCACATCCCACTGTTTAGTTATTTCAGGGTAAACAGCATGAGGAAGACTTCGAAAGAGCGGAGGTATATGGAATGAAGGAGGAGGGTGAGTAGTCGGTTTGATATGTTTGGAACTGAGCTTGTATGCTGGTGTTGACAACCCATCTGCTTTATATCACCGTACTGACTCATCCGAAACGTGGATTCTATACAGTTGATCATTTTGTTGCCACTTTATAGGGAACACGTGTTTTTTAGCGAGAATTCCTTTTATACAAGGCTTCAGAATTAATCGAATGCATTATTATGTCTGATTTTTTTTTTCATGTACCATTTCAAGACTTCATTAAAGAATGGAGTGACATTATTACCACGGAAAATTATTATTACTATTATTATTATTACTGAAAAATCTGATATACTATGCCTTTTTTTGTCAGACATTTATTCTATTAGTTACTCGGCAAAGTACGTCTGTTAATATCTACATTTCCATGGGTATGAATACAAAAGTGCAAATTACTTAGGGGGAGAGAACGCCATCTATGAGTCAGCTGCTAAACCATTTTTACCTGGTTAACGAATGAGCAAGTAGAGTCCTTAAGTAATTAGACATAAAGTAAGTAGCATTGTTATCACGTATTTTAGATGTAATTTTAAACTAGGAAATGAGGACAATTAGAAATAAAATCAGTTAGTAAGAATTAACAACAGACATCGTTTACCAGGTTTCAAACGAAGTCATTCTAGTAAACTTTTTTCCCCTTGCAATTCATTTCTTTCGTTCACTAAACAGGAAAGGCGAATCCTTCCTGTGCCTTGCACTAGCATCGAGGGTTCCAGCACCAAATTGAAAAAGCACGATACTTAAGAGGTGGAATTGTGTCGTTTACACGCAATAAGGAAGATATTGCGTAGTTCTCGCAGCTGTTTAGCCTCATTTCCTATCCGTTTTAATACCACATATTTGGTTCACTTTATATTATTATTATTTGTGCCTCATTGTACACAAAACTCAAACCAGCGACGAATAAAGTTTTTCATAAACGCAGAGTTCGAATTAAAGTTGCTATATAATAACAAATAATGGGAGGAATGGGATTTCTGCTTCCTCACTACGTTACCGACAATTACCGCAAGCGGAAAGTACCTTCGGATCTTCATATAAAGCATAAAAACCACTTCTGTTTCCTAAATATTTGACAACGCCACCATTGCTGGCAGCCATTTGCCGATTATTAGGTTGTGGACGGCTGGTGGAACGACAGTAATCACGGTAGAAGTGGCAATTTATTGGGACTCGAGTTGCGATATTCGCATTTTTTGTTGGCTGTTTTATGCCGTAATGTTTCAAGCGAAAACACTGATAGGAAAGGGGTCTCGCCATACTCTGTTGCGAGAGTATGCAGTTGTACTCTCGTCAACAAGCTTTGTGTTGTCGATTGCACAGTGGCCACTGTTCAATCGACAACAGTTCATAAAGAAATGAACTATAATCGGCATTTCTTATTTGATATTCTTAAGTCTTTGGTGAATCTATAAAATATTTCACAAATATAAAACGCGCAAGAAAAAGTACAGGACAGGATTTAAATGGAAAGACTGATAATAATGAGGGCAACTGAAAATATTAATTTTCATAATTTTAAAAGAGCTACACATTGTTACCCTCATCCTAACAATGCAAACGTTTGTATTAATTGTTGTTGAGAGCTCTGCTGTTGCTTTTTGCTGCCAAATATTTATTTGATCGTACACAGAAAGCAGGGCTTTCAAGGTCAAACCATATTTGTCTTTGGTTTGAGAGCATTCGCATCTATCCTGCTAGACATTCAAGGATAAGTACGTAAGATCACCGCCATTGTCACCCCTCCCCAGGAAAAATAACGAAATGCTTATGATATCAGTCTGTTCTTGTTTGTTTATCTGAATTCCAACGTTCTATTTCGGCCTTCAACACACATCTGATATTCATACGTCATTTTATGTTTAGCGGGCAACAACATATCACTGCATTAAAAAAAAAAAAAAAAAAAAAAAAAAAGTGAGTTTCAAAGTAAAACCGTTAATAATCCAGAACGCCTCCCCCCCCCCCCCACACCTCCATGGAATTCTCGTGTACTCCCATCTCTTTGAGCTGAGACTACTGTCTTCAGTAATCGCATTTCCTTTCGCTGAACCTGGTGTTTTGTCGTCCTAATTTTTGCTCGTTTGCTTCAATGCACAAATTAGTACAGAAGAAAGAGAATCAAGTGCCATCTGTTGGTTAATAAGGAAACTAGATTATTTTACTACTTAATTACTTTACTTATATCTATCTATCATCCCGAAATGAACCAAATAAAAAACAGATGTTTACAAATTTCGTTAAGTGATTTGCGACCTTGTTATTTTATATAAAAGCAGATGTCGGTAATGTAATTACTCTTAAAGTCTTTATTATGATTCTATATCATTCTGAAGGCATTCTCTAGAACAGCGTTTCTCAATCTTTCTGAGCTCAAGGACCAGTAAAATGCCTAAAACAATTCTACGGACCACGACAATAAGTTTTTTTTCAATAATTTTTACTTGCTTATTCACTTTTGATTTGTTTTGTTTGGATAATTAAAAAATATATATTTATTTAATTAATTTAAGTCTGCCTGCGGACCACCTGTCCCATCGTCACGGACCACCTGTGGTCCGCAAACCACAGGTTGAGAAACACTGCTCTAGAATATCTTTCTCTGCTTGTCAACTGTTAGGTCTTCTTGGGTTGTGCTTAGCCAAGACTCTCGCCCTGGTTTCCTGAAGTGGCCCTAACACACAAGTGATGCCATCTGGTCAATGGCATCGCTTTCAGAATCGTAGAAACATATAAGACTCTCTACTACAATAAAGTAAAAAATAAATAAGTTTTAAAATTATGGATTATATAAGGGTTGTTTAGTCAACTCCCGGACGGCCATGGCTTTTGATAATTCCATTGGATTTATTCGAAGGAATTGCATGTAACTGGTAAAAGTATGCGACAATGCTGGTTGTCATCTTGCTTTGCACTCGACTTGTTCTAAATGACTTAAAAAAAAAAAAGTTTTTTTCCAAACGACACATCTGCTAAGTGCTTATAGACACTTTCTGCAGAGGTGCGTTTCTGCTCCTAAAAATAATTACTATAAACACAACCAACCATTTTGCTAGCTTTTCTTCATCCTGTTGCACTTTTTCTTAATCTAGTTGTCACGCTTTTGGTTCGCTTAGAAGATTAAACATCAATTATTTTTTCATTTTATTCACCCTTTCTTAGTTCGTGTTTTTTTTTTCTTATCTCCGAAGCAACTGCAATGGAAGAAAATTTATTTTCGGCAATTTATTTTCGTCAGGAATTCTGTCTTGTTTTTTGTGGTAATGTTGTCCAACTTTTATGCTTGCTCGTCAGTCTCGTCTGATTAACTTCCTTTGACTAATGGCTTCAAGTAGTGCTCTCTGCTTTCTTCTTTTTGCTTCGTAATTGAGTTATCTCCTCTAGGTAAGAACTTGTAGAGATTTTTAAGGCATTTGTGAAGCAATCTCATCAGCTAACTTTTTTGTTGCCTTCGCATCTTTTGTCTCTTGCACGTTTCATGAACATCGAATAGTTAGCTGAGTGTACTTCAGTTAACAACCTCCATTCGGCATGTAAACGCCTGGCTAATAGCACTTTCCATCCAGTTTTATTGACATAAACACGAAGTGGGCTTAATAATAGAAATGCTGCGATATTCTTATCGTAAATTGATTGTTGAAGTTAAATACCTCTCTCCGAAACTCGCCTTTCGTAGCATTGCACGAAACTTTTAATACAGTTCAGCCAGGCACTTTGGGAAATCTGTTGTCAGCAGTTAAGTAAAGTCATCGTTCGATTTTAGATGTGTCGCTTTACATCTCGATTTTATCCTAAATCGATACACATAACAAATGGCAAAGTGAGGTATATTCTTTCGGGCGCGCGCGCAATGTTGCCGCTTTCGTAGTAGAGTGGTTTGGCCATGCGTCACTTGCCTGGAAACGAGGTCTTCGTTTAAATCCCATCGGTAACAGAAGAAATTTTTCCAAAACTTTCGCTATGTCAGGTTGTTTTCTCTGCTGAAAAGTAGACAAACCAGCCAACGAACACATATAATACATTAACGCCTAATGTCGTCCACTCCCACTGCACGATAATTCTAAATAACAGAGAACTAACAGGTCACTCTTGTGAATAAAATATTTCGCCGCTTGCTCTTGTGTGTGCATCTTCATAAGATGCGTACTCTATCTGCCTTCTTTAACTTTCTTTCATATATCTTTGCATCCATGAGAGATCTATGTCACTCAATAATTTTATAGAGAAGTTGCTGTACGTAGACGATCATTTTCCGCTCTCAGGAGGATTCTGGTCCTTATTAGTTTGGCATTATTCACGGAATTCTTAGGCAGTTAATTTACTTGATAAAACATCCTCCCATACGGTTCATTATGGTCTTCTTAGAGACTGTAACACCCCCTGGTTATTAGTCATTGTAATACATCTTATCGTTTTGGCAAATTAAATTAACTTAGCGAAGATATTCTTACTTGGCTGCGAACATTACTCATCTTTCCTCTCTCCTCCCAGTAGACGCATACTTGGAAGGCCTCTCACTCAATTGTCCTTTGGGGCATTGGAAAATCCTCAGTGAATCACATCGACCTGGCAGTAATCCACCGCATGAATTTGTTATTATTACGCCAATCACCAGAGGATCACAAATCCATTGAGGATAAGTGTGTTGTCTCACTTCCTTACACTATCACTTTGATCCACTCATCCTGTCTTTTCATCTACCATTATTTCATTCTAGCACCTGAACCACTTTCTCTGCTTTCCCTGGACAGGGCATGGTTCACTTTAACAAAGCAGTTGTTAAACTTTCTCTCTCTCTCTCAAATCGATATGTGAGGAGGATCAGAAAATCCAACCATAAAACTTGAACAAATGGCTGCAGTATGCTCCAAGAAAGAAAGATGTGGTTCGGAGTGTGCCAAACCTTATAAAATCACGTGATGCTTTTAAATTTTCTTTATGAATCTCTTCCTTTCATCAGATATTTGAATAGCCTAGTGTTTGATTTTTTAACTTCGCATATGTCCATGTTTTCTCGGGGTATTGGAAGTATCTTTCGAAGTGCATTTTATATATAAAGTCAGGAAATAGTGCTTTACATTTGAATGTTTGCTAATTGAATAAACAAGAACTTTAGATCCATACGTATTGGAAAAGCAGAGCAGTTCCAAGATGATATTTTTAAGAAAGGTCAGAAGAGCATAAAGAAAGTATGTAAATAAAGATAAATTCAAAACACACACGCATTTTATTCTGATTTCATAAGAAACTCTACATATGACTGAAAAAATATGAATAAAGAGAGAGAAAGAAATAAACTTGGGTTAACTATATACAGGCCGGCCACAGAAATGAGCTCGAGTCTGAAAACACAAACCAAAACAGGAGCAATGTAGATTTGATGTTACACAGGCAGATAATGCGATAGATAAACATAATAAGAAATTCTCGATAGATAAGCAAAAATCAATTCTGATGGAAAAAACGGATAGGTCAATGAATACAGAATAAACATAACTCCTGCAGGATTTGTCTACACAGCCCTATAAATGAAAACACGGATCAGTCGGGTTGAGTCATCAGGTGGATGGAAACACGCATGCGCGTATGTGCAACAATACAGTTACACTGAACCAACAATACCATTGAGGAGACGTCATACATTCCAGATGATTAAATAAACTATGTACATAATATAACAAATTAATTTAGTAAACTATTAAAAAAATATATACATATCATGGAAATAGGAGAGAAAGAAAGCAAACACCTTTTTATTACTGGCATATTGTTGACGAATCAGACCTATGGCCAAGATGTACGTATTCGTGGCTGTAATCCATGTATGTGTTCACGGAGCCGGTTTGCCTGTTCTGAGGGACTAAAAACCCCTACCTCCGCATGAGACCAACTAACTCACCTCCAGTCGAAAGACACCAGAATAAAGGGTCCCCACGTTATGGACAGGAATCGAACCCAGGTCTTTCCGACCAAAGCGCTTCGTCTATAGCGACTGAGCTACGGAGGCGCTATCTCAGAATATGTGCTTTTTTATGTGATGTTTGGTGCTGTGATAATGCTAGTTAAGTTTATGACGAAACGTAGACTTTTTTATTATTATTTGACTAATTTATTTTTCTTCGTAAATGACACTTATTTCTTAAATAAAATATTCAATTATTATTAAATATAATTCTAGATCGGTAAAAACGTTGAACTAAAAAGAAAAATGCCTCTGGTGATTTCATTCAGCGACGTACAACTTGATGCGCACTCCGGTTCCTCTTCTTTCGTTCAGATGGTTGAGGCCCAAACAAATGTTACAAAATTAGAAAATTAAGATCTGGTGATTGGGAAAGGGAACATGGAAATTAAGTGTCTTTTGAATTCAAGATGTTTTACTTTCCTAACGAAAATGTACACAAAATTTTCCTTTGTAGATAAATCAGCCAACTAAAAACAATCTTGAGAAAAATATAAAGAAACGTCCAAGAAAAAAAAAAAAAGGATCTTTACGAACAGCAGCTGCATTTCATGGTGAATCGAAACTGTGAGTCGCCATTGCGTCGCTTAGCACAACAAACGTGCATGCGCAGTATGAAATGAAGTGTTTTTGTTGTGTTACGTCATAATACATTCCTCGCTCACAAAAACGTAATGCATCATTCTTCAAGTCAGCTTTCTGTTAATTATTATTAATGAAGGAATACACAAAACGTATTTGGCTTAAATAAAATTTGGCTCAATGCACACTTTTCTCTTCCGAAGACATTCAACGCACGATGCTTCAGTAATCCCACACCGCACATCTTTCTTGCGAAAACTAATCACGGTTAATTAATTGTCGTTATTAATTATTAGCAGTGTCTGTGGTGTAGTTGCAAAAAAAAAAAAAAATGACCATTCTGCTACGAAAAGCTCCAGTGCTTCAACCCCCCCTCTGCAGACTTGAATTTTATTATAAATCCTTCCTCCTCCGGACAAGCTAGTACCCTAAAAGTCTTTAAACAACAATTTTTTTTAATACAATGATTCAGAAACTTTTCTCAATCAATAAAATATCGAATCGTAACCGGAAGCAAGCAAACAAACAAACAAAAAAGAGGATCCCGCTGACGCATTATGGACTGTTCCACTAAAGGTCGCTGCGAACGCAAAATGCACTTCTTGTGTCTTAAGAAGAAGGTTCAATGCGGAGTGCACCAGGTGACCCACTTATTTTGTATTTAGCTGCTGCCGATGTACCCTTTTTTCCGTTACTGTGTCAGTAGATAACCCCATTCGCTAAAAATGTGGGTCATCGCCTCTGTTTAGTGACCTTCAGTGACTGCTTCTGGCCTCCAAATGAACGCTGCCAACCTTGAAGTGAAAATATAGACGCAAACGATGGTTTTCGTTTTTGAATGACCTTTCTCCGCATATCCAACCGAGTGAGTAATGGGGACAGTCATGTGACTTTTTCTTTACTCTTTGAACGTTCGAAAGGTGGTATTGAAGGCTAATACTACCTGTACATAGAGAAGTAAGTTTGTTGATTTGAACACAGTATCACACTTAATGTCACATTGCTTAAGGGGAAAAAAGCCTGCCATTAATTACTGAGTATTATTAGGCAGAGAAGGAGAGGTGCACTTTCACTGCCAGCTTCAGTGTATAAATTAACAAATCAGGAGCAAAAAGATGATTGTTAAGAAAATAGTAGTAGATTGCTATTTAACGAGCGTGGTAGTCAAGGGATTCCCAAGAGTTCTAACTGCAAGCCATTATTATTTAATTAAAATTTTAATGGTAAGAAATTAGCGGAAATTTTTGTGGTAGTTACTTTTTTTAACTTTTGAGAGACATTTTCTAGGTGGCTATATTGAACTTAGATTGCGACTCTTACGGAAATATTTAGGTCAGAAAAAAAAGCTGATACTGAAATTCATATATTGTTAATCATAAAAATGTCATGATTATTCTGTCTGTTATTTTAGTAACAATTCAGAGCACTGATTGGTTATGTACTGATGCTATTTTAACAATGCGTTACATGCATTATTAGTAATTTGTTTCGCATTGTTGGCGATGTTGCGTAGGTATCATTGTTAGTAGGCAGCAAGCAGTAAAAGTATCTGTGAATATAGTTACGTAATACAAGCGAAGGTGTAGCATACAAGACGTAATCATAAATGAAAAAAACTGAGAGAAATGTGCTTGGGTGTATTAGGGCTTTAAACAGATGTTGGCTGCACGTGTTTTATCAAGTTTTGAGGAAATTGAAGGAACTGTAAATGTCATTTCTGATAAACAATCGTAAAGAATGAAAACGCACAATTGTTAGATCTGTAGAATGTACATGCAACAGAAACTGAAAGTCGACATGACAGGAAGCGGCGTCAGTAGAGAAGGATAATTAATCAATCTAATTGTTTTGCTCTGAATCTAGATTTTTCATGAGCTTTTAAAAACATTACCGCAGCTCTAAGAAGAGCATTTTCTTGTTTTGATGATGATATCAAACATTTGGGAACTAAAATAATTCCTCTTTTGTTTATATCTCAAGTACATATACTTACTTAGAAGTCACCAACTTTTTTTATCATACAAGCCACACTACGTAATAATTTATATGATTTGTGATAACGAAACCTACATTAGACAGAATTGTATAGCAAAATCGTTTTTCTCTAGCTACAAGAGAAATATTCTTGATTTTTTTTTTCGCCATTACCCTACTTTTAGCAAATAACGATATTGATACCATTTGTAGATGGTGTAAAAAATGGATTACTGAAAGTGCTTATAAGGACTGGCTTAAAGGGGCGAAGCAAGAATGATTTTCATCTTCCCCGTTATCTGCAGAGGACAGTGTAGAGATAAGGTGTTATTGAGCTATTGAAGCTCTGATCATGGCAAGAGGGTAACAGCAATAGCCGAGCCTCAGTTCGAATTTCATTGGCTACAGCATTGCCATATGTTAAGATAAAGCCGTCTCTAAAAATTCGGACGATCCCTGGGCCACTCAATCGTGGGCGAAAGACCGTCCATCTCAGCGTTGGCTCCACTCAGTGATGGCCTTCCACCCTCACCGAGCAGAACCGCTCATATTCCGAAGAAAAGCATTCACCGACAAAGCCCCTCAGCGGGCCGTGCCGGAGAACACTTTCGCCGGAGACTCAAATTGCTCCCTTAAGGCAAAAACCTTAAGAGAGCGAACTCAAAACTCTCGAATCTCAGCGCCCCTCGGGGGGTAACAGCAACAGCCGAACCTCAGTTAAACTTCATTGGTACAGCATTGTCATCCATTACCCTCCCAGGGTTTTTTGAACTTCGTACCTCTTCATCAGATTACTGAAAGCACTCTATGTGAGAATTGATATTTCTCACATGTGTAAGTGGCAAAATGGTGTTTCTTCAAAATGTTACTTGTTTTCTAGATTCGAGAAGTTGTTGCAATATTTTTTTTTTCAAATTTTTGGAAAACATTATACATGGCAATAAATTATATTATTACTTTTTATTTATTTTAGATAAGTGTAAGCGGATAAATAAAAGAGCCGCTTTATATAGATATTAGTTGACTTCACATTGCGTATTTGATTGGAATTTCGACTAAAGTAGCTAAGGTAAAATAACCTAACAGGTAGCTAAAATAACAAAACAGCGGCTTAATAGCCGTGTTTTGTTATTTGTTAATGCTTATGATCTTCTGGATTTGCCTGCGAATTAGTGATATGTTTAGTAGAAATGATTTCACTAAATAACATTTATTCATTAACGTGTGATACACCTTGAAGAGGGCCAAAGAGTTGAGAAAATACCAAGCCCTTTATCAATTCGTTTGGTACGAATAAGTGGACCGGATTATGTCGCAAAGTTCAAACACAAATTGTGAATTGGGCAGCGTCAGTTTGACGGTCAAAAAGCATTCTTGAACAACCCTGTTTCCATTAGGTAAGTACCATGATATTTACTGATGACAGAAAGTACCAATCAATGCCATCAATAAACTATCATCGATTTTTGTCATGCCTTGTGTTAGCTTAGTACACAACTTTGATATGACTGTCCGTCCGTTGATAATTACCTCATTCATTACTGTTTCCGCTTTGTACCGTACGCAGGAATTACTTCGGGCAGCTTCCAACCACCACCTACCGGACTGCAGCGAGCTGTTGGAAATCGGCAGAACAGACTCATCCAGCCAGCGAATCGGCAGAGCAGTTGAGGAACATTTCCACTCGCATGACTTGCTTCTATCAAGACTTTTAATTGCCAAACGTGATTCATCCCTGCGAAATTGGTGCCGGTTCAGTTGAGACTCTAAGCCCAGGTAAATTGGTAAATACTCGTGAATATTTACTCCCGGAGTAACTATCAAAGCAGTCGAGTAATTACTTTAAGGTTTCAGATCTACGCACCCATCGTTTAATTTAAATACAAACTGTTTGAATTGGAAGAACTGTTTGGTTTAATTGCCTTTTCAATTCGGCTTTTAATTCCAAATTAGTATCATAAGCGTTCACTGTTTGATGTTCCTTTCAAGGCTGATCACAGCGCCCCCTGTGCTTATTAACTTTGAAAACTCTAAGTGCTAGGGGATAACAAAATTTCAGTCGTATATAATATTCTGCTTATGAGTATATCCACAATATTTCTTATTATTAACTCATAAGACTTAATAACGAATGATCATGTTCATTATTATTCATGAATAACCATTGTATCACTTTCATTCCATAATGTATAACTTTAAGTGCACACATTTGAGTCAAAGTCGAGAATTCTTTTTAAAATATTGTATTTTTAAACCGTAGGATAGCTTTCCCTTATAGAAAAACCAACCGCAGAACCCAGTTTCCGACAATAATACAAGTTACGATTAAGATTCAGGAGATAGCAGTAGCCTTCCATAATCTTTCCCTGAGCGCACGATATTACAATTCATTCGCTAGAGACTAACTGCCCACCGATTTCCAAAAGTTGGACCAAAACGTTTCGCCTACTGCCTTTGGAAGTTAAAGGCATTAGAATATTTGTTTTTATAAAATATTACATAAAGATTTGATATAAAGAGTTCTGTAACATGTTTTTGGTTATAACAGCACTACTTCATTGTCAGATACTTCTGGTATGTACTTAATACTCCCTCCTTCCCCCCGGGTTTTCACGATCTTCAGTTTTACATCTACCATGACTTACTACTGCTATTGTGAATGATTCTTCCGTAAGAATAGATGTTGATTGAAGATGTTATAATTTTTCTCCCTCCTCTCTTGTTTGTTTATCGGTTACTCTTGGCATTTTCTTTAATCCTCAGAAGTTGGCCAATATGAAATAGAGCTGGCAGTTATCCTTTTCCCCTCGCTATGGATAACTATTGTTTCCTCACAAACAACAATTAGCCTTAAATAGATAATTTTGATGGTATTGTTGGAGATCTCAAATGTGTGTGTACAATGAATATCAACGGATATTTGTATTATGACGCAACAAACACCTTTACTGTGTGTTGCTGTTATATTTCATTACTGTATCGCTCATAAAGTAATTATGTACTGTAACCATATTTGCAGGTAGTATATTCCAGGGCTCATTTTCCTTCGTAACGGTTACAGTCACGTTGCCATGGAAACTTGCATCCGGGAAATAGACGACTTCAGCAGTCGTAGGGTTTCGCCTGGTGTTCAGTTTTACACCGGAATGTAGCTCTTGCTGATGCATTTCGGTGGAGAATTCAAATCTTATTGCAGTCCCACCATCCAGAGTATATTAATTAGCGAAATATTTTAATTTTATTACATGTAAAAAAAAATCCATTCTATGCTAGTTCTGCTAAAGACTACATCCTCCAAATATGCGACAATCGGTTATTTTAATTCGCATACTTCGTACTAGAAACAGAATAGATTAAAGATAGAATAGTTTAGTGTTGAACTGCCAGCGCAAGCTAATGGAAGTTTTTGTGTCTTTACTCCGCAAGAAATATCTATTGATCAGTTCCATTATAGACCTTAAGCGAGTCTAGCAAAGTCCTTGACCTACTTCTGTACATTTTTCTTTGTGGGTCCCCTTGGTTATTACGAGGGCTTACAAGGTAATGTTTTGACTTCCCCATTTTTTGAGTTGCATCTGGAAAATTATCCTTGTACGCTTGCCCGTGTTGTAACTGACGTGAGTGCCTCTTTTCCACAATACGAACATAATTCGATCGATGAAAAATATGATGCTTGATTAGCTTGAAGTTTCTCAGAGCTGTCTTCGGATTTCTGTTAAACTGATAATCTTAAAATTTAAATTAAGAATACGAATAATTAAAACTGTATTTACTTGAGGGGGGGAACACTTTCAGAATCACTAATTTGAATAGTCTAATATTTATAGATATGGATGACGTCATTCAACACAGAAGGCTTAACAGTTTAGTGCACACAGTTTAAATACTTTTTAACCACAAAAAAAAAAAAACGACTTGCGGCCTTAAACATGTTCCAGTACTAAATAGGACCAGCAAAATTGATTGTAGGCAAATTTTCAAATTGTTTACGATGTGTGTGGAGGAGCAGTTTTTTCCTGTGTAGGCAAAATAGGCGTTTAATCTGCCTGAAAAATGGGAGCCTCATTGGAAAGAATGCCCCTGACGCAGTTGGAAAAATTAAACATGAGGAATCTTTGCAAGAGTGTTTCAAGAAAAATAAAATATGTGGCCTCACATGAAGATGTAATGCCCCAGTGTCTCACAGTCTTAGTTGGTTGAACTCCAACCAACTAGTGGATCTACGACCCAATGCAACTAAAACGTACCAATCAAGAAGCTTTATTGCATCCTGTGCGCTTAATTAGCGAGTACGTAACCAGTGGTGTTACCATACCCATCTCTAACAAGTTGCGGGTTCGAATTCCGGCGTGAGAATGGATTTAGGTGGGATTATTTTCAACACCCTGGTTTTTGACGTCCTGAAGTAACCCGGGAAAAAAAAGTTTCCAGATTACATAAATAATAAATTTAAAAAATACTTGTAGAATAATTACAGAAAAAAAAAAAAACTTTTAGCCTATTCCTGTAAGGATACAGTATAAATCATAAACAACCTTGACATATTTAAACGGAGCGTCCATTTTTCATGTCATCGAGCCGTAGGCTTAATACTGAGTCATGCTATTAAACACAGATGTCTTAAAACACTGTGCTTGCACTCGTAATGAAATTTTGTTTAATTGAATACTAGAGTATCACACAGAGAGCCACTGACTTATAAATTATTAGTCAAAATGAAGTATTATAATAGGGGAGAGCGCTTGCCAATATTAACATAAAATTTTGAGAACAAAGACTATGGAAATATCTTCAAATATAGTTATTCCCTGAAATTATGAATAATAATTTCAGGGAATAACTATTTTATTCCCTGAAATTATGAATATTATTGTGACTCCAAGAAGGAAAAGAGAGAAGATATTTCGCATCCAAAGTGTAATTCAGCATAATGAACACGATTCGCCATCCCACCACTTTAAGGGCAGTTTTTAAAATTATATTCCTATGCACTTCACGCATTCTCAGTTAGATTCGTAATTAGAATCATAATAATAAACGAAATGGCTTGTAGGGGAGTGATTGCATTTTTGATATCTGTAATGACCACTTTTACTCTAAATCAATGCATAATTAATAATACGTGGAAAAATTGAAAAAATAATAATGGCTTCTCTTCATTTTTATGCTTCTTTCGTTTCTTTATTCGCATAGATTTAATAAAGAACGTTGGGATTTCTTCAGGAGTTACTTCAGTCAATGTTAAATCGCATTGTGAAAGTAACGATAATCAGACTATAATATTAGAAAATGTGATATAAAACATGGCCGCTGACTTATAATTGCGTAAGTGAATAAAAGATGGCGTTGAAAATAATTTCAATAAGTTTAATACCCAAAACGGTATACACGATTTGTCGATGTAAAAACAAATTATATTCGTCTAGAATTTTTAGGAAATGGTGCATCATTTTACTGGTGTTTTTTAGCAGTTCAAATCAAAGTAATTTGAAATTTTAATTATGCTGAAGTTAAATTATTAACAATAGATAAAATATTAAAGAAAATTGTCATTTATTGCTAGATATAGTAAACAGTATTTGAATGTAAATTCTAAAGTAATTCAAAACAATGAAATCACTCCCGCGCGCTCTCTTCATGCTCTGATCAGCACGGAGAGCTCGCGCGAGCTTATTTTAATTTATCATGTTTATTTTTAAAACCAGTAATGTTGGCAAAAGGACAATCTGTTGCTTTTTATGGTTTGGTTATTTTCTTTTAGACATTAAATATTTATTGAATATTAATATTAAATATCTTAAATCTTTAGGATTCTTATACTTATTAATAACCTAACTGTTCTCTTGTCAATAGACCTTGTCTTTTATCGCCAGTTATGTATGATGTTTCAAACATTAGTATTATTCTTTAAATCCGCTTTCTAACGTTACTTTTTAAGTTCAACGGTCAGAATATATGCTTTCTTACTATATTTTACAGTTCCTTCCTTACAACCTATACATTTTCTTAGAGTTTAATATAATGCTGCTTTCAAAATTTATATGCTGCTACTGACAGGGTATATTTTAATAGGTCACTTCAATGGAAGGAATATATCTTTCTGAAAAAAAGTTTTCCTGTTCAAACCACTAGGTCTTACGTTTAAAATATTTCTCGAGCAACCCCTTTCCTTAGCATATTGTTTCATGGAAAAGAACCTTTTTCTGGTGGTTGTGATTTATGAAATCCATGAAGTGTGCTTGTCGTACAAAACTGCGAGCGTTTTACTGCTTGGGTAATCGGTACGTATGAGGGATGTTTTCCATTGCAAACATGTTTCTTCCTTTATTGATTATGAGTTAATTTAGAACCATATACACAATTAAGTCATGCCAAATTTAAAATGAGAGTGATATAAATGCCGTGTGTCAGTTGAATGATGTTCTTCTTACCTATGAAGAAATAAATGTACACTGCGGGTTGATTAGTGGGTATTTATTGAGGTCAACGGAGAATGTATTATGTCTATCAATTGCTTGCGTTCTTTGTTTAGTAGGAAAAAAACCTGTCATCACCGTATGGAACTGGCCATCTCGTCCTATGCTTCATTTTTCCGATTGCACTTCGGAAATTTTTGGTTATGTTGAATGACGTCATCAAAGTTTGAACATTCTTATATTATTATGCGGTAATAAATATAGCTGTTATTTTTGTCCTTCTACATTTCGAATAATTGAAGTCGTAAAGCATCGCATCGCTCCAGGGAAGGAGCATGGCACAAAAAATTGATCCAAATATTTACTTTGATCAATTTATACAATTAATTAATTAATTTCCGTGTGATGATACAATAATTTAATATATAACTTTATTTATAAATAAATTCTTTACTGATTAGGAAAAAAAGTTTTTTTTTTTTTTTTTTTTGTATATGCAGCACCCCCACTTAAAATTTTCACCGGCCGCCACTGCAATTTACCCATGTTGATGACAAAAATCCCAGTTTTGGTTTTGGATATTCCAAGAAGTATGCCAAGACAATCCAGTAAAATAATAATAACTGCCATTCAAGATCCACAGAATATTTTACCTGCATCGCTCACCTCCTGAATTTATGTCATCGAAAGTTTGACGGAACCTGTGATATTTCACGTGACATTTTCAACACATATATTTAATAAGGTCATAGGTTTGAGTCCTTAGGAAACTGCCCTCGTAAACCAGATATTGCTCTTCTTAGAATTCGCGTCTTACCTTTCCTAGCATAAATACATCCTTCTTTATCTGCCTCATCCAAAAACATGCTCTTTTCGCTTATACTTTTTCACTTTTTGGCTAATAAATTTTTACAAATCCCAATTTTTAGAATTCCGTTGTCACATTTCGGATGATGCACCAAAAAAAATCCCTCTTAAAATTCCTATTACTGTACAAAATAGGACAGTTCCACTAATTGACAATTCTTGTCTGAATCTCTTTATCTCCCCGGTCACTGTTTTCATAGAAGGTCCGATTTCACGTCGTATATTTTATTCACGCACTTCCATGGGTATTGCTCAGCAGAAAATAAATTAAAAAACTAGGTTAATTTGTCATTATTTTCAAAGGTATCAACAAAAAAAAAAAAGTTGTTTGAGTCCTAGACTAGATTCGAACCCGTGTCTTTACAATCAAAGAGTATCGACAGGACCGGCTGGAAGTTTTGCGGGACCTCGAAAGAAAGTTATTAGTGGGCTCCCAAAATATTTGCAAAAAAAAATTTTTTTTATCGAAAAATCATATAATTTTATTAAACATAATTTACAAACATTAAAATACATAATAGTTATATACTAAAATATTTCCCATCTCAATACATCTCGGAAGCATAAAAAATTCTATTTTCACATTTTCTTAGAAATTTGGAAGTGTGGGACCCACTGAGCGCGGGGCCTCGGACTGAGGCCTGGAAAAACCGACTTCTGAGCCGTCCCTGAGTATCGATACTGCCTTCTTCGGTAATCGAAATAAACGCTTATCGGTATTTGAGATATTTCAATAATTTTACTGTAATTATACTTTAACTGTAAATTTAGAAACTGGTATGCGACCATCCATTCTCTCTCTCTCTCTCTCTCTCTGGGCGCTATT
Organism: Typopeltis vanoorti; assembly: GCF_054136105.1. Taxonomy (NCBI): domain Eukaryota; kingdom Metazoa; phylum Arthropoda; class Arachnida; order Uropygi; family Thelyphonidae; genus Typopeltis; species Typopeltis vanoorti. The sequence goes on along the minus strand of NC_143562.1, from coordinate 108,221,858 downwards.
GAGTTGAGTTGTTCCTCTTCTATAACAGACGCAGGCATTATTTTAGCGGCAGCGTTGCCAAGATCTCAGAACATGTACCTGTTAAGAGAATAAGTGGTTTGTCCTGTTACCTTAACAAGTGGCTTGGCATAAGCGATTATCCTAATGTAAAAAGAACATCGAAACAAAGTTCGCTTATTTTTATGATGCAGACCGTGACTCTACTTTAAATACAAGTGTCCTTGTTAATGGGAAAGAAAACTAATTCCTTAGTTGATAAAAATTTAGAACCGAAGCACTTAAGCCTGCATCAGCTCTATGAATTAATTATGAACCAACGTGCAATATGGAAGAACAAAAAAAAAAAAAAATCTGAGCCGTTTAATGTCATTAAAAGAAAAGCTAAAAAAAATTAACGTTCTGTAGTGACTTATTTCAATGTGAGCATCGATTTGAATTCGTAATTAATTTCTAATATTCGAACATGAATTTTGTAGTTGTACACGTGACCTTTTTACAGTAATCCACGAATTCTTAGGATAATAGCAGTCTGAGTTTTTCGCCACTAGATGTCCTCCTTAACTGCGTAATTGAACTGTTATGGGAAGGAGAAAGCTAATCTCCTATCGAAGTTTTCGGGGCAGTCCATTTATTTCTTTGAGGAGTGGGGAGAAACTTTACCCCCGAAGCGACTCGTTCCTTTCTTGGCCTTGACACCAATTGCGTAGCTCAGATAATTCACTCCTTTTTCCTGATTTTTATCTCCAAGATATTCCTTCCATGACAGTCACACGATACGATCCAACGCGTTTCATAATTACCGACTGCATGAAAGTAGACTGTTGACAACACCTCAGTCATATATTTTAGGGAATTATCAACATCCACATAATATTGAAGCATCTCTTAGATTCGTATTGTCCGTTCGTAGACACGTCGGCCCCTCCCGTAACAACAGAGGAATGCCATTGGTTTACATAACGAATAATTGATTGTACATATCTTTGATAATATTACTAAATATTCTGTACAAAAGAAATGCAAAATATCAACCAATCAGAATCAAGCATTCTGTGTAAAAAATCCAAAGAGTAGAATTAAGCGTATCAGTCCATCAAATCTGATCCATTTCCATGGAAACGTCTTGTGTGTTTAATTATGTTTGCACCCGATAAAATTATGAAAAAGTAATCCAAGTATGAGCAATACTTAACAATATAGAAGTGTTACAGAGATGTTGTGGAAAATGGAACGATCCATTTCGGGTCTTATGTCACGGTGACATTAAGCACGTGCACTGCAATCATGTGTGCGTGATGAAGTGCCATATATATCCGAAGAGCATTACACTTTTGTTATTGTTTTGACTTGTTTATATCCGCGAATAAATGATATCGGATGGAGCGAACTTCTCGCTTTATAAGAATAGCTACTTGTTCTTAAGAAGTATTTACCGACTCTTAAAGCAAGAAGATTTTTGTATTTTCTCTCTGTTAGCTATTTGTCTTTTGATAGTGGTTCGATTTCTTCGTCTGCTATAAAGCAGATTGCTCCTGTTGTATTTTCTTTTCGTATTTCTTACAGAACTTGTGGCAATTCTTTATAGTTTAAAGAAAAAGTTCTCAGGAAATCTATTTTTACCTATTTTTATATTGTAGAATTTTGTGCAAAGCTGGTTTATAAAATAAAATAAGAAAGAAGTGGCTTCTAGATGAAAAATCCTATTTCTTTTCATGCTTGTAATTTCGATCTTTTGTTTTCATCTCTTTGGCTTGGATTTTTCAATTGTTTATTCTTTTACTATAAGAGTGCCCATCAAGTTGTCAGAAGCAATGTTCTCAACCAACGATGTGTTCATATCTTCGTAATGCAATCTGTTGAAGCAGTTGTTTTAATAAGACACAATCTGTAACGTAACGTAACAAGGAAAATGGCAAAAAAAAAAAAAAACTTCAAAGAAATCCGTTACATCCACCGATATTACTCAGACTTTAATACTCTAAGACTTAACGTTATTTTGATTTTCGTATATCCCATATGTTATCTTAATTGAATATTTCTGCGCTACCACATGAATGATGACGCACACAATTTATTATTCCTATAAACATCATATTTTGACAACGAAATACTTCTTAAGGAAGAGTTGTATATTTCTGTGCAAGTCATGATAGAAAACTTCTTGTAATACCGGAATTCTTTCTATTTGGAAATCTTCATCTTCCACCTTAAGTCTCGGACTTATTACAACAGTGTTTATCCGTCGGTCAATTTTCGTGGTCTTCCAATTGTTATTGTAGTGTTTGATTTGTTTGCTATCCGTTCATTTTTGTTTTTTCTGAATTTTCCTAAGAGTTTCCTTTCCATAGTATATACGTGTCTTAGCTATAGTTGGCCTAATCGAATCCTCGTTGTATGCGAAACACCGTTTAAATGCATTAGAAATTCAACGCCACATTTAACCACAAACAAATATGCTGTTTATGTGGATACATTATGAGAGATTATTGCTCATAAACATTTAATTATCATTTTATTCAGTCTTAAAATAAAATACAAACAGCGTGTTCCCACCCTTTAATGTAATCTTTTTTTTGCAGGCTATCCACTATAAGAAGTTAGCCATTGTGTTATAGTCCTTATAAGGACTGGCTTAAAGGGGCGATGCAAGAATGCATTTCATCTTCCCCGTTATCTGTAGAGGACCGTGTAGGGATAAGGTGTTGTTGAGCTATTAAAGCCCTAATCATGGCAGGAGGGTAACAGCAATAGCCGAGCCTCAGTTAGAACTTCATTGGCTACAGCATTGTCATCCATTACCCTCCAAGGGTATTGGATTGAATGAATCAATCACCGCATCTCACGGTCGATTGATTCATCCATATCAATTCAACCATTGTGTTGTCCTTATAAGGACTGGCTTAAAGGGGCGAAGCAAGAATGCTTTTCATCTTCCCCGTTATCTCGTAGAGGACAGTGTAGGGATAAAGTGTTATTGAGCTATTAAAGCTCTGATCGTGGCAGGAATGTAGCATAAATAGCTGAGCCTCAGTTAGAACTTCATTGGCTACAGCATTGCCATCCATCACCCTCCAAGGGTTTTAATAAAACACCGCATCTCACGGTCGATTGCTCCCACCACCATTGTGTTCCTTATAAGGACTGGCTTAAAGGGGCGAAGCAAGAATGCTTTTCATCTTCCCAGTTATCTGTAGAGGACAGTGTAGAGATAAGGTGTTATTGAGCTATTAAAGCTCTGATCGTGGCAGGAATGTAGCATAAATAGCTGAGCCTCAGTTAGAACTTCATTGGCTACAGCATTGCCATCCATTACCTTCCAAAGGTATTAATCACCGCATCTCACGGTCGATCCGATCACCAATGTGTTGATGGAGAATTGTCATTGATAAATAATTATATTCTTTAATTTTATTGGTGTCAATATTAGTAGTGAATTAGATTCCTTCGAAAACAGTTAATGAACATTTTATTTCAATTCGAACTAACTTGAATAAAATACCATCATATTTTATATAAAAGAAGTTACATTTTTCTGATATAAATTGGTTGCTGATCTATGCTTTATGACACATTAAATGTATTGGAGGAAGAAGCCATAGTAAATGTATATAACACTACTACCTTCTTCCTCAGAACCTTTTCGTGTTAGCATTTATACGGAAATGTAAAAGCAGAATATTTTTTCAGTCAAACGAAACAAATTTAAAGAAGAATAAACGATATATCATCCATCCCTATTCTTCAGTTATATAACCATGATCACTTCCTGAGACCGCATGTTCTAGACACACCCAAATATTATGTAAGTAAATAAGTAAAACGGAATCTTACATTTTTCTTATTGCATGACAGCCATCATTAGTTGCACTGTATGGACCGAAAAATACATCGTTGATGTTCATGATTCATGAGAAATTAGTCACTAAACTTACCAAATAATCATAGCCGGAGTTTGTACCAGAGGAGGTAGCATAGGAATCAATCACAACCTGTCATGTCAGACCTGAACGGGTAGAACACGCAGATAGAGACGGGTAGATTTAGTAAGATATTTTAAGTAATCGTACTAGTTGAGAAAGAAAATATGGAGAGAGTCGTACAACTGGTTATATATTTAGGGGAATGGACAAGATACGAGGTTATAGGATTTTCAAGACTTTTTTTTAATTACATTTTTATAGCTACTAATAAGTGTATATCTTTTTTTACCATTCAGATTTGTTTCAGTTAATCTCAACTGGGACCTAGGATTCCTGTTAAGTCAAAGTCCTTTTTGCTTTAGAATTAAGTTTAACTACAAGAATTGCTTAACTTTAAAGTGAGGATTGTGCATATGATAAGAAATACATGAGCCATTTAAAGAAATATTTTAAGCATTACATGAGTTGATTTTGTATTGTTTGGTCGTGAGGAGACACATTTGTGGTCGTTGATGCCATCGCAGAAAGAAGAGGTGTGATTAAAATGATTTCAGTACGTACCACTAGATAACGTTAATGTAATTAGAAAAGAGCTTCTTCGTCATATTTAAGAATAACAAAATCTGTTTTGTTCATTTGTAGCTTACCTTATTGAGATTCGCAATTTCAAAAACTGTTTGCCATTCTTCCTTCATCATTACAATGCTCCCGCTCACTATGCTTTGTCAAGAGCAGGAATTTGTCAGAGAATCTTCCACGAAAACTTTAAAAATATGCAACACCGACGTGAATTTCACCTGCATTTCGTGCTCATAAGAAATTCATATACATCGTATATATATATATATGTTCATTTTTTTAAATGAAATAAAACATGAGACAATTGTAGTGGCTTTTTCTTTATTTCATGTGCTCTTGATTTTTAAGTGGTCCTACATCCCGGGCTCACAGTTCCTAGACAGACCTCACAGTTTCGTAATTGACTTTTTGAATTAATGAATGCAATTAACTTTGAACAAATTCGGTTACCAACGGGAAAATACAAAAGTTATATTCAGGGACGAGAAAAAATATTGAGAAACAGGAGTTAAGTACTTAAGCCACAATAGGAATAAATTAATACAATAATGCTCCAGTTATTGCTACGCTGAATACAATTCAACATAAGTCAGAAGATATTTGAAATTAGAATGATGTTTGAGCTTTTCCTTTTGTGTTGTTCCAAAACAATACAATTTGTTTTGATTGTCATTGAAATCTGAGAATTTCTAGGACTGTTCGAACATTTGTTCTTTTTCATTCTATTTTCTGTTCTGAAGTTTTCACTATGATCTTAGTTTTACCTCAGAACTCATATTTGTGGTCTCTCCAGTTTTTGAACAGTTGCTTTGTTTCTTAACCCAAATCTCGGATCCATAAGCTAAACTTCAGTGGGTTGACTAATTTATATTATTCCTTATACATTTATTAAGCTGCTTTGCTTATCTTGCTATTTCCATATTTAATTTGTCATCTTCACTAGAATTTGTGCATAAATAGCTCATTTTTTTCCCGTGTTCTATGGGGTCTCTATTCAGGATGCAGCTGAAGTTTCCCGAACTCTTGTCTGATTTTTACAACAGTTTAGTCAAGGAATCCTGCTGATTTTCATTGGAAGTATAACATCATTTGCATAATGCAAAGAGCTGAGGTGAACATCTCCAGTTTTGAGATAAAGTTTAATTCTACTTTCCTTCATAATTTGATCCATGTGGATGATGAATACAAACTGAAACAGCGTGCCATTATCTCTTACCTGATTTAACATCAAACCATCTTCCTGTACCTTTCAATTCTAACTGCTGACTTACAACTCAAATATAGACCATGTGTTGCTCGATATAATTCTGGCGTTTAGAATGGCTTTTCTTTTGGCATCTTTTCATATACTTTTTCCGGATCTACAAAACGTAAATTCATGTTATTCCCAAGATTTCTCAACTGTTTGTCTTAAAATGAAAATCTGATCCTAACTTGATCCTGACCTCAACATGACTTGTTTTTCACCAAGATTCCCTTCAACGGTTTTGTTACTGAAAAAAAAAAAAAACTAGTTTCAAAAACGGATTCGAATAAATCAAATATTTATTGGAAACACTTCCTTTCCCTTTTTATAGACGGCTATAATGAGAGCTCAACTCCATTCAAGAAACCGACCTTCTGATTACGCAATGCAGCCACTGTTAAACTTTTATCCCGACACCGGAGCATATTTCTGATTGAATGTTACGAACTCCACCTGCCATTTTTGCATTTCAAGTTTTTGATTGATTTCCTACCTCCAATACTGATGAATTCCTCATTGAACTGAATTATCCTTGAATATTTTTGATGCTGTTCTGTCACTTCTTGTTACGTTTGGTAGTATTTCAAAGTAATTATTCCGGACTTCTAGAGAGTCTTTATCTTACACCTTTTGATTCTTTTAACAGTACTCTTTCCTCTGTTTCTAAGATTTTTCAATATCCTCCAAAACATCTTCCTGATATTCATCTTCTATATCTTTACCAGTCTTCCCATGACTGTTTTATGAATGTTCTGAATCCACTGTGGAATTCGTATTCTGCTATCCTTGCAGCCAACTTCACCACGTGCATCACGGACTGAATCAATGAATGTGTTCTTCGGAGTCCGTCACCGAGTATTGCTTTAAATTCTTTCGTTTTTTTTTTATTTTAATTTAATAATATTTGTATAATTGAGGCCAACTTCACCTCTGACTGATGCTCAAATTTGATTATTTTTAAAACCGTTATTTTTCTTTTCGTTACTAAGATAATGTTTCCTAATAATGTCTATATATATATATATATATATATATATATATATATATATATATATATATATATATATATAGACAGAATCTATAATAGCGAAAAATTGATTAGATATCAACATTTTGTGAAGTAAAATAAACACTGGTTCCAATAAATCAGCGCTTCCCAAACTGGGGGCCTTAGGTTTTGTTGAGGGGGCCGTGAAATAATGAAAACAAATTGAAAATGTTTTAAGACTAAATAGATTTTTTATCTTAAAAGAAACGTATTTCGTTTTTATTTTTTATTATTTCTTTTTTGTTATTTTTTATATTTTAATGAAAAAAAATCACACATTGGTGCGGGTTCACAAATTTCGCTTCCTGCGTATTTCTTCCGCCACTTAATGAATATTAGTAAATATATGCTTATTCGTACAAGTTTCATTTCAAAGCAGAACTCTAAGAACTGCAGTTTCAAATATTTCACCTGATATTGACTTTTTGTGTAGCAGTATTGAAACACATCCATCACATTAAATTGTTATTAAACTTCTTTTATGTTTTTCATTCTTTCTTTATTAATAACTAATCATTTTACGTTTCATGTGCTTGTACTGCAAATGTACAATAACAATAGATCTATCTATATAAAAATATGAGATAATGTGCCATTTGACATGGCACATTATCTCACAAATGTGTATGTAAGATGCTAAAAATGTAATATTTGCATTTGATTTTTGCAATATTCGCTGTGTATGTTTTGTATTGAACAGAAATACAATAAATATTATAATAATGTATGTCTATATTACGATTTTTTTCGAGGGGGGGAGCGTGAAATATTTTAATTTTTCTAAAGGGGGCCCTGACATCCAGAAGTTTGGGAAGCACTGCAATAAATGTTTGATTTTTCTCTCCATTTGGATATTCCTGAACCTCAATGAAATGCAAAACTTCAAAATTACTTTTACGATCCTTATAGCTAAATATCTTCTCTTTTTTGTTCCGTTTCAGATTTCTTCAGTTAAACATAATCTGAGATAATCTTTGCTATCACCCACTGCTAAATAAAGGTAAGAAATGTGAAATCGTTTGTAAGCAAGTGCTTTCTAGTTAGACTATATATTTTATGCCATATTGTTTTGGGAATCGAAGACATTCCCTTCAATTTCTTTCTGGGTATTGTTCTTTTTTTCATTGACTGAGTCATGTGACTTTTTCCGTTTTATTCCTCCATCTGATATTCCTCCACTAACCAGCGATGAATGCACATGACAAAAAAAAATCTTCTCTTGGACTTTGATAAAGAGCTACTTAAATTTATAAAACGAAATTCATCTATCTATTTTAGATAATTAACTCATGATTCATCCCTCCCCATGGAATTCTCTAGGATTTGATTTACGAGCATCAAATCCCAGAGCTATTCAACAAACGGACCAAATTTTTTTATTTGAAATATATTTCGCAATGATTTGTGAACATATCATAAAACACCTCCAGGTTATCATTCTCTCAAAGTTAGAAAATATACCACGGAGACCGTAACCTAACATAGCACTTGCGTAGCTATAAAGAACCCCCGTGTATTGCATGTCCTTAGATTTAAGTCCCCGGTTCCTTGTAGCTTGCAAAAAATCATAAAGGCATTTCATTTGAAGGTGAGTTAGCTGGTCTTTTAGACTGCAAGGCGACTAGAAAAACACAACACACCTAGTTCACATTTGCCTTATAGCTCTAACTGCTTCGTTGTTATTTCACTCAATACCAATATCACAAATAATATAACATAAAAGTTAATATTAACAAAAACAAAATCAATCCCTCCCAATGTATACACACGCTAAGAAAAATCACCACGATTTTGACCACAGTATATGAATCACCGGCCAGGTTTTTATCATTATGATTGTGCAAACAGCATTTACGGCTATTATGATCCATGATGGTCATACGACCACCCCGAAATATAACGATTGTCCTCATCATTATAATGTTAATGGGTGAAAGTGAAATCGTGACTGATATATAAAATACGCTGGGATCTATAATATTCGACCGGATAACGTTAAAAAATTACTCAATGATTTATTACTCTGTCTGTGCAGAGAGAAGTTAATGTAGGGAGTTTTTTTTTCCTATTTTATCGTCTTTCGCTGTTATAACCGCATGCATAGTTGATGCTGTTTGGAACCGCAAACTGAACTCTTCTCAGGGCAACGATCGAATAACGTTAGGAAATGATTTTAACGGATAGGAAATTTAAAAGCGATCGTTGTATATTATTAAATGGCAAGATGACAGTAAAGCTTTGGCAGGTTGCCTAGTTTGGAGACTCTTCAGCGGTCATTTTGGGTATTCCTCTCTCTCTGACTTCCCAGGTGGGCTCGCCAGCGATGTAATCTGTTATGTGAGCGAAGACAGGAACTTAGGATATTTAGGAATACAGTCGATTCCAGGCACTCAATATCTACTTCACAATTAGCCGTGACGGGTTAGTAACAAATGTAAAAATAAATGGTTTCAGAAATGGAGGATAAATCACTGATAGCATAACGGAAATACGTGATCGGAATGCCACATTTCTGATCTCGTAAATCGTATAAATAATATAACAGACAGCTGTTTGGATTTTTTTAATCAACTACCGTACACATAATCGACTTTTTTTCATCTAATATTAATGAATGCCGTACAAAAACCACATTGAATTGCTATTTACAATAACATTTTCAGTTTACAACTCTGTCGGATAGTGATTTCACTTCTGATCACCAGATGGCATTGTCATCGCTCCGCCTGTATATATTGCTGTGCGCAGGGTTTCGTTTGAATGAACGTATGAAGTTTTTTGCAGCATACTCATTAAGTTATTGTCCATCGTATGCGAACTCTTATATACCAGAGATAGCCTTTATGTTGTCAGATGTTTGGATGGGCACCCACTGGCCTCTTAATGCAGTACGTGACAATTGGGCTCTATAACATACAATATTACTGTGCGGTGGGCATGATTTATCAATTCCATCCTTTTTTCATGAACTTGTATGCTGCTTTCCTTTATTACCTGCTCATAACAGAATGATACAATTCCCCCCCCCCCCCCGCCCAAATCCGAACGCGCACGTGACGTTCCAAAGCGAGAACCGATGCAGAACCACAGTCCGGTAGAAATGTATTGATGTCTTACTATTCCTCATGGCTCAGACGTGAGGATTTATGTGAGCATCTACCCCGAAGAACAATTATAGTTGATCACAGGAGATGTGTATGAGTGAGAATTACCTTTTAAGAAGTTTATTAAGCGTACATTATTAGTTCAAGTGTCAAGTGGCATGGGATCTATTTGAGGTAAAAAAAAAATATTATTCATCCACTTATAGAATCGACCAAGTTGTTTAAAATTTGAATTTTCGACGACCAAAAGCATATTTTATATACCCGAACAAATATCTAACATCTAACAGTATGCAACATATATGTCGAACAATGTTTTATCCTTATAGTCCTTATAAGGACTGGCTTAAAGGGGCGAAGCAAGAATGCTTTTCATCTTCCCCGTTATCTGTAGAGGACTGTGTAGGAATAAGGTGTTATTGAGCTATGAAAGCTCTGATCATGGCAGGAGGGTAACAGCAATAGCCGAGCCTCAGTTAAAACTTCACTGGCTACAGCATTGCCATCCATTACCCTCCAAGGGTATTGGATTGAATGAATCAATCACCGCATCTCACGGTCGATTGATTCGCCCTCACAATGTTTTATTTTTATTAATAATTTTATTAATACAAAAGTTATATTAATAAAAGGTGGTGTACGAATGAAATTTGATGGTTATTTCATAATTTTCAAAAATTTCCCGATATTTCAAAGTAATTTTAATCAACATATCAATTTAATTCATATTTTATGAGATTAATTAATTCTTGCTCGAAATAAAATACTTTTATTAAATAAGTAAATACTAATTATTTTGCAATTAATATAGTTTAATACATCTATTTATAAAAATATAAAAAGATGTATTTGTAAACCTTGTTTACGATTTATCTAGTGCTTTTAAAACATATTTTTTTTAAACTTAGATGTAATATAAACGTTATTAAATATATAATTGTGATGCATCGACTGCACAAGTGTTTGATATTTTTGTAATGGTTTTAAAAATCCATTATAGTACTTGTAATAGCATGACAGCAGCGTCCTCTAGGAGTAACAGGAATTAACAGCTTATTGTTCGACACACAATTATCATAAATTTTTTTAAAAAATGACACCATTCCAAATGATTGCATGTAGATGTATATGTAATAAATGTAAAACAAATACCCGATATTTTAAATTTATCCTCAAAAGATGAATAAATAAATGAAAATAATATTTTTAAATTAACCGGACTTCACTTGCACCTTACACCATTGATTTAACAATATAAAATTTAATTAATGATAACTCTGATATATATGGAGATATATATATATATATATATATATATATATATATATGGAGATAGGCGAGCCAGGGTAACGAATGGCAATGCTGTAGCCAATGAAGTTTTAACTGAGGCGCGGCAATTGCCGTTACCCAGCCATGACTAGAGCTTTCTAGCTCAATAACACTCCATCCACACAGATTTACTTCATTCAGATGACCGGATAAAGAGTCAAGGACTCAGTCCATCGTCCAGTTCTTATAAGAACTGATATATAAGTAGAAAAACAACCGTGAGATGCGGTGATTAATACCTTTGGAGGGTAATGGATGGCAATGCTGTAGCCAATGAAGTACTAACTGAGGCTCGGCTATTGCTGTTATCCCCCTGCCATGATCAGAGCTTTAATAGCTCAATAACACCTTATCCCTACACTGTCCTCTACAGATAACGGGGAAGATGAAAAGCATTCTTGCTTCGCCCCTTTAAGCCAGTCCTTATAAGGACTCTGATAAGTAACCGATGGAGGAGAAAAAAAAGTCATTTTTAGGACTTCCAGGGTAACGAATGGCAATGCTGTAGCCAATGAAGTTTTAACTGAGGCTTGGCTATTGCCCGTTATCCAGCCATGACTGGAGCTTTTAGCTAGATAACACTCCATCCACACATATTTTCTTCATTCAGGTGACGGGATAAAGAGTCAAGGACTCAGTCCAGTTCTTTTAAGAACTGATAAGTAACCGATCAGAATTGGAGATAGACCATACCCTTGGAGGGTAATGGATGGCAATGCTGTAGCCAATGAAGTTCTAACTGAGGCTCGGCTATTGCTGTTACCCTCCTGCCGTGATCAGAGCTTTAATAGCTCAATAACACCTTATCCCTACACTGTCCTCTACAGATAACGGGGAAGATGAAAAGCATTCTTGCTTCGCCCCTTTAAGCCAGTCCTTATAAGGACTCTGATAAGTAACCGATGGAGGAGAAAAAAAAGTCATTTTTAGGACTTCCAGGGTAACGAATGGCAATGCTGTAGCCAATGAAGTTTTAACTGAGGCTTGGCTATTGCCCGTTATCCAGCCATGACTGGAGCTTTTAGCTAGATAACACTCCATCCACACATATTTTCTTCATTCAGGTGACGGGATAAAGAGTCAAGGACTCAGTCCAGTTCTTTTAAGAACTGATAAGTAACCGATCAGAATTGGAGATAGACCATACCCTTGGAGGGTAATGGATGGCAATGCTGTAGCCAATGAAGTTCTAACTGAGGCTCGGCTATTGCTGTTACCCTCCTGCCGTGATCAGAGCTTTAATAGCTCAATAACACCTTATCCCTACACTGTCCTCTACAGATAACGGGGAAGATGAAAAGCATTCTTGCTTCGCCCCTTTAAGCCAGTCCTTATAAGGACTCTGATAAGTAACCGATGGAGGAGAAAAAAAAGTCATTTTTAGGACTTCCAGGGTAACGAATGGCAATGCTGTAGCCAATGAAGTTTTAACTGAGGCTTGGCTATTGCCCGTTATCCAGCCATGACTGGAGCTTTTAGCTAGATAACACTCCATCCACACATATTTTCTTCATTCAGGTGACGGGATAAAGAGTCAAGGACTCAGTCCAGTTCTTTTAAGAACTGATAAGTAACCGATCAGAATTGGAGATAGACCATACCCTTGGAGGGTAATGGATGGCAATGCTGTAGCCAATGAAGTTCTAACTGAGGCTCGGCTATTGCTGTTACCCTCCTGCCGTGATCAGAGCTTTAATAGCTCAATAACACCTTATCCCTACACTGTCCTCTACAGATAACGGGGAAGATGAAAAGCATTCTTGCTTCGTCCCTTTAAGCCAGTCCTTATAAGGATAAGGACTCTGATAAGTAACCGAGGGTTACGGAGAAATGAATAAGGTCTGATAAGTAATGAGTACACTATAAATGTTATAACCGATATTAGTATTAGTACAAACTTTATGTATACGGAAAATGAATTTGGACTCCTTAACTCTTTACACGTGTATATGACTAATGAAATATTCTGTTTCATTAAAATGCATTTGATCGGTTACCTACTTTAGTTGTTTGCAGCTTCACAATTTATGGGGAAATTTTTTAAAAGTTTTTAAGTGACTAAGTCATCAGTGGTTTCTAGTATACTTGTAAATCTTTCTTTAATAAGTTACGAGTCTCCTGATTGCGAAATAAAAGCGTAAACGTACAGCGTGGGACTCACTTTACACACTCTCGACTATAAATGCGTTTTAAATTGACACGTAGTCTTTAGATTTCGAATTAATTCTTTAGATAATGATTTCGATTGCTGAATTCATGGGAAATAAATAGCATAAGTTCTTTAAGATAGAGATTAGTCGAAGACATAGTTAACCTCAGATTTTTATTTACGCAGTCGACTCCGTACTAACATTGAAAAAAAAAAAAAAGTATTTATAATTGGTTTTTCTCTTGCAAAAAAATGTGGATGAGAGAGCAAAACACGGCTGAAATAAAATTATTTTTACTTTTAATAATACATATTCACTTTTTCTAATGGCATTTTATTAGTATAATGTTACAGTCATTACAAAATTAATTTTAATAATATATATGCATTTTCCCTAATGGTATTTTTAGTAATGTAATGCATGTTCCATCAATTGTAAAATTAATTTGAATAATACTTAAGCATTTTTTTAAATGGTGTTTTACTTAGTGGACGTTATTTTACATTTGAAATTAACATAGTTGTAAATAATAGGAAGTATTCAATGAAGTTAAAAAGTTGAAAAGATAATTTATATAAATATGAATTTAATTTTAATTTAACAAACAAATGTGTGATATATTGATGGAACTACTCGAGTTGATTACAGTTTTAGTGTATTTCGAAATAATTGTAAATTTCATTTATTGCGCAAAATAAAAGTATTGCATCCGATAAAAAAATAAACACTTTATTATATAATATAATATATATAATAGAGAAATTAAAGAATTTATTATTTGTTTTATCTTAAGCCAAGTTTTGAAGAAAACACAAAGAAAATTCAGCCGATGGACTTGCACTGGCGTCAGAGATATCGTAAAAGTCGGTCGTATTCTAAATTGATTTGTTTTCTACCAGATTATATAACAGACGTATGCGGAAGCTTCTAACAAGAGCTATAAATTAAAGTTATTGGTTTCCTAAATTTAGGCAGCCCATTAATCACTTGACTTACGAAGAATACTTGTAAACTAAAATCAACATTTTGTGAAGTCTCCTTGAGCAATGTGACCTTGCATGCAGGACAGTACGGCCTTGAATACAACAGTAGTCTCAGTTTTCCTAAGAGTTTTAGGAATAGTTGGGTTTTTTTAATGGAGTAGATGAACGATAACTCGATCTAGGCCATACTTTCAATAGGTAATTTATCAAGAGTAGCAACTGTCCTCCGTCATATGTTAAGCTGTTTTGTGAGAAGAATAAAAGTATCGCATATACGCAATATCGATGACTGATACTTTTATTAATACCAATTCATAACAAAGTTGGTTTAATTGAAGTTTTTTTTTTTGTACTAAAATGTGTATTTGCGTTGCTCAAATATCTGGAATTGCAGTTGTTGCTATGACAACAGCCATTGCATTGTTGCGTAACACATTCGAAATGCCTTATCCACGAGTGGTCATTTTGTCTAACATACTGACAATGAAATATGAACGTACATAACTTCGAATGGTGCTAAACTCACCCATTGAACGACTAACAATTGCGTGCTGTACATCTCTAGAAGCTACAGTACTGCAGGTGCGCTGTGTGCAGTAGTTCGCTTTATCGCGAATACTCTCGAACCCAGTCTCCTCGAGGGAATGGTCGTAATTCGTTTGTCACGGGGAGATACTTTTTTTTTTTTTTTTTTTTTTTCACAAGGGGCATTTACCATCTCCGCCACTGTACATCACGTGCGTCATATCGGTTCCGAGATCAAGGCGATAGTGCACTTTCCGTTAAACCACCTCGGCGAAATGTACCAGCGGTTACTAAGCTTACGGCGACCTCGTCGATCATGTCCCAACCTATAATTTATAACGTTTCCATGAGAACCGGCAGAGGACACTGCTGTACTTAATTGAATTGGCGAGTCTACGGCGGTTATATACAACCCGAAAAGTACAGTTCGGAAGGTAGATTGCTCCTACTAAACTGGGTCGAATCCGGATCGTGTATGCCAGACACGTACCGTTTGTGGCACGAAAGAACGGTTAATTCCTTGATATATACAAAAGTGGACAGCGAAAACGCTCTTCAAATACAAAAAAAAATTATATTTTTCAGTCACAGTACCGTTGCTATGGTGCAGTTGGCGAGTTGATTCCAGTGTGTATATTTGTCCGTTAAATATTGATGTGTTGACGTACATGGGAAAGTGGAAACATGTTCCAGTTGCTAACGTTAGTTAATACGTTTGGTGCAACACAGCAGGGAGACTTGGTAAAGGGTGATGCACAACATATTATGCATCGCAAAATTTCATTTTAAGATTATGGTGTCTTTTGAAAAGGTTGGATGAATGGGAGAGAACAGACGAGAGAATAGTTGACGTTGTCCAATTCAGTGTTTGGCTTAAATGCAACAAGACTCTCCACTAACCTTGAACTACTCACAAAATATCGCGATTCACTCTAAGCAGATCATTGTCGAAATTACTTTGATGAACTCGATTAATGTTTAATGCAAACTATATTAAACAGCAGCTTCTCTGCATGACTCGAGATAGCGCTCTCTACCTTGAAAACCGAAGTGAGACAGCACAAGCGCGCGGTCATTGACCGGCGACAAATATGAATCTTATCCGTCCGTCCCCCCTTCCGAGACAGCCTTCCATTTAAGACTTCTGCGTCCCTCACCACTAAGTTGGTTAAGTGGCACTAAAATATCTTTACCTACAAGTGATTCGTAACGTGTGCAAAAGGCTTCCAGTCCAGCTGCGGCCATTATCTGCACCAGTCGTTGTGCAGCTCCGTGCTAGCAACTCGCGCAATTAGGTTGAAATGGCGTACTCCATGGTCCATTACATCAGTAAATCATTTTCACCGTCTTTCTCTCTCTTTCCATCTTCAATGTTGCTGCGCCCCCCCTTTCCTCGTGAATGGCTATTTCTTCACGTTTCCTCGGAATGTTTCTTGCTCGCTGGTGTGTGTGTGTGTGTGTGTGTGTGTGTGTGTGTGTGTGTGTGTGTGTGTGTGTGTGTGTGTGTGTGCATTCGCTGCGCGCGCCTTCTTTCCAACCACTTAGGAAAAATTCCTTAAAAAAGACAAAAAAAAAATCCCTCGGTATCTCTCCCCTTCTCTCCTCCACCCCATCTCTTTCAGCTTGTAATGATAGCTACGACAAATATTAGGGTTGCATGGATTGACGTATCTGGACAATTAGGTTCCAAGTTGGTATATGTCACGAGCACATGCTTAGTGCAGTTCATCATTGTGAGCGATGAATTTTGTGCTTCAGCTTGTGTGGATATAAACTTTAACGCTTGGTAGAGCTTATCGCCATCTGGCGTTGAACAGTGGAACTAACATTGGTTAATGTGAAATAGCATCTCATTTTTGAAATTGGTTTCGCGCGAGTACCGTGATGTAATTCTGTAATAGAGAATAATTCGAGTTAGAGACGGGGGGGAATCTTATTCTTTATTCGCCACTTAGAACACACATCTGTGCAATTCAGTGCAGAAATAAGTTTTAGTCACTCTCACATTAAGGTGTTACTAAATACCCCATTGTGGTTGCGATGAAGAGTCGTATAATAAATTTAGGACCCCCGAATAAAAATTATATGACAACTTTAATTTTTATTATCTTCAGATTAGTGCCTTTCTAATTCCGATGGTTTGTTTTGACAGAATACATAGCCACCCAATCTGAATAAGATGGCCAAAACGGGATTAGGGTTAAGCACAAAACGAACTTGGTGTTTGTGTTACACTGTTGCCATGCTTTGACAACTGGATTAATCATTAAACATTTTATTTGTTATTAAAATTACAATATGATATTATTCGCGTGTTTTTCTTGCAGAAGAATTGCCCAACAATAACATAGCTTACCTATTGTCGCCCCTGCTCGTGCAGTATTGTTGTGCGCTCAGTACTGGTGACGTACATTCTAGAAATGTTCGCAGTTATTCTTTGTTATTGTAAAAACCCAGAAACAATCACAAGTATTCGTTTATAATGTTCTCTGCGTGATCTCGCTAGTTTATGTATAAAATTATTATCTATTGACGAACATCCTGTCGCAATTAGTATGAGTGTATACAACGGTTTGACTGATAACTGGTACAGCGCGCATCTTCTTGTCACCATGACAACAATCACTTTACATCCGTCTGAAACTTAACTTTTTTACTGTATGGAGAGGCAATGATAGCCTGCCCACCATCACTGTTTCTTATTATAACATCAAAATTTGATTTTAAAAAAATATATTGCTTTGGCAAGTAATTTGCAAAGAGATCCTTTCTGTAGGCATTCAGTGCATGCTTTCCTTTGTGCAGCGCAATATAGCATCCTTACGCGCGCACTCATATAGCGATGGCTGGCCTATCAACAGTTCTACTGGTTGCCTGTGGAATTGTTGATTACCTATTCCAAGACCGTACCAACCCTTGTCAAGACTTTGACGACACTGATTGATACTGTTAATATGTGCCGACGAACGATGCAATATGCTCTATAGAACGCGTCTCGGTGAAAATCAATGCAACAGACACTAATATGAAGCATGAAATGGCAATGGCCAAGGCAAGGAGAACAAGAGAAGTCTTTGGAATCATTAGTCATCGGTTATCTAACGAGACCAGATTCCAGCAGTTTAATTTCAGTGTCCCAAGCACGCATCGAGAAAGGCCATGGATGAATGTCAGTTCCTGACATTTACAGCTGCTGGTTAAACATCGGTTTATTACAGTGACCAGAATAGCTGTCACATACTCAGATTCGTTTCTTGAATGTGTTATTTATTTTGGCATTTCTGACGAGTTTCAGTTCTACTCGCTGAGAAATAACTCAATTCTGCAGGATCCTTTAGTTTTTAAAAAAGTCAATATGCATACAGATGTTTATGGTCTACGCTTCAGCTGTGTGACTGTACGTTGTTTTCTTTGACATGTTTTACTTCACAAGGTATGTTTTTTGACAATAGTTTTTGGAGGACGGTGAAAAGATGCATAGATTACCGTGAGCACGCAGACTTATTATTGCCATGGTAACATGGAGGTATGACGTCACACTTTGTATGCGTTGACAACAAACAATGTTTCTATCATATGAATATAAACAAAATACCACAAAGAAAGAGATTAGATGAAGAACTCCTAGGATGAGGGCCGGGAAAAAAAATATAAATTATAATCATAGATTATCAGCGGAAAATTAAATTTAGAAACGGAGGAGTAATCTTAAAATGTAAGAAGGCGTAATGACTCTTGCATAAAGTGGTAATGCGTTTGGTGTCTGGAACTTCGGTCAATCTAACCTTTTTTATCGATTGAATCCGTACGCCTTTAATACAAATGCATTGTACTAAACTGGTTTCACGTAATTACATCGGTGAGGTGTTGGTCATAAGCGCGTGGCGAGTACGAGTTTGTTGTGAAGAATAGGATGGATGAACTTTGATGGGGGGATGAAATATACGGTTTACTTAGAGGGTGGGTAAGAAGAGCACACACAGGGTTATTATCAGCAATCTTTCGAAGGCAAACACACTGATTTAGTTGGTAAAAAATGGTGAGAGGAGAAACGTTAGAAGAATAACTCACTTGGAGGATGACATAATTTCGTTGTAAGAAATATCAAATATGTAAGAATGTGGAATCGTATAAAACATTGAAAGGTAGAGTAGCAACAGAGGGAATCCGTAAGATAAAAAAAATAAATGGAGCAAATATTTGCTTATTACGTCGGAAAGAAAGAAAATGAAAGTGTGGTAACAAATATTTGCACAATGGAAGGACAGACAGAGAGACAGACACCGAAAGAAAGAAAGATGGAACAAATATTTACTCAGTTTATAATGTTCACCATTTTCTTCGGCGATAAAAATGACAAGCGAACTGTTTGAAATGAGCCACCTTTGAAAGTCAGTTCTGCTTCCAACACCTTCAGTAATTGAAGACCTCCCTAACTGAGTTCCTGAAGTGCTTTGCCTGCACTTTAATAGCATCTTACTTCATAGCCATATTTGCATAGATTAAAGCCGAAAATGAAACAGTAAACAGTTGTTTTGGCATTACGTTCTTCCCGAAGCTTTTATGTGTCCGTGGAGAGTTGAGCTGACTCGATTTATGTCGCGCTGTCAGAAATTAACATAAACAAGCTTGTTTAGGAAATCTTCTGGAGTTTTTTATATCCTTTTTCTTCCTTTTTAAAGAATAAAAAGAAGCATTAATCTTTATTTGGCGAGTTAAGAAGAACTATATTATTTTCTCATTATCTGTGTTTTTTTGAAGCGAGCACACAAGGATTAAAAAAAACTAAACGGGTTTAGATTTTGCAAATATTTTGGAGTATTTTAGTTATCAAGGGGTCCGTTCTTTAATACAGTAGTAATTGGCAGCTCCCTTTAACCTCCCATAGACCGTACAATACCAGAAAGTTATCCTTGTACACGACCCCAAGGACGTAAACTCCTCTTCTGGAATATGTGATTTGTTTAAAAATTAAGGATATTCATTTGATAACTGACTGTATCTGTGGTCGACATGTCCATTTTCTTAAAAAAGAGAAAAAAATCGAAGATTCTGTACATTTTTTGTCTTTAATTTTGAGAATTGTTTTAAGATTATTATGTTAAAATTAATACAAGAAGAGTGGTCAGTTTTCCCCCTACTACATTCCCCACACTATTCTCTGTCCCCCCCCCCTCCTCGACGCATTTCGCTTCCTACTTAATACAGCGATCCTTGCGATCGCGTCATTGTTTAAAACCTTGCCTTGTGTTTTGACTGAAAGTATTGTTTATGGTTTGTTTTCTCTTGGTTGTATCATTTGCATTTTTTCCCTGCAGTGCTAAGTTTAATTTGGGAAAAAGAAAAAAGTCGCACGGTGCTCGATCTGAGGATTAAGGAATGTAAGGAACAACAGCAGTGCCATATTTCTGTTAGAATGTATCACCACTTCACAGACAAGGCATGTTGAGCAGGAGAATTGTAGTGAAGAAACTGATCACCAGCGGGTTCTTTTCACCTTGTGTTCTCTCGTAGAGAGGCGTGATATCTGAATCAAAATGTTAGTTTCTTTCGATTTCATTCCCCATGCAGCAGACATCACTCAACTTTTTGAACTGAAGAACCAAATAAAATATTTCATTCTGTAGCGAAATCAGTCCGTTTTTCTGTATTTATGGGAAAGGAAGTTTGTACTAGCTCTAATAGTACAGTCCCGAAAATTTTTGATCGCACTTGACATAAAACAGAAATCTTTGTAGATACACCTACGACCGTAGGTTAGCTGCATTATATAAAATCAAAGTGCGGTCTGTTTGTAGCTTCAGGATGTAAATCTAACTGTTACATTTGCATTCAACAATAACCCAAATCATATACTGTATTACATAATTGAATAATATGCATTACGCAGATCTTAAAAGTACGAAAGAATTGATCTGTGCCTCACATAAATTAGTACTGCGTGCAAAGTATAACAAGTGACATCATAATAATGTTTCCATTTACCCAATCCAGTATTATAAGATAGACGTCGATGCAGAAAATAAACACCACAGGTGGTACCTTAATTGAGTTTCGTGATTCTTAAGATTTTCGGCACTTAACGTTTGGGATTAAAACGATATTAGCATTTCTATTGTGTGCGTAGTAATCGCATCCTGTTTCGGATATCGAGTTTAAAATCCTCTTTGAGTAACTTGTGTTTAAAAATTAGTCTTCTATTCATTTAAGTCAAGTATCTTTTACCAAATCCCCAAGTTCATCGATGGGCGAATACAATCAACCCAATTTGCGATCACTAAATAAATTTTAAAATCCTCTTACCGGAACAAACTGTGGGGCTTTGAAAAGTCATCTCGACTGACTGCCCGATTACCATTTTAAGCCAGCTTAGTCGTGCACGACCGAACGAAGAAGGGGAAACTTGGAAACCCAGCGATGCCGACTAGAAATATTCAGAGGAAGAACGGGGGTGGGGGGGGGTAGAATATACGACAAAAGATCGCTGATATGGTGAGACATGCCGAATAATGAGTAGGAGAACGGATGACAAAAGTACCCGGATATGACAAGGCCATCATGAATTAATAATGTGACCAACAATGGATTAATAACACGTGCAACAATAGATGACAGAGAGGGATAATGAATGCCCATGCATGCGGCGATGCATGCATTTCCAATATAAGTGGACACCCAGTATTGAGGAAGGCAGAACATGCATCTAACTTAGCTGTGAGTGGGTGACCACATTCAGTGATATCGGGGCTCAGAAGAAGTTATTTTCGATATTACAAATGCTGAAAGAAATGCTTTGGCCTAATAAGAACGATAGAAGTTATATTTTATGAATAAGTCTTTGAAACGGACGCAGTTGTACTGTGTTATTTCGTTGTCTCTTATTTCCTCGTTTCTTAAGATGTAGTGTTCCGTACAAAAGCTTTTCTTGTTTCAAAAACTGTAGTTTTTTTCCCCCTTTTTGAAGACGGATGTCTGGTATTGTGGTCCATGTATCTCGTACGCGCATGCATACAAACTCAGTTATTTACTGTAATTATAACACATATGTCTCAAATAATTCAAATTGAGTACAACATATTTGCAACATAGGATTGCCCGAATTGGCATAATTGAAACCCTAACTGAGATACGGGAAATAAATCGATGATTGTTACTAAAATCACATATCAAAGGAGCCATGTGGATATACTCTGTTACCGGAAATATCGGACCACCCGCGAAATACAAAGATCTTTTTGGAAAGATGTTGGGTCCTTCGGCTCGACCTACGAAATTCCCAAGAAATTTCATGGGAGATTTAACCACGTTCTTCACATGAATTTAACAAGTGATGGTGACCCTTCGATTCCTAAGGCTTTTTTCACTCAGATCTTGGGGAGAGCGCCGTAAGGAAGCGATGTTATTCTCAAACCAAGTCTCAGCAAAATACGTTGTGGCTTAGTTTGCGGAAACAGCGAGGGAGTACTGTCCGTCTTGAGTACATATGGCTCAGCGTAGTCCAGGGAGAACGGCATCATCGCAGTATCGATATAAATCAGCTGATTAATTCCATACCACGAACTAGACCCCCCCTTCTCCCCATACAATCATATTCCAGCGTCCAACTTTTTTAGTTGGAGTAATAAAGTCCTCGTAGAGTTCGCAGGGTCACCACCAGATAGAAATTCTCTTATTCGATGAAAAACAGAAGTCCTCCGTTATGTATGGGAGTCTTCTGTCTTTCTAGAGAAGCCTTCTTTCAGAAAAAAATGGTTATATAGTAAGATAATTGTCACTGATTAATAATTCCTGGAGAGAATTGGCTAACTTGATAGATGAATATATTTCATAGCAAGTTGTCATACTTTCTGGGTGGAAGTATTATTAACTTATGAGTCAACTTGTTTTTATAAACAACCAACACTGCAGTCTTTGTTAATTTCATTCTAAATTTACTGCAAAAGCGCTTAACATTCCTGTAGAGATAGTCCCCTGTTAAGAATGCCGTTAATTTCCTTTCTCTCTCTTTCTCTCTCTCTCTCTCTGCTTTGAGGAACAAATTAGTCTTTTTTTTTCTCCGAAGGAGCAAAAACCAAAAAAGAAAGGGGCCATCGATTTTCGATTGCCCTTTTCACACTCATTTAAATTGATTTCTACATGCAACAGCAAAGTGCAGATCACGTATATAAGAAAACGAGAATGCTTAAGGTTGGCAGGACCGTCACTGAAAACGTTAGCTACCCCCTTTCCTTTTTAAAGGCATTCTTGTTGTCCTTGAAGAAAGGTCAAGGATACCCAACCCTGAAGGATAATGAACATGCTCCTTATGAGGCACGAGTGTAAGTCTTGTCTTCGATCCCTTCGTATCTCTTTCTATTTAATGCCATCGCGCGTGTGAACCAGCACCCCACTCATGTGCGCCAAGCGAACAATCATGTGTTGCTAAATCTTCGCATAGATCAGTTAATATTAAGATGCGTCAATAATATTTCGAAAAACAGATATGAAACGCTGTCGAGTGTGAATTTAGAACGTCAAACCAATTTAACTTCCTTACGTGCAAAATCCTCGTACATCATCTGTCAAATCTAAAATGCACAAAGCTTAACATCTGAAACCTGATACAAGGCAGTACTGATCAAACATCCGCTGAAATAATAACTCATTCTTGTCTTCTGAGCTGAGAACAAAGCAGCTCAGAGCTCCACTGTCTAATGAAAGTACTTAGGCGTTCGCATGCAGAAGGTTAGCTTGAAAAAAAAATTCATCTGGTTAAATTAAGAAAACAAGAAGAAAATAGAAAAATCTTGATACTTATGTCCCTGTGGGACATAAAGACAACTAAATCGATTTCATTTATAATAAAGAAATATGTATACAGTTCATTTTAAGACTTTTGGGTTTCAATATGAACAAACAATCTTTATATAAAAAAAAAAAGACTTTGCTGACCTTTGACGTTTAGAATCTGATGATGAAAAAGCCCAACCGGTGTCAGACAAGTTCGGATTGGAACAAGAATGACGATCTTTTACAGTATATGAATTCGTTCCATGTAGGCTACAAGAAAACTGAATATAATGAGAAGATTAATTAAAAAGATGTTGGTTGAGAATCTCAAGACACGGAGCGGTAAGGTGTAGATTTATCACACAAAGGGGGGATGAAATGCGAGGAAATCTAGTTTTGCAAACATAAGAATACTTGAGAAATGATGGAGGAAAAGAGCAAAGGGAAGGTTCAGTATCTTAATACATTTCTTATGTCGGTGCACTCCCACGTGGCTGTTGACATAAGATGAATGATTCAGAATTTGTGAACTGCTTCGTATCAACCACAGAAACAAAATAATTAAACAGCAAAGCTTGTAAATAAAAAGAGATGCGAAGAATGTTTTCTAAATGAAATTTTAAATTACGAAGAAAATTTATTTCCACATCTTCCGGACTACATTGCAGTAAAAATAAACTACCCCCCTTCCATTCTATGAAATACATTCTTAGAAAACAAGCATCAATTTGTTTATTGTGGTGTACACAAACCAATCGGCAAACTAAAAAACAGTCTCATTTGCATATATTCGAATTTGTTTTCGATGTTTTCTCTAATAAATAAAAACAGATTCGCACTTATTTAACAGAAATCAGTTCTAACAAATGTTCAAGAAAAGTTTTATCCCATAGTTATTTGATTATTAAAATTTTATCCATTGTTTTCGAAGTATGTGGTTAAAGAGACTAAATTGTCCACTGATGTAATGATAGTTCAAAATACCAAGTGATCAAACGATTTCTGGACAGTCCACCAGACGGCGCTGCTGCCAGTAGAAAGCTCCAACAGCCAGTGTGAACAGTGTTTGCCATTCTTCGTTCATTTCTAAATTGTTTGGCAATAGTGAGAAATCGTACATTGTCACGTGTACTATTAATTGTTACGTAATTGTTACGTCCCATTAAAAAAAATAGCAAACTTCGAAAAGTATTGAGGTGTGCCATCAGCTGTCAAACCGGGAAAAATAAGCTCTTAGAAATGCTAAAACTTGCTTACAATAACAGAAACAAAAACCTCAATTCAAGCATTTGAATGGGCATTAATTTGTTGAAGTTTTAAAAGCTCATTTCGATTTTTTTTTCTTTTGACATTCAGAGAACTATGAATTCTGAAGTCCTTTCCAAGTATCAGATTGTTTTCATCAGAAGTTACTCGAAAACTCTGCTTGAAAGTTGAGTTCCTCCATGCTAATGCTCCCGCTCATTCTGCGATATCTCTACAGTGCTTTCTGGATTCCCAGCGAACCTTTTACCATCACTTGTTAGCTTTGTTAATAAATTCAGGATTTAAATAAATAAAAACATGAATGCTGAAAATATTTTTGTAAAAATAAATTAAAAGGAAACGAAAGAGTGAAGCAGAGAACTAAGTCTTCTGACATCTCGGAATAAAATTTTTTTCAACATTATTATTATTTTTTGAATAATTGTTCGTTATCAAGAGCCAGGAATTTCTCTCTCTCTCCACTAATCACGCTTTAAGTACTGCAACCTGATCGCCGGCTGACTTTCTGGCAGGTTGAATTTTTTGTCGATAGATGTACTTATGAATCCCTAAGTGTTAGCACTTACTCGATTGTTCGCTGGATAACACTATAACCTCGCAAATAACATAGCGTAATGGCTTGGATTGCTTCCAATACTTCCTTTGCAGTGTTGGTTCTGCCCCAGCACACCAGATCGAGTCGATGTGGAAAATGCTGAGGCAGTTCTGAACACACCTCATTAAATGAGAACGTTCGCATATTTGGAGAGTTTCTTCATCTTCATTCGCCAGCAACTGTGCGACTGTTTTCTGCCTACACACGCAAATAAATATCGCTGAATCTTTTTAATATATATTTAAAAAAGCTTCTGCTGGTTAATCAACTAGGATAAGTTCACGGAACTATTGCATTACATTTCCCAAATGTACCGTCAGAGCAGACGTGGCTGGAATAATTGACTTGAAGTAGACACTGCGTACTTCCAAGTCGGTCCGTGATTACAGATAAAATCTAGACAAACAGCACGAGACGGGCATTAAACATAATAATGTGCACGGGCAACTTCGAACATAGCAAGGGATTAATAAAAGTCATGTCTTCTGATAGCTGACTGTTGATCGGAGCACGGCCGCCACCTTCTATAAGGAAACAACTTAGATTTGTGTGTGTGTGTGAATTATTTTCGTCTCTAATGATATACGGAACTCCTTGACCACGGATGTCCCTCGGCCCTGCGGCGATGACAGAAATACACATTCGCAGCAGGTATGGGCATTACGAATGTGACTGAAGCTACTGCGATACAATTTTTTTGTCTCAATTAGGATTATTCTGGTTCTGGCCTGAAAATAGTCTTCATCCTGGTTGTCCCAGGTGCTGCAAACATTGATCATACCAGTTTGCAAAGCGTGCTATGCTAATAGAGAACGCTATCCCTTTCGCACAGTGAGAGCAGGTGCAACCATGCTTCAACGTTCAGTGAACGGCAATTATCAGCAAGGTCAGCGAGTGTCCGGATCTGTGCGATTACGATAACCTGTAATTGCAGGTATATCACGTCCAGTAACCTTATTTGAACTGAAGAAAGCATTACAGCAGACCAATTACAAACTTCTGTATATCAACAGCACGCACGCTCACAGCCACCGTAAGTGTATTCGATTCTTACTTCGTTTGTGTGTTCAGTTTTTAGTGAAGTATCCCATTATCACTGCAGAATGATTCACCAGTTAATTTTTATATTTTTCTGTTGAGATAGAAACTAAAAGTCCATGATTTACTAATACGTTTATTCCTTTTATTAAATTAGTCCTGTGTTCTAATCCATCAAGGATGAGAGGAATTTTCAAAATGTATTTTCATTTGAAGGTGGATTAGTCGCTCCCATACAAAGATAGCAGAATATTCTTTTCCGAATATCAGTATTTAATCATCAAAACATACGAAGTGAATGACAGAAAATCAGACAAGAATTCAACAAATCCCGAGAAAGGTACAAAATGTTTCTCCCTGATCCCGGATGAAATCCAAGTATGAAACATCTGCCAGGCCATCAGCTATTGATGTAAGCTCTCTTCAGAGAAGCGAACAATAATAGTTCTTTGGAAAGAGTCCTAAAAAGGACTGGTAGATGAACTGTGAGCCCTTGACTCTTTATCCCTTCATCTGAATGAAGAACATCTGTGTGGAGAGGTGTTGTTGAGCTAAAAGCTCTAGTCAATTATTTTCGGTAACGGCATTAGCCGGGCCTCAGTTAAAACTTCATTGGCTACAGCATTGCCATCCGTTACCCTGGAAGTCCTAAAAAGGACTTTTTAGGACTTTGTTGTAAGGATTTTTTGCTACCCAGGAGTACCTTTTGAAATTCATACACTGACTGGGAACTTCTTTGCGAGATGGACCGAGTCCTTGACTCTTTATCCCTTCATCTGATTTTATGCCCCCTCATACACCGAACTTGAACTTGAACTTAATTGGTTGATGGACTGAGTCCTTGACTCTTTATCCCTTCATCTGGATTTTAGATTGTGGGTGATGAGATTATTGTGGGTAATTTACCCGCTCATTGTGAGCATTGAGGCTGTATCAGCTTTCTCTTGCGATGGAGGATTTCGGTTTTTTATGTTTGAAACGATCTGAGGGCTTGTAGTCCGCTGCCTGTCGAACTAACTGATTTGGGTGATTATCCGTGATTGTGAAGAATTTCTCTGCAATGTTTGTCATGTAGGTCTTAATATCTGGAAGATTGGCTTCTTGATGTAACTGGATGTTTCTGATGAACCGTGGGGCATTAAATGCCATTCTTAGGCATTTATTCTGTATTATCTGAAGTCTGTTGATGTTGCTTTTAGTCGTGTGACCCCAGGTTGGAGAGGCATAAGTTAGTTGCGGTCTGATTACCGATTTGAAAAGTAAGATTTTGTTGCTTATGCTTAGGAAGCTGTTCCTGTTCAAAAGTGGATATAGCTGTGCTATAGTCTGACTTGCCTTAGTGGTAACACTATCCATATGTGACTTGAAGTTTAGACGTCTATCAAGATGAATTCCCAGATATTTGGTAGAATTGCGCCAAGGGATGATTTTACCAAACATTTGTATGCTTGTATTCGGTTCTGCCTTACGTCTGGTGAAAAGTACTGCAGAGCTTTTGTTTGGATTAATTGCGATACGCCACTTGGTGTACCAATCCTCCAATTCATTGACTGCTCTCTGCAGCTTGATTGTGGCCAGGTGTGGACGGAGGGATCTGGCTATAATGATTGTATCGTCGGCATACAGAGCGGTGATAGCTGGAGACAGTTTGGGGAGATCTGCCATGTATATGGAGAAGAGTAGGGGAGATAGTAGAGAGCCTTGGGGTACTCCGGCCGTGATTCTCCTCTCCGTGGATCTGATACCGTTGAGTTTTATTTTAAATTTTCTGTTGTGTAGATATGATTTGATAAGTAGCACTAGTGGCAATGGAATACCAACTTCGTGTAGTTTAAAAATTAGTCCATGATGCCATACTCTATCAAATGCCTGAGTGATGTCTAGAAAACTGCGCCAGTGTGTTGGTGCCATTCATACCCTTGGGTTATATGTTCGATAACTCTGTAAATTTGTAGCGTTGTGGAGTGATATTTCCTAAAGCCAAATTGTTCATCTTGAATTATATGGTTGATATCTGTTGCCTCTTGAAGCCGTGTGAGAATAGCACGTTCGGCTATCTTACCTATGCATGAAAGAAGGCTGATTGGTCTGTAATTTACAGGAAACTGTGTATTTTTCCCAGGTTTGGGAATTAGGAAAACGTCGGCAATTTTCCATCGTTGTGGGAAATAATTTAGCCGGAAGATGGTATTAATGATCTACTAGATGCATAACCCCTTTGCGAGGAAGTAACTTGAGTACCTTATTTGTTATTCCATCTGGACCTGGAGCCTTTTTGTTATTTAGTTTTCTTAAAATCTCATATACTTCTGTTGGTGACACGGATTTGTTATTGGATTGGAATGAGGCATTTTGAGTTATTTTACGCACTTGGGTGTGAATTTTACTTATGAAATTTATATCTGTATTGATATAATTGGGGCTGCATTGTTTTTCTAAACTGTCAGCAAATGCTTCAGCTTTTTCCTCGTCGTTGTAGACAACATTAGATTCACCTTGGATTGGAGGAAATGTAAAACGCTTTGAACGGAGTGATGTCATAATTTTCCATATTGATTGATCCTCTGTGTTTAATTGGAGAATTTTGTTATTCCAGAGTTGGTTACGGTGGTCCTTTAGGGCATATCGAACCTGGTTTGTTGCTCTATTGACTGCTTGTTTATCCGCTGGGTCCATTGTTCTCTGATATTGTCTTCTTAATCTGTTTTTCTCTTGGATAAGACGTTTTATATCCTGTGGAAGTTTATTTGATGGTGTACATTTGGTTATATTTGTTACTTGCGTTATAGCTGTCAGCAGTTGTTTTTCAAGAGTCTTCACTGCTTTTTCTACATCTTCAGCAGATGTTATATGCGGTATTGGACCAAGGTTTTCCTGGAAGGCCGAGGGAAGTTGTTTCCAATTTATAAATGCGGTGGTGTTTTCTGTTATATCTTGTATGGTGCCTAGTTGTAATATGATGGGGTTATGATCAGAACTTAAGTCGTTGATTGCTTGTATCTGATAGCTGTGCGCTATGTTTTTTAATATAGCTATATCTAGTACATTAGGACGACCGGTAGCTCCATAATGTGTGGGTTCAGTGGGTCCTATTACTGTTATATTTCTTGAAGTGGTATAAGAGTTGAGTATTCTTCCATTAATATTTGAGTTTCTGCTATTCCAGACTGAGTGTTTGGCATTAAGATCTCCGGCTATAATCACTGCTCTGCCTGTATTTAGTATCACCTCTAAGTCAGATTCAAGGAGTTTTTTATTTGGGGGGTTGTAGGCTGCACATATCGTAATGCTGCTTGTATTTTCCATATGTATTTCTATTCCTGTAGTTTCCATGTGTTCTGTTTGGGGTTCTGCTATTGAATTATGTTTTATGTTACTTTTCACAAAGATGGCAGTGCCTCCACCTCTAGCAAAGCATCTGTCTGTTCGGTAAGTGCTATAACTATTGATTCTGATTTTGTCACTTGGACGAAGATGTGTTTCATTTATGAGGATGATGTCTGCTTGAGTTTCTGCTGCAAACTCCTGCAGCTCCTGTAATTTGACAGATAAACCATTTGCATTCCATGAAACAATTTGTAATGATTTCGGTTTTCTTTTAGATTTATCCATTAAGAATTTCCATAAAGAGTGATTGTGTATGCCTTAAGATGATATCTTTGGCTTCTTGAGTTGGGTTGGTTTGTTGGAGTTCAGCAAGCATTTCACCTAAGTGGCTTGTTATGTTCAGTAGGATAGGTTTGTTGGTTTGCTGTGACTGCTTTGGTTTTGGGTCTTTTTGGAAGGTCGATCTTGTAACTTCAGCACACCGAGTTTATATGAAAACAATGCTATAGTATATTTATATGATATTCCTAATGGTGTATTAATTAAAGAACGTTTATTATTTAAATTTTTAATTAATATTATTATATTTATCAATATTTAGTTGTCTGTTTTTTTAATGTTTTCTTTATTCTTCTTTTGAAATATTTATCTTGTAAGCTTACACTACGTCTACATTATCTTCTCCCCGACTTTAGTTTTATGCGTCGCCATCTTTTTTTTTTCTTGTCACTTTTTGCTGCTGTTGGTTGTTCCGTCCTCAAATCGTATCACGTCTCAAAATGTGTCTCCCACACGTCTCTCCTTAATCAGATTAACACATTAACTTGACGACCTCGCAAATTACTGTCGTTGACAAAATACTTGTTAAAGTAAACAGAGTAATAATATAGAAACAGCTCGCTGGCTGAGTGCTTATCTTTCACTTTTTTCTTCACCGGCCTCGTAGAAGGAAGTTGCGTAAATTGAAATTGAGCCAATACATAAAACATAGAAAGTCATAGAACGAATCCCGTTATATACAATAGCGATTTTTCCCTGAGTTAATAACTTTCTGTCCAGAGCGATGTAACAATGTTCTAATACAGTAAACCCTCGATTTAACGGACTTCGGATTTAACGAACAAAATTTCCGGTTCGTATGTCACGTGAAAATTAACACTCTGTTAATTTTAAAATGCTTTTAACCAGGATTTGCTTATAATTAAATTAACAGGTTATTTTTTGTTGTTAATTTCGTGTTATTTTTAACAAATTTTGGCGAATAGCCCATCATATGTTGGAAAAACACTGTAGTAATTTAGCCGACATAAATGAGTCACCGCTCGAAAAAAATGTTCGGCAAATGATTAGGACGAATCACACCAATCGCACTGTAATTGGTTCTTTTGTCGCGTGGCATGACTTTCTGCGGCAGTTTTATTGCATACATTTTCGTAATTTTCGGGAGTTAATTATAAAAAAAACCCAGCAGAATTCAAAAGTTCAAATAAAACCTTGATAGTTTTTTCAAAGCAGGATTACCTAAACCAAGCGCCTCAACATCGAACGTTAACTTCACATTAACTTATCTAAAAGTGAAAATTGTGCGTAAAACAATGTTTTTGTTATTACAGTGCTAATATTGATAAAACTGCAGTATAATGTTACAGATATTTTTATTTTAAAAAATTCGCGATCTAACGGACACCCCTTAGTCCCTATTAGTCCATTAAATCGAGGGTTTACTGTATATGAGCATAGTCTTTCTATAAGAAAATGGCCGCTTTCTACATTTAATATTAATACTAACATTGAAAATAATAATAAAAAAATATTTAAAACAGACATATTAAAAATAATGCAAAATGAAATAAACTACCCAGTTGCAGTACTAATATCCTATATATTTGCAGAATTTAATTGGTATAAATAAAAAGAGAAATAAACATTTTATAAGCTTTTATAAGAGATGTATAAATTAAAACACAAAAGCAAATAAATTAAGGCTCGGCTATTGCCGTTACTCCGCCATGCCCAGAGCTTATAGCTCAATAACACCCCATCCATACATTGTCTTCTGCAGATAACGAGGAATATGAAAAGCATTCTTGCTTCACCCATCTAGCCACATATATATTATAAAATTATAAAAGAGCTGAACACTTCTATTTAAATACTCGAATATAATGCTAGTCATCAAATTATCTTATATTTATGATATTTGTTTCTCAAATTTCATTCGAAAAAAAAAAAGCTTGTAAATCATTAAAAAAAAGTATTGTGCCTTCGGGGCTTCTATTTAATGGCAGCGAAAATTGTCATAAGGTAGATATTCAATTGACTGTAATTATACCTAACTGTATTGGATAAGTCAGCTTTAGTTAAAACAATATTCTCTTAGGAGAAAAGTCAAAACTTATTTAGTTCGTCCACCGGCACACCCACAATTCCTGAATCCACGTGCATAGGCAAGAGCTTTGCTACTCTAAGTTAATGATGATTATCATTAAACTCTTAACTTCCTGTCTGGTTTGAGATTACATGAAATTGGCTAGTTAGGGTAAACGTCTCCGAAATACTTTCACTCAGTATCGGTTCTATTTTCATATTTATTATCAAAATTTAGAAACACTATTCGGAAATTAATTCCTTTTTGGCTGATTTGGAATTTAACAAAAATGTGGTATTCACTATCTCTACTGAAATTTATCTAATAATCTAGTTTCGATTTATTTTAATGACAAACAGACTGAACTAAATTATTGTACGTTAGAAAAAAAAAACTCCTGGTTCATTTCAAATAAAGAATGATGGTGTTTTTATATAATAAAGGAAACGCGCCATTTTTGACATTGACTTTCATTGTTTTCTTAACTCGTATTATTAATTTATTATTATATTTCTATATTTTAAAATGAACACTAATTATTGTACTTGTAATCAACTTTTTATCGATTTAACAATACACCATTTTATAACTAATATATCATTATTATTTTAATTCTTATATTTCGACTTTGTTTATTTGGCGGGTTAGAATCTCTTGGGATTCATTCAATCCAATACCCTTGGAGGGTAATGGATGGCAATGCTGTAGCCAGTGAAGTTCTAACTGAGGCTCGGCTATTGCTGTTACCCTCCTGCCATGATCAGAGCTTTAATTGCTCAATACCACCTTATTCCTACACTGTCCTCTACAGATAACGGGATAGATGAAAAGCATTTTTGCTTCGCCCCTTTAAGCCAGTCCTTATAAGGATAAGGACTTTGTTTATGTAACGTGCATATTGCAAATGAATTTTCTATTTTTCATGTCTTGTTCTGGGCTTTCCTTTTGGTCTTTTTACAAAAAAAAAAAAAAAGAATTGTAAACTTTTTGAATGCGATTAAACTAGATATTATATTATAGTTATATGGAGTTTGTAAAACCCGTTGTTGTAACTAACCCCCCCCCCTTCGAAGACTGTTATCATTCACTACTCCAAATATTTTTCTAAGGATTTTCCTTTCAAACGCTGAAATCAATTTCTCCACTCTCTCTGCAGTTATCCAGGTTTCACATCATGTAACAATTGGACGAATTATCCGTTTGCACTTTAGACTTCCAGTGAATATCATTTGACCTTGAATACACGTAAGAGAGAAAATAAAAGACCTGATATCCTCTTCATTCGATTCTCTGCTTCTACCACCAATCTACTTGGCTAGTAACCGTTATTCCTAAAGATTTATATTCTTCAACTTTCTCTATTTCAAGGCTCTCAGTTTTCGCACGTTCCAATTAACTGATTTTTCATGGTATTAATCATATATAAATTTATAATAAATGTTTCGGCGTCGACTTAAAAAGCATTGAAACGACTATCTCCTTATTTTAATCCTTAAGCTAGTGGAAAGGGATCTATGAAATCATTTTGTATCTTAATCCTGTGCATCTGAATTTTCCATTAATCTTGTGAGGCTAACTAGGTTATCTGATATTCCGAAGTGTGTCATAATTTTGTTTTCTATTAATACTGTCATATGCTTGTTGGAAATGAACAACAATTAGATGAATATTTATATCGAATTCTCTCTAATAATTGTTTAACGGTGTGTACTTAATAATACTGTATATAAATATTTAATAATGATCTTGGATGTCATAAGAAACTGTGTTTTTTCAGCTAATCCCTAGTGGTTATATCGTTAAAAACAGTACGTATTTTTAGTCAGCTCTTGACAGTTCTTATTTAAAAGATTCTGATAATTTTTTGGTGTTTGTTCGCTTTTCATTTTTAAGGGGCTTCTTTATATTTTTCTCTCTTTCTCCAAGACAGCGAGTACGGAATTTTTTATGCATTGTTTTGTTTAACAATTCTTTCTGAATCATCTCTTCTATTAATATACATTCTTTGTTTGTTTGG
This sequence comes from Typopeltis vanoorti, assembly GCF_054136105.1. Taxonomy (NCBI): domain Eukaryota; kingdom Metazoa; phylum Arthropoda; class Arachnida; order Uropygi; family Thelyphonidae; genus Typopeltis; species Typopeltis vanoorti. The sequence goes on along the minus strand of NC_143562.1, from coordinate 108,187,594 downwards.
TACTTTTTGTTTTATTTATATTCATCGCGACAATAAACGGATCTTTTTCTGAAACCTTTTTTTTCTCCTTCATCAAAAGAAAATCTCGCTTGGCACTTCGCTACCCTTTCTTTTTCTAGCACATTCTGTAATTTTAATCTTTTCTTTCCAACTGATTTTCTTTAGTTTTCCTTTTTTCCTTGAGCGATTTCTCCTAATCCCCACTTATCACTTCGATGTTTTAATTAAATATCTCCCAATCTTCAGCCCTTCTCAATTTTTCACTTGGCTGGCTGACTCCTGGAACTCGCGTGAACCGCTCGCTAAAGCTTATTAAAATCAAACATGGCTATCATTTTGTCACTCTTGGTTCATAAATGCAATTAACCTTTCGTGTATTTTGCCCTGACCTCATACATGCTCGTCACTTATTCACCGACAGTTTCGGGCAAAGGCTGTGTGCCGCATTTTACCCTCACAATATTTTTGTAACGTGTCCAAAATAATTACAATATTTGGGTCACTTTTGGAAAGCAGCCAAGATCTCTATAGCAACACGATATCATCTAATTCGATGAAAACGCGGTTAATTATTCTTCGTCATCCCTCGCCAATAAAACTCGGGTTGCGATGCCTTACTGTAACGGGCTAGGGTGGGCGGAGTTTTGCATGTGATGGAATACTTTTCCTGTCACTGACTCGGATGTCGGCATCGGATAATGAAGAACGTATGATGTGAATGTTGAGGAGATGCGTGAGCTGCATTTGTATTCAGTCGCCTCCCCCTTGGTTGCCTTTAAGCGGCACCCTAACTATCTATTCCTCTCGATCCCCCTCTAGGAACATCACTCTCTTGGAGGCTTAGTAGAGTGATCATTATCGCTTGACGTCAGGCAATTGGCCAAAGGGTCAAAACGCGACCGACCTGATAAGAGGTGTATTTGCTCCAGGAGCTCGGCCGCCTATTGATTGTGCGTGATTGGAAAACGGAGATTTGGTCCGGTAGCTTTTCTTCTCTTTGACTATCCCTCAGCAGTGGATGACTTTTACTGCTGAACCATCAGTCTCCTTGTGGCAATAATTACAGAGGCGGTAAATGCTTCAGGATGAACCGGAGATGGAGTGTGCGAGGCCGGGGGGGGGGGATATGGAAACGGCTCTAGTGGTACACTAGAAAGAGCAGTGATAAATAGCTGACCATTAGGGAAAAATGAATTATTTCTTCTGATAATTCAAGTTACATTGTTATTACTTTGTGAAATCCCGAATTTGCCTATAATTTCTAAGCTATTTCTTGAATCATGACTGGACATGGTAAATCTCACCAGTAAAATGAGCAGCGGATCACCATCAGCTATAGAGCATTTAGGATGAATCGGAGATCCAACTTTGGTTACATAGCCATGCCTCTGAACTCCATCGCCCAGTTCTTAAAGTTCTTATAATAACTGGGCGATGGACTGAGTCCTTGACTCTTCATTCAGATGACGGGATAAAGAGTCAAGGACTGAGTCCTTGACTCTTTATCCCGTCATCTGAATGAAGAAAATCTGTGTGGATGGGGTGTTATTGAGCTAAAAGCTCTAGTCATGGCAGGGTAACGGCAATAGCTGAGCCTCAGTTAAAACTTCATCCGCTACCCTGGAAGTCCTATAAAGGATTGGGATGTTCTTCTCGGACCCCTTCTTCTTCCTCCTATATATATATAGTTGTCCTTATAGTCCTTATTAATGGCTTAATGGAGCGAAGCAAGAATGCTTTTTATCTTCCCTGTCATCTGTAGTGTAGGGATAAGGTGTTATTTAGCTATTAAAGCTCTGATCACGGCAGGAGGGTAACAGCAATAGCCTATCCTCAGTTAGAACTTCATTGGCTATTGCATTGCCATCCATTACCCTCCAAGGGTATTAATCACCGCATCTCACGGTCGATCTTCCAACATCCACCTATATATATAGTTGTTATTTTTATTTTTATCTCGTTATCTCGTAGAGGACAGTGTAGGGATAAGGTGTTATTGAGCTATTAAAGTTCTGATCATGGCAGGAGGGTAATAGCAATAGCTGAGCCTCAGTTAGAACTTCATTAGCTGCAGCAGTGCCATCCATTACCCTCCAAAGGTATTAATCACCACGAAACTCATCCTATATATATATTTGTTCTTAAAGTTCTTAAAAGAACTGGGCGATGGACTGAGTCCTTGACTCTTTATCCCGTCATCTGAATGAAGATAATCTGTGTGGATGGAGTGTTATTGAGCTAAAAAGCTCTAGTCATTGCTGGGTAACGGTAATAGCCGAGCCTCAGTTAAAACTTCATTGGTTACAGCATTGCCATTTGTTACCCTGGAAGTCCTGATTAGTAAGTAAAGGGTAAAATCTCAAAAAATCGGACGATCTCTAGGCCACTCCATAGTGGGCGAAAGACCGTCCATGTCTCAGCGTTGGTTCCACTCATTGACGGCCGCCCCGTCCAAGCTCCCCGACGGGCTCCCCGTTTAAGCAGAACCGCTCAGCGTTGGTTCCACTCAGTGTCGGCCGCCCCATCCTAGCACCCCGATGGGCTCCCCGACTCCTGAGCAGAACCGCTCAAATTCCGAGGAAAATAATTCACCGACAAGAACCCCTCAGCGGGCCCTGCCGGAGAACACCTTCCCCGGAGACTCAAGGTGCTCCCTTAAGGCAAAAACCCTAAGGGAGCGAACTCAAAAACTCACACCCAGGATAACAGCAACAGCCGAACCTCAGTTTACTTCCTCGGTTCAGCATTGCTAATTGTTACCCTGGAAGTCCTGATTAGTAAGTAAAGGGTAAAATCTCAAAAAATCGGACGATCTCTAGGCCACTCCATAGTGGGCGAAAGACCGTCCATGTCTCAGCGTTGGTTCCACTCATTGACGGCCGCCCCGTCCAAGCACCCCGACGGGCTCCCCGTTTAAGCAGAACCGCTCAGCGTTGGTTCCACTCAGTGTCGGCCGCCCCGTTCAAGCACCCCAACGGGCTCCCCGACTCCTGAGCAGAACCGCTCAAATTCCGAGGAAAATAATTCACCGACAAGAACCCCTCAGCGGGCCCTGCCGGAGAACACCTTCCCCGGAGACTCAAGGTGCTCCCTTAAGGCAAAAACCCTAAGGGAGCGAACTCAAAAACTCACACCCAGGATAACAGCAACAGCCGAACCTCAGTTTACTTCCTTGGTTCAGCATTGCTATTTGTTACCCTGGAAGTCCTGATTAGTAAGTAAAGGGTAAAATCTCAAAAAATCGGACGATCTCTAGGCCACTCCATAGTGGGCGAAAGACCGTCCATGTCTCAGCGTTGGTTCCACTCATTGACGGCCGCCCCGTCCAAGCACCCCGACGGGCTCCCCGTTTAAGCAGAACCGCTCAGCGTTGGCTCCACTCAGTGTCGGCCGCCCCATCCTAGCACCCCGATGGGCTCCCCGACTCCTGAGCAGAACCGCTCAAATTCCGAGGAAAATAATTCACCGACAAGAACCCCTCAGCGGGCCCTGCCGGAGAACACCTTCCCCGGAGACTCAAGGTGCTCCCTTAAGGCAAAAACCCCAAGGGAGCAAACTCAAAAACTCACACCCAGGATAACAGCAACAGCCGAACCTCAGTTTACTTCCTCGGTTCAGCATTGCTATTTGTTACCCTGATTAGTAAGTAAAGGGTAAAATCTCAAAAAATCGGACGATCTCTAGGCCACTCCATAGTGGGCGAAAGACCGTCCATGTCTCAGCGTTGGTTCCACTCATTGACGGCCGCCCCGTCCAAGCACCCCGACGGGCTCCCCGTTTAAGCAGAACCGCTCAGCGTTGGTTCCACTCAGTGTCGGCCGCCCCATCCTAGCACCCCGATGGGCTCCCCGACTCCTGAGCAGAACCGCTCAAATTCCGAGGAAAATAATTCACCGACAAGAACCCCTCAGCGGGCCCTGCCGGAGAACACCTTCCCCGGAGACTCAAGGCGCTCCCTTAAGGCAAAAACCCTAAGGGAGCGAACTCAAAAACTCACACCCAGGATAACAGCAACAGCCGAACCTCAGTTTACTTCCTCGGTTCAGCATTGCCATTTGTTACCCTGGAAGTCCTAAAAAGGACTTTTTTTTTCCTACTATAATATAATGTATATATATTTGTCTCATACTAGTGTCTTATTTCATACTGTAGAATCTTCATAAATAAAAGGTGTATTATTAAACCTTGTTATGCGTTAAATAATTTTTGTAATCTAGAAAACATTTTTAAGTATTTTTATACTAAATACACTTCCTTTAATATTCTATATGTTATATATAATGTTGATGTTTCTAGTGTATGTACAGTATGTATATATACTGTACATACATACACTAGAATTTCATTTAGTGAATTAGGTGATCATTATTTCATTAGCCAAATTACTTCATTTTACAGTTCATTGTTGAGTATACTCCTCAGACTGGTTTACTTATCAAATAATTTTTGCAAGATTGGTAAGAGCGAGAGTTTAAATCACGTCAGGTTAAAATATATAGAATTGCCTAGAAAATATCTCATTAAATTTCCTTTTGACTAGTTTTATTATTATTATTATCATCATCAAACAACTGAACAAAAAAACCTCCAGACGCTTCAAACAATAATTAATTGAATTCTATTAAAATCCATTCTGTTAAAAGAAAATAAGGAAATTCTGCTATTAAATATTTAGACGTAATGAATTCTGTTACACAGAGAGATAAACTAATTATTCGACATTGCAAAATAATAGAAAACACACAAAATTATTCCTTGAAGTTGTCTAAATGTAAACTCTGAAACAGACGATTATAAATCGAATTATTGAAGAACATCGCGGGCTGGTGACGACAATACGTGTGAAAAAAATGTTTAATAGCTGACTGAATTCGCTGAATAAAAACAAGTTTAAGCTAGAGGCAGTAGAATTTAAGTCCGTAATTAAATACGGAGTGCTGTTCTTTCTGAAGGTGCATACCGTGGCGTGTTAAGTGGAATTTCAGAATAACTGAAAGAAGAGGGGAAAAAACATAATAAAATTAGTATGCAATAATGTGCATTGTATTTGATTCTTTGAATTTTGTGTAAGCCATTAGTTTTTAAAATTTCAAATATAATAACTTGAATTCATTAAAATGTGACATTTATTTATTGTTTTCTTTTTTGTTAATTGTTTAAACACTTGGTTATTTAAATGATATTCGCAACACCATTTGCAATAATTCATAAAACTAATACTAATAGAGGCATCACATTATTGAGAAGCTTGGATTTAAGAATTGTATGTGATTTCTGCAGATTAAATTGAGTTATCTACTATCACATAATTCTATTATAGGTCTGAAACGTTTATATATATCAAACCTTTATAAAGGCTGTTTGGGAGAAAAGAGGTTTCTTTATTATTTGACACTAAATTTAAATCATAATCTTATGATTAAAAAATGACAATATTGGAATCGAAAATTTTTACGTGTCACCTGATCACAGTTAACAATATTTCACTGTGTTGCACAATTATATAAAGACGAAGCCTATCAATAAGTGAATTGGGTGAGTTGGTTTTATCATGATATTAAATAACCGTATTCCCACATATTTTCCATTAATTTGCATATTGCTCAGTATCTTCAGCATTTCATCATATATGAATTTCTTTTTGAAATTCACAGTTAAGAACCATGTCTTCTTACCTCAGACAACTCTTGCGGGTTTATTTTTCTGTCTGAATTAACTTTTCAGGTACACGATTTGCCTTCGAACAGTAAGCAGACTTCAAGGACGAAAAAGTCAACAGAGGCTATTGCCGCTTTTTTTTTCTTTTTTTCTTTTTTTTCTTTTCTTTTTTTTTTTGAACGGGGGGCCAATCTCCAGTGAGCACCGTTAATTATGAATCTTATTGTGACATTTCCCCTTCTGACGAGACGCTACAATAATAATAACGTATTCTAACGCGGATAATATTGCTGCCTTTGATGTTTACGGATCTCCTTTTGTTCCACTCATTCCAGATGCTTTATTCCAATGGCGGGTGAAATTTTCAAGTAGGGTGTAAGTGGATCGTACCAGGAGATGCTGCTGCAGCATGCGTGTGGTCCAGAGAAACGGAAAGTGGCAGACAAGGTCAATGCCGAAAACAGGTTTTCCGTTAAGTGGAAGATGACCCAGCAGCTGTTTCTTGGTAATGCAGGCAGTGTGAGCTGTTTACAGTCCTGCATTTAACTTTACACGTGTATTGAGAAGTGCTGGTGATTTATTGGTGCACGCATCACGAGGAGGCATGATAAAGTGTACATAATACCATCTGTTGCAATTATTGGGGACAGCGGGAGAACTGAGCATTAATATCATTTGACTTGCACATCAAAAGATAAATCGTGGACGGTCGTTATTTAAAAAAAAAAAAAAAATTGTGGGAGTTGAATCCTGTCTTCCCCCAAATGATTCTTTGACTTCGATATCAATATAAAATTTGTTAATTTGATTAGTTAGTGATAGTGGTGGGGGGGGAGGTATCGTTTTTTCCCAACCCCTCACAACCAGCCAGATTAAATAAAAGAATGAAAGTTCGAATTGGAATGAGAACTGCTTACAAGCAAAGTTTAAAGGAATTCGTAAAATAATTGGGATGAAATATATAAGAACTATAAAGGAAAATAAATGCGGGTTTAGTGGCATTGATAATAATAGTTCATTTTTTAAAAAAATCAGAAATCCTATTCTGATCTCCCAGATATTGTGATTTATTCTGCCCTTCATTTCCTTTTCCAGGGAACGAGCTCCGCAAACTCCCTAAACCCATCACTTTAAGGACTGAATTTAAAAACACGGGATTTCGAATCTGTGTAGCTGGGTTGTAAAGTTGTAGGGTTCGTGTTCCGTCTCGAACGAAAACAAAAATAGCGTGTCTTATTAACTTCAGCGTTTTTTTTCAAACCTAGGAAATAAACTTGAAGTACACGATATGCGAACAATGAATCCGGCTTCGGTTACATGGTGATTAGACTTTTGGGGTGGGCCACAGTGAGTGAATCCGCGATCCATTAGATCATGGGTTCGAATCCCGATGTGACCCGGATTGTTTTAACGAATTTTAAAGTCAGATTACCACCACCTCCTACTTCAAAATTCATATGAATTAGACTAGTTTAAAAAACATATCCCTATGCATGTCTAAAACACGTTTGTAAATTGTTGATTTTGCAGTCGCCAAGATCTTCTCCCCTCCTAAAAATACACTTTATAATTTTTTTAGCCATATCAACATTGTATTATGTTGGTTGCCACTGAGAACTTTGATTCCAAAATACATAATACCCCAACGAATTATTTAGTCTTTTAAATTTCCACTTTTTTACTAATATACTTCAGAGCCATTAATTTCATATTGATAAAGTATCAAATGTAATTTAATTGATTATTAATAGACGTACACGTCACACGTTTTTACTGAAATGACTTCGTTACGCCATATGTGGATTATTACGCAATAATACAGTTTGTGTAGTTTTGCTTTTGTAAAAGCTCTTAAATAATGACAGCGTTCACATTCTCACTCATAGCCATGGTTCGTCTGCTTGTTTCAAACAAAGAAGAGACCATTGTTTACCATGCAGTCCCAGGATTAACCTTTTGCAATGCTAATGGCGCCCGTTCTCTGTTTCCTAGCAACCAACCAACAGCTTTCTGTTGTCTCTAGAAGGGTGGAACAAATAGCTTACAGTTCCATATGGCAGAGTGGGTTTGACTTGACAGTGTGCTGCCTATTTATCTTTCTGTAAGCGATTTCGCTCTCTCTCTACCCTAGAGCCAAGGCTGGCTTCCGGGAAATAGAAGAATAACCTCCAGATATTATAATGCATAAAAGAAAGACCAAGTCCCTAAATGGAGATCGAAATAAAAATACCAGCTTGAATATGAAAATACTACAAATAGCGAAGTGTGGTCGACATTTTTTTTTTTAAACTTAGAATAATAAGATTCACTTATTTCCGCAGAAATCGATTTTGTTGAGCGCGTGCTTTCAATCGGCACACATTAGCTTAGGGAATCCTTATTTAGCTACAAATGCAAGCGTTTGTCCAAGATTGCAATATCGTGGATAAGAAATTGAATGAGTTTTTAGTTTAAAGAATTATGCGGTGTTTCTGTACAAAAATATCGACCGACCAACCACTAGTTAAGAAAGGGAAAAAAAATATTTTAAAAGGGGGAGGGGAGGAAGAGGAGATCGTATTTCTCATTTTCAGTTTGCACGCCATGTGTATTCTTCTGCTTAGTGCACGCACTACTCCTCTATACCCATTTGTAATATATATTTGATGTAGACGAACACAATGTTTTGCATATGAGGTCAAGGATACACTAACTTTGGCCACCCTCAAGAAGGTGCAATCCTTAAGGATGCCTCTTTAAAAAAAAAAAAAAGTTCGTTGTCTGCATTTTTAATCGAGTACAAATAACTCCGTAAAGATAGGCTCGAGAATATATTAACCAGACACTAATTGGATTGCATATTGTTGGATGTTTTACTGTTAGTTGTTGATAGATGGCGCCCAAAGTATTGTAGGCACAAAACTAGAATTATTATTACACAGTGATCCGTCGAATTAACAATATAACACATTGTTACTTGTTCCCTTTATATCTTCCGTGTAATAACTAATTTGCATGAATTAATCTACTGAGACCGTGATGTTCTTTCACCTTAGATCTGCAACAAAAATAAAAATATAGTGATTTGCGGAGTATGCAAAACACAATGGAAAAATAGTACTGGATTTCATCACCATGTGGCGCTCGTTGTCAATTGATCAGTTCAATCTATCAACTGGATTGTTGAGTACAGCGTGAACCATCCGCATAAATACGTTTGCAGCGATAGAAATAGAGCATAGCATGCTAGCGTGATGATTTTGATATGATTCTTAATATTCGCACGACACGAATGCTTCTTAAATATATAATAGCTTTCTTTTAACGACGTATACAAAATTCCGAAGTTAGTCGAACCATGCATCCACCCCTTTAATTAGGGTGAGCGACACCTGTATTTCGCCTTAGAAGACATGTGAGCTAACTCAGGTTTGGGGATACTTCGCATTTTAGGTCTTATCATGAAATGCGTAAATATTTATTCCTTTTAGAATGAAGTATTGCTCGAAATCAATAACATACAACCTGTATTTTGAAATGTTTCATGCCTGAAGATCTCGCATACATAACGCAACAATAAACATCAAGCGTGCAATTTCATTGGTTCTGTGACGTTTATAAACAATTGTCACTTTCCAACTTTATTGTTGTCACTCAAACTAAACTGTAATTATTACGTCTTGCCAGTGTGACGTAATAATAATTGTTTGATGTAAATAGCCAAATGACCAAGTCGATATATGAAGCAGAATAAACAGATCTATTTCTATAAAATTATTAATAATATAAAGAAGATATTCAGGAGTTTTCATTCTTTAATGGATCGTTAGCATTTCCTCCTAAAATCTGCTATACTTGAGAAGAATGTGGCAAATAAGACGATAAAGCTTTCGCCCTTTTCTTCCTTCAATTTACAAAAATGATAATAGTTCCTTTATCTAAAACGACCTTTCTGTTCGGTGAATACTATTTGTCTGCGATTTCGTCAGCGCATTTCTATTTGGCATATGTTATCGTAGACTTTTCGTTATCAAGGGGAAGAAGAAAAAAAAAACAGTTTTCTGCTTACTGTACTGCATGCATACAATCTATTATTCAAAAGGATATTTTTTAAATCTGCAAGTTTTTCTCTTATTTTTGCTGATTCTTTCAATTTCGGAAACATCTCTTCCCGCAAGAACACGGATTGAATTTTTCTTTCATTTCTTTCAGGTTATACTTAATGTTTGTTTTAGAAACGGCTTTCTATGAATGTTGAAAGAGGGGTGGATGATTGGTAGACGAAAGAAAAGCCAGCATCTGGAAAAATAATGTCTTTAAAATGGCCATTTTTCTCTTCATCATTCGTTATAAAAAAATTAATTCTGTTCATTTCGGTTGCTTCCTGACTTGAACACAATTTACTTAAGAAATGTGCATTTTTGTATGTGGTTTGCTTTGCCATAAGAAAAGAACTTTTGTTTCTTAGCTGCTAGTGAAAGGAAGAATTTTGTACGCTGTATACATAATAGAGATGTGTGTTACAGAAATTGATTTTTTTTATAAATAATGGACCAGAATGCCATGTTTTTGTTATTCGTAATATGTAAATATTATGGGATGGAAAGAGAAGCAATGCCACCTGCCAAACTGGGTAACAACAAATTTGATGGATGACATAAATTTACTATTGAATACAAAACTATCTTAATCTATAAGTGGCGATCATTAAGAAAATTGCGTGTATTTTTGAATTATCTCTTACGCCAATAATATATTCGTCCGTGAGATAGCAATTTATCTATCTTTTTCTTCGCTAGGATATTTTTTATTAGTCCTTATAAGGACTGGCTTAAAGGGGCGAAGCAAGAATGCTTTTCATCTTCCCCGTTATCTCTAGAGGACAGTGTAGGGGATAAGGTGTTATTGAGCAATTGAAGCTCTGATCATGGCAGGAGGGTAACAGCAATAGCCGAGCCTCAGTTAGAACTTCATTGGCTACAGCATTGCCATCCATTACCCTCCAAGTGTATTGCATTGAATGAATCAATCACCGCATCTCACGGTCGATTGATTACCATATCATCCGACAACAGTTTTGCCGCTAGGATATGTTTCCACTGTTACTAATTCAGAATGAAATATTTTATAAACTGATAGGAGTGAAAATAACTGACATTATTTCATTGCGCCCAACTCTAAAATGAAAGAAATAACCTATGTGGAGTACTTTTTATTTTAAAAAGTTGATTATTTTTTAGAATTTGATTTATAAAAAGCTGGTGATCCGTTTTTAAATTAATTTTTAGATTTATTTTTAGATCCGTTTGTAGATTTTAGCTTGGAGATATTTGGGACGAAGGCTACAAATATACTATAATATAAAACAGATAATATATTAATAATAGTAATAGTTTTGTATTAAATAGAGATGAAAAGAAAATATAGTGAAAATTAAAATTTAAATTAAAGTTGATTTACTAATTTTTAGAATTTATTCTTCAAATTTTCTTAATCACTTTTATTCGTTTTACATGTTTTTATTATTTGGGTTACTGTTTGCTTATAATGATGCAGCATGGATTCTGATTTCATACTCTAAATCGAACGTTTTTTTAATTAATTCCCGGTGCAAAATTAGTTGCTTTTATAAGGACTGACTGTGATCTATTACAATGAAACTCTTTTCAAATAGAAATTTGTTTAATGTCGATAATAGAAGTTATGTCCATCAATGTATAGCAGAAAGGCCACTACAGATTAATTCTCAATCCCTCGCAATGTAGTGGATACTCCATGTTGCGTAACAGTGAGAGAAAGATGCTATGGTCTACATAAGCGAAGAGGAAGGATCTCTTGTCGACTAAGAGATCGTCTCTTCCTGCACCTAAGGAAACCTCTTCATCGATCATTAAAGAGCCATCGTAGAGTGACTCTCCAGAGGTCACTGCTAACATCTAATGGATAAAGAAGAGCGGGAAGAGCTATCCTATCATCTTGGCCCGAACCACCTTGACTTCTGACCTTTTTTCCCCTTCTCGTCTTTGTCCTCGACATTGCCGCCAAAGGCCATGGAGTGGAAGCAGGAAGAACTCTCGATACCTCCGTAATAATTTATCGTGTATGTAGCCGATGAGAAGATAAGATGGGGTATATAAGTCAGAATTAGGCTCCCATTATTAGTTTTCCCGCTTTTCCTCGTGGGACCAAAGCATCTCCGGCCCATTTGTCAAAAGTAATGGTCAATAGAGTCTAATTATTATTTCCATCACTGGACCTGTTCTTGCACAATTGTATTTACACAACTACTGCAAACAACAAAAAGTCTGCAAGAATGGGAAAGAATTTTCTAAATGTTAACCTCTTCGTACTCCAAGAAATACTCCTTCCTTCAAATTTTGGATTCGTATTTAATCTAAGAAAAATAATTTTCTTAGATTAGTTTAATTCCCAGAGTTCTAATTCCCACCTAGTGGTTTATTTAATAGAAACAGTGAGATTGAAAAAAAAAAATAATAATAATATTTTCCTCCTTAAGTATTTAGTTATTTTCACTTACCTGAGTAAGGAGGGAGCAGTTTAACTCTGCATAATAATCCTTCCATTATCACCTTCATTTAAATTCATTTTTAGATTTACTTTTATATTCGTTCGTAGATTTTAGTTTGAAGATATTTGGAGCGAAGGTCATAAATCAAATAATATATTAATAGTACTAATAGTTTTGTATTAAATCGAAATGAAAACAACATATAGTGCAAGGTACAATTTAAATTAAAACTAGATAGAAGATTTTTAGAATTTATTCTTCAATTTTACTTAACCATTTTTATTCTTTTTAGATGCTTTTACTATTTGAGTTACTGTTTGATATGCTTTACAAAAATGAATGGCTTCAGGTTTGGTGGAATAATCGATGATTATTCCACCAATGGAATGCGGTGATTAATACCCTTGGAGGGTAATGGATGGCAATGCTGCAGCCAATGAAGTTCTAACTGAGGGTCGGCTATTGCTGTTACCCTCCTCCCATGATTCGAGCTTTAATAGCTCAATAACACCTTATTCCTATACTGTCTCCTCTACAGGTAACGGGGAAGATGAAAAGCATTCTTGCTTCGCCCCTTTAAGCCAGTCCTTATAAGGACTTTACAAAAATGGAATTCCGAGGGTAACAGATGGCGATATTGTAGCCAATGAAGTTTTACCTGGGCTCGGCTATTGTCGTTAGGGGTCCCCGTGTGGTGGCCGGGATAAGAATAGCTTCAATGCAAATCCAAGCATGTCGTAAGAGGCGACTAAATGGACGCAAAGTTGCGAGAGTTTTGCTCTCTCAGGTTTCTTCCCGAATTTCGCTTCCGATGAGGGGGGGGGGGGGGCTTAGATTTTGGGAGGTTTGACTGGGAGTGCGTATTGAGTCTCCGGGGACGGTTTCCTCCGGCACGGCCAGCTTGAGGGGCTTTGTTGGTGGATGCCTTTCTCTGGAATATCAGCTGTTCTGCTCGGTGGTGGGGGAGCCCGTCACTGAGTGAAGCCAACGCTGAGTTGGACAGTCTTTCGGTCACTATGGAGTGGTCTAGGGATCGTCCAAACTAATTTTTTTAGTTGGCTTTACTTAATTATTGCCAATGAAGTTTTAACTGAGGCTCGGCTATTGCTGTTAGGGGACTCAACCCATTTTGGATGGACCAGAATTAGATGAGTAGATAAAAAGGCAAAGTGTATTTTATTATAGATATCTATTGTCTTTGTTATAGACAGAATATTACCATTATCTTTCTGCAATAAAAAAAGACCCTAATGTTCTATATACGTTAGTAGTTACTTTTGCAATCGGTTTTTTTGACCCGCCATGACCAGAGCTTATAGCTCGATAACATCCTATCCATACATTTTCTTCTATAGGTAACGGGGAATATGAAAAGCATTCTTGCTTCACCCATCTAGCCAAAAAAAAAAAAAAATAAACAAATAAAATAAAAACGTTTGATAAATTTCATTTTCACAGAGAGTAATGGATGGTAATGCTGTAGCCAATGAACTTTTAACTGAGGATCGGCTATTGCCGTTATCCCGCCAAGACCAGAGCCTATAGCTTATTAACATCCCATTCATACATTTCATAAATTTTCATCTAGAGATAATGGGGAATTTGGAAAGCATTCTTGCTTCACCCATCTAGCAAAAAAAAAAAAAAAAAACGATTGCAAAAGTAACTACTGACGTATATAGAGCATTGGGGTCTTTTTTATTGCAGAAAGATAATGGTAATATTCTGTCTATAACAAAGACAATAGATATCTATAATAAAATACACTTTGCCTTTTTATCTACTCATCTAATTCTGGTCCATCCAAGATGGGTTGAGTCCCCTCATTAGGAATTTAGGTAATTAATGCAACCTCCTTTTCCATTCCACCGCTGCATTCCCTAAGGGCAAGTATTTATGTCTGTAGATTTGTGTTCACGGGACAGGTTGGCTTGTTTTGATGGATGAAAACCCTTTACCGCCGTATGTGATCGGCTAACTCACTATTTGATTGAAAATACCCGATAAAGATTTCTCTCACAGACGGGATTTGAACCCGAATCTTTCCAACCAAAGGGCTCATCTATACCAAATGAGCTACGAAGGCTCCTTTTAATATATAGGTGATCGCTGGAATATGACTAAAAATGGTTAAAACAAACACTCGTTGGCATATTTTTTGATTGTTTTATCTTCTGATGGGATGAAGTTTTTTTTAAGACTGTTGGTGTTGCTATGGAGCAGAGAAAAGAATATCAATACTTCCATAAATTAATATAGAGATGATATATATATATACTTTCTTTTATTTTTAAGTCAGTAACATTAAATTGACCTTTTATTAAATTTATTAATGAATACTAATCAGGATTTGAATACTTCGTAAATAAATGGTTCAGGGAAATCTTTACCTTTTGATGTTTCTGAAAGGCAATTATTGTAATATGCTAATTTTGTTTTTAATTATGGGTTGTGATTCCAATTATGTAGATAATCGACTTTGTTGATATTATCTTTGTTTTCTTAGCCTCCTCAAAGCCTTGGTGTCAGCGACCAGAGTTTAAAATACCCTAGAGATGGGGGGGAACACATGATTTTCTAAGTTTAGATTTGAATCGCCGATCAATCCCGTAATGTACAGTCGTGTAGTTGATTAGAGGTGTGTCGCTCATTTGAAGCAAATACACCGACATTCATTATGATGTTGATTAGAGACGTGCCATTCATTTTAAGCATTGCACGGTTTGACACATAAAAGGAAGATACGATACGCCCTTCGGAACACTTCGATCGGATTTTATCGGTTTCAACTGACCTGATATTAACACATGACCATTCAGACAACCTGCAGAGGTCTTCGGGCTATGTAGGCGGGGATGTCCACACGTACGCAAGCCAGAGATAAATTTTAGATGCTGGTGGTGGCGACTGGCTGCAGACAGGAAACATCATCACTGGAATAAGCTGAGAACAGGACAACACCGCCTGGCGAATCGATTCTGTGACACACCTTTTGCCGCTGCGGCGTACATGGAAGATGCTAAAGTGGTGGATCATGTAGTTAAGTAGATTAATTTTAATGTGGTTTAATTTAGGGAATAGTTACAAGCCATAAATGCGATGCTTTCTCTTGTGTCATAAGATTGAATTCCTCTCAACTTGAGTTACTTTTTTTGGCTGCTCGAAAATTGAAACCGATTCGTAAATGGATTCGATAGCTTTGTTTGAGCAGTATTTATTATAATATAACCCCCCAGTCAGTGATGTCGTAGAATAATCAGATTCCATATTAAAATTTTATCGGTAGCCACTGTATGGAATATAGATGGTCGCCCATCATGCAAATGAATGTCATAGTGGATTAACTTGGTTAGCATCGGTCGATAATGTGACCTTTCATCTCCAGGAACCCACCCCTGTCGATGCTATTCATGACATTAATGAACTGAAGCACTTGACATAACCGGACATGCACCTGAATGTAGCTGAGTCAGATATAGACACGGAGACGCCCACATTTTTGGGAATAAGTCTTCAAATATGCCACGGCATATTTGAAGACTTGCAAGTTGTGGCACAGTCACGTGGCACCCATTTAAATCGTGTGCACATTTTAGTTGATTTATCGGCTACAGTTCGGTCTCAAGAAGAAATCTATTTAATCGAAGGCAACCCCTCCCTTTCAGAATTTTGAATTCCACTAAGAATTGCGTGAATATCTTTAAATGGTAGATTAAATCCCACATTCCCTATTGGAGGCCTGAAGTGGCTCAAAATACTTCACGGTTTTGTGAGGATCACAAGAGTACGGTATTAATAGTATACATAAAGAGGATAACAATAATGGAAACTTTATAAAATAATAACAAAATCGGAGTGTTTCAGTAAAAAAAAAATCAGATCAGAGAATCCTACAGTGGAGGGTTTGTACAAAATAAAACAGAGGGATTTAACTTTCTGATGAGATCAGCAGATTGACGCTTTGTTTGTCGTTTTAAAATCTCAGCCCGAGTTTCGTCTCTGAAGGTCTGTTGTCGTATAACTAGATGAAATATATATTACTTTCACACATTTTATCCAACTTTGATATCATTTTCAGAGCACATCTTTATGCTTGCGACAATATCTACTACCTGATAGCCAATAATAGTCTGTTTTGTATGTGCGCGTGTTTGTTCGCTTTCTTTCAACGCAGCTTACTAAAGGTTAAAAAAATGGGAAAGTGCTCAAGAGAATTTGAAACCTTACACTCTGGAGTGTCGTCTATCCTCTCTTTCTATTCCGTTCAGTCATCTCCAAAATTCAATCGCATCTTTGAAAATAAGGGAAGCTCAATGTAACCGTGATAAGGGATGGGGTTTTTTCCTCTTAAATTCTAAACGGGTGAGAACAAAAATTCATTCTTTTTTTTTTTTTTTCCTTTAAAATTTATCTCTGAAAAAAAGGACAGATCCAAGAAGAAAAGATGGCAGGGAAAAATGGGAAAGTTTAAGATTTTTTTTCTTTCTTCTTTTCCCGTTAATGACTTCTAGTTGACGAAGGCTTATCTGCACACAACCTCCAGTGCTATGTATCATTTCATGGCAGGTAGGCTGGAAAATCATTGTGGTGATTTGAGCAGAGAAATGGGATTTGGTGCTTGTGTCTAGCGTAGATAGATGGAAACAATAAACGAGCGAGGGAAAAGAAAGATAGAAAGAGCAATCTCGGGGGGAAAAGTTTCCAAAGGTTAGCTATAATCGTCAAGTCTTGAAATTTTAGCGGGGCAGTACATTACTTCCAACCGTTCATAGCAAACTGCTTTCATTTTTTTTTCTCGGAGTTTGTACTTACGGTATACAATTTCCTGTATTTAAGATAGATTCCTTAAGAATATCTAGAAAATGTTGTAAAAGACTGCACCATCACTTAACAAGTCCTTTTATTTTGCTTGTCAAAGAAACATCGGAATATATTAATGAGAAAAACAGTCTGTGAATAATTGAGCTTTCAAATGTCTTAATAACTAGAAATTAAACTTGAAAACAAAATCACATGACTTCTCAAATTAGGGGGGGGGATGCAAACTATTGTGATTGTAGCAGAACAGTCGTCATTGGTAGAATCGGAGGAGAAATAGCATCCCTGCTTTAATCAGGTTTTTGTTGACGCTTCTTTGACACAGCAACACTGCCCTCTACCGTTCATTTCACTAATTAATCGATATCAGTACAGACACCTTGCTCACTATTTGTTTACGAGACAAACAAAAAAAATTGGACTTTTATTTATGTCATTTGCCCTCATTATTGTTTTTTGACTCATCTTTGCGCGGCATACCAAATTTTCTTCATTCATTCGTTCTATTAGTCCTACCAAGATAATTTATATTCCTTTTTTATCGCCTTTTGAATTCCTCCTTTCAAGAGAATCCTTATGTTTGCCGTCTTTTCTTGAGCTTCCTTCTTTTAATACTTCCATATTTCATCTTCTCTTCTTGCAAGTCGATGGAATTTTAGTTATCCTGCTCGTTCTCTCTCCTGTCTTATAATTTATATTTAATTATACTTGTCTCTGTCCATCCCTTCACTTGTCTATCTTGCATCACTTCTTATATTTTCATCTCGCTTGATCCTGGAATTCTTGACATTTACACGCAAGATTAACTGATCCTCTGAACTACAGCAATTTTGAAACCATCTGCACATTAATTTGATGATTATTTAAAATTCGCAAATCAAACTATATACAGGGTGACCTAAAAATAACTTTCCCTCTTTCAAGGCATCTGTGGCTAAAACCAATAAACGAAATGAGATCAAATTTTACATTGAGACTTTTGGAGGCATAGGGAAATGATTTCCACGAAAAAAAGATTTAGTACCAAAAGTCGCCGATAGGGGAAATTTTGGCTCTGGCGGAGCCGAAAACAAGCGGATAATTAAGTTAAAGGCAGATGAAATGGAATAATAACATTTCGACGGTGTAAGCGACAGCCGCGTCAATCATTCCAACTGGTTCCCAACTTGCATGTCTTGAAAGAGAACATAAAACGGGCTGCTATGACATCCAATCCGACTCCTTACTCTCAGCTGTAGAGCATGTCGCACACCGGATGCAATTTGTTGTACACAAGAAAGGTCAGCACATTGAAAATCGTGTATGTGGGCCAAGGGACCCTGATTCTGATGAATAAAACATTATTTCCTGTGAGTTCAATCACTACATTAATTTCTGTGTCTCTCGCAAGTTGTTGTTTTAGCTTAATTATTCTTCTTATTATTATTATCATTGTAATGCGCCATATATCCAGCTGGAATGAGTGACCCGGCTGTCGCTTACACTGCCGAAATGCTATTATTCCATTTTATCTGCCTTTAATGTAATTACCCGCTTGTGTTCGGCTTCGCCGGCACCAAAATTTCCCCTATCGGCGACTTTTGATACTAAATATTTTTTTTTCGCGGAAATCATCTCCCCATGCCTTCAAAAGTCTCGATACAAAATTTGGTCTCATTCCGTTTATTAGTTTTAGCTACAGATGCCTCCAAAGAGGGAAAGTTATTTTATGGCCACCCTGTATATTGGACATCCCTCTTTTGGTTGCGTTTTTGTGAATCGTACTCAGAAAAGTTTGCAAACCTGCTGTGTATTTAATAACATGAGTGCGCTAAGGTTAGCCAATCCGGAACCCTGCTCTGTCGACCATGATAGAAGATCATGGTCGACAGAGCAGGATTATGATTGCCGATCTTCTCTCCTGCCAGAAGAAGATCGGCAATCAACAGATATGATATCCTCATTACCTTAGTTACATCAGCGTCGAAGTAATCCATCACAAAAGTACTCGAATGTCTCGCGATATAGGTTCCATATTGGCTTCCTTTTACTTAATCTTAAGATTAAAAATTACCGTAATTATTTTATAAAAATTATCAAAGTTTACATCCAAGAAAAGTTCCAGTAATTACATCGCGGAGTAAATTTGGAAATAAGTTTTCATCCAACCAAATTAAAACATCAAGTAAATTCGGATGATTTTATTTTTCTATTAAGGATGCTCCTTAATTCAGTGAAAGCGAAATCTAAGAATCTCTCCTCAACAACATCCATGATAGTTACTCCTCTGAAACTGACTGCAGATGGAGTAAAACATTAAATGTTGAGTACTTGGGAGTTAGTGGTAACAAAGCGTCATTGGTGAGTACGCTTTGTTTACAGAAGATGTATTTCCTTCCTGGCATAAAATGGACTTTATACGACTATAACATATTTCTTGACCATTAAAGGACCTCTCTCCGGACACCGAAAAACTCAAGACAGAAAACATCGCCCTACTTTCGAAGTGTTAAAATAGGATTTTATAGAACCATACAATTCTAATGGCACGCGAGCTGGGATAGACTGTAAAAGTCTATAAAGACAACGAGAACTTAGGAGAATGCCCGTACTCTATAGAATAACAATAAGAAATGGTACTGTTATAGCTCTTAACTTGGAATCGGATTGCTATCAAAGAATCACTTTAGAGGAGTGAACACACAATCTGAGAAAACATGACTTGCTTTAACTCTTTAGTGAGCCAGAGAAGAATGGAAAAACTGCTGAAATCTCGGCTTCCTTTTGTGTATCATGATTATGGCTAGAAGAATCAAATACTTAGCTTAATATTGATAAAAGATAAACCGGAAATAATAAAATCTGTTTAGTTGAAGCCTGAGTGACATTTCGTTAACTGTTTACAACGTCATCAGAATCAAACAGAGAGAGGGTGTTCAATTGAAAGAAATCTATTCTCATGGGGTGAATCGCACAATATATTAATGCTGCCATGAGACAGGAAATAAAATTGAAGAAGGGAACAGTCAACACAACACATAGGCATACCAGTTTTCGAAGTATTTAACCCTTCGCCCACGTATAAATTTACTATATTTAGTGGGCTGGATTCAAATTAAGTTTGCGTAACTTAGTGTACATTGATCATAATATTTGAATGCATTCTGCAAACAATAGTGAAATCGATCAATCTCTAATTGATCTTGTTGATATAATAAAATAGCGCTTTTTTCTATTGGGATTGTTGGTTTAAGTTCAAAAGTGCTTATGTAATTGACAGTAATGGCATAGCAAATTTTAATTGTCTGAGCCCTGAAATAACTATTGGCAGAATATTTATTCAGTTCTTTGGAATTGAATAAATATTCTTACAAAATTGTATATGCATCTCTAGTACTGACATGCGTGTCCTATTTTTATTTAAACATTAACTCCTGAAAATGGCACTAAATAATATATCAAGTTGATAACAGATTGTCAAATAGTCAAAAAATCTGAGTGTTGTCCTTTTCCAGATGCGAATGAAGAAGTGGAGATAAATCCTAGAAAATTAAGCAAAAACCGAAGTAAATGGAAGTTAGCTCTCATTGTAGTTTTTGCCTCACTTCTAGACTCGATCCACATTCGCTAGATATCTTAAAAAGAAGAAGCGATAAGGAAATTTAGTTTCGTGGCGATTTGTCGCATTCCACCCGACCTGCCATAGGATAGCCGGCATACAGCTGTCGAGGGGATGGCAAGAATCACGCACTTATCTTCCCATTCCTTCTAACTTATGAGTGTTTTGATTAAATTAGTCTTCCCCGCATCCTCTCTCTCTCTCTCTCTCTCTCTCTCTCTCTCTCTCTCTCTCTCTCTCTCTCTCTCTCTCTCTCTCTCTGCTGTTACCATTCTACATACTGTTCCAAACAGGAGGGGAGGCAAACCAACTTACTCACTATTGGGCTCTCCCGCTTTTTACAGTCTTCGATCAAATATTGCTCCTGTAAAGTCAGCCTTTCTGTAAAACGTGACGTTCTGCAGAGAAACTCGTAGAGTTACTGTAGGGGCGGCTGAAGAATTAGTGTCAAGAAACGGCGGACAGCTGGCGCATCGTCTTGCTGCTCGCGTTGTGTTGCCGATATAAAGTAATCTGGCGACGAGGGTTGCGGAGAAGGAGAATTTTATTACAGAGATTAAGAAGATCCGCGACCTACTACCAAAGCATAAAAGCTACAGCCCATCTCTACTCAGCTCTGCTGAGGATATAACAGTAAAGGAATTTCCTTCCATTTCTACGACAGTGTCAGCCTTTATCCTCCCTATCTTCCGGATTATCCGTTTTCTTCTCTCTAACAATCCTTAATGTTTTCCACGTGATTATATTCCCATATGAGCATATACGTGAAACGCTTTTAGATAGAGTGAACAGCAAGAATGCCTTTTTTTTTTTTTTTGTATATTTTTCTCCGATTTGTTTCGGAATAATTTCGAGAAGAGGAAACCGCAAACAAACAATACGAAATTCTTCTAAGCAAGTTCCAGAAAAAATTTCAATAGTGAATTCAGTAATAGTTTAATATTTGCATCCGTATTCTTAAGGTAACTGAAAAATGTCGGTATTACCGATGCTGAAAATGGGAAATTCCTGAGAGAAATAATCATTGACGTCATAATGCCTCTTTTCAGTTGACTGCTGGATCGAATCCATTTCCTGGTACGTTCATCCAGTGGATTCTTTATTAGCATGATACATGTGTATCATGCTAATAAACCGCTCCATAATCAATACTTGTACAGAGAATGGTGGGAGCAATTTTTAATCTAGAAAGATTGACATTCATCGCGAACTAGTTAACAATAGACTAGTTTCGATAGTCCCAGTTTTAGCAGGATCACTTGACAACAACAATTGCACAAAAATACAGCTGATGAACAGTTGTATATAATAATTGTTACAGATTAGCTGTGTTTTTTTTTTGTTGTTCAATTGTTGTCCGAGAGTGATGTCACATCCTCCTAAACTGGAATCATTGTTTCTAGGTTCACGCGTCATTCTAAATTGTGCAACTTGAAAGATATTAGCCGTGTTTATATAACCTTAAAGTATTTTAAAAAAACAACGGATAATTGCCACTTTGGTGATGCACAAGTATACAAAAGTTGCAGTTCGTTATCAACATTCGAATGAAATTATCTATTTATAATTTATACATATTTTGATTTAAGCATTTTATAATCAGCGATGCAGAGGTAAAAGATTGCCGTACACACAGCAGTTCACCTAGCTACTCTAATATTCAGAAATATTAATATTTTTCCAATCTTTTCATATTCACTTTTTCGGTAGTACTCTGCAATATTTTCTGTTCTATCGCCGTCACACAATTTATCACATGAGTGTTTTTGAATCATCGCTACGTAATTGATTTTTTCATTATTAACTTTACTTTCAGGTGCGTTGGGACTGCTATTTTTTCGTTCTTTATTTTCATAAGATAAATGTATTTATATGTGCTTTTCAAATAACCCAAGGCAAGATACGCCAAAACATCGCTTATGTTTTATGAGACGCTTTTTAGAATTGCACTTGGATAAGGGAAACTATCTTCTAAGTCACTTCGTTATCATCACCAAGTAAACATATCTTGAGAATACTTAATAGCAGCACGCTCTCAATCCCATCACCCTCTTAGTTTACAAAAGAGAAATGTAAAACAAAACAGGCTGATACAAATATCGATCCATCCGCAGAGAAGAGATGCTCTTCGTTATAAATCGAGGAATGAAAAAAAGAAACTTCTGTGAGAGGCTAAATTTCCTGAAATATTTTTTGCCATCATCTGAAAGATAAACTTGGAATCTACATTAAATCAACGTACAAGAAAATAAAATTTATTTTGCTTCTAATATCAAAGAGTGGTGCGAATGCTGAGTAAATATTTCGACTAGAAAATTGAGAAACGTGTAGTTCCCTTAAATATTTAAATATCTCTGACGAATATTATTTAGAGAGAAAAAAAAGCTTGGTAGCCATGACGTTGTATGAGAAAAAAATAAAAAGTCGAAGCTCCTATTTTCTTCGCAGTTATTCGAAGAAATAAAAAAAGACAAAATCCAAACATTACAAACTCAGACTCTAATGACAAGAAGCATTAAAATACTTTCTTCTATAGGCTGTGTGATTCCAACAACCGATGAAAAATACTCCGTGTAATTGCCCCTCGGGATGCAATCTCTTAGCTCAGTCGAATGTATACAGGATTTTGAAGGTAACAAATCTACGAGTTTGATGATTGAAAACATTTTTTTTTTATTTTTTTGCCCACGTGCCAATGGCAGCGCGCTTTCGCGAGCCAACAAATGCAAAGACATTTATTGAAATTTACCTGTCTGCATATTGGTATTGTTGATTTCTTTGTTTAAGCTTTTCGAAAGAATGCATCTATTACTGGTTTTTTTTTGGCATTAGTCCAACATTATTTGCCATCTACAACAATGTCATTTTTCAGATTTAGTTACCAATGGTAACGCTGTTTTTATTGTTATGCGCAGAATCCGAAGCTTCTCTACAATTGAAGAATAAAAACAAATGCAGAATGATAGGAAAATATTTTAATATTGCGGTTTTTGAATGCCGTTTGGACAACTGTGTATATTTGTTATTGGAATGTTTTAGATCAAAATAATAGCGAAACAGAATTGCTTCGATTGTCCAACATAAGAAAACATTCCACTGCGTAATGAAATATGTATATTTATTAAGTCGTATATTTTAATACTTTCCTTCTGTTTCTTACCACTGGGCGAAGTTTTTATGGAAAGTTTAGGATAGTTTTAAACTAAAAAAAGTAGAATTTTTGTGCTTTTTTAACTAAGGGCGCCATAATAATTCTGTGAAAGAACGGAAAACGGATCGTAAAATTTAGATACTACCCTTACAAAGAGAACTCTAGCAAAGCCCGATGAAATCAACGACCATCTTCCGCCTACAAAGCCTAGTCGTTCCGTAACGTCTGCTGTAGTGGAAGGTGATGTATATATAATGAGAGACATGGGATTAAAACGGAAGCTTAGACTATCATTAAGTGCGGGCGACTTCCGCTCTAACTGACATTAGCCGTGACTACTCCCCAACTGTAATGCACGAATTGTTGCTGTGACGTATCTTTTGCTTGATGAGAAGCACTGTTATTGGGAACAAGTGTATAGTGTTGTCTATCTTCCTTTAGCTGCCTCTCTTTGTGAACGTATCTTCACATTCCAGGAAAATATGAGTAAACTTCCTGTATTATTGATGGCTGGCAGCAGTGGTCATTCATCCCCCCAGTTCGGTTAATGGTATCTAATGTGCTTTTCGCTTGTGTTCCTTTCCTTACCACATTATGAATACGCGCGAGAGAAGGCTGGTTTCTACGAGTCTTTTCACACCTCGGTAAACTGAACATAAGATCGCCTTAAAGAAATAGCTTTTCTTTTAAATCGGATGCGCCGAAAGGAGAAATGCAAACTAAAATTAGAATAAAGAGTAGCTAATATTCCCATCAGACGTTTTTCGCATTTTGGAATCCCAAATAAATATAGTTCTCTACAAGAGTAGTCTCTTGTATATTAGGTGGGATGCTTCGACTTTCTTAAAGATATTTTTCTTAGTTGAAGACATCGAAGCTAAAAAAGTAAAATCTCTCTATTGCCCCTAATGCGTGCGTTTTATTTTGGAATGTTTGTTTGCTGTGATAGTAATTGCCAAACGCTTCAAAGAAAGATATTCAAACGAATAATGAGTTCAACAGAAATTATTCGTTCGGTGCATAAACGAAGACTTATATTTATGGTAAATGTCGCATTCAAAATCCCTCTGGCCAAATAGAAGTTTAGAAAAAAAATCCCTCTCACATCAACGAACTAATGATAAAAGGTGATTACTTAGCTCATGTTATTAATGAAGAAAAAAGCTTAATCTTGCAACTGAATGCTATTAAAAGGGTAGATTATTATTATAAATTCCCGTTTATTTTATTTGTTCCAATAAAATTCAAAGCTAAATTTATTGGCCTTTAAAAGAGATCGATACCTTATGAAGTTGCAGACCTTCGTTGTGAGTTATCTTCATGTTGCGCTAAAGGACATGAACTCTCTTCAAAATACTAAATATTATTTCCATTAATCTCTTTTACTGGTACTTTTGATTAAATATTTCACTGGACTGGTTACTGTTTCTAACTACTAGCGCTCATCAGACAGTACGCCGAATCCCAGAACGTTATGTATTGGAATTCATGATCATTCCCTTATTATTTTAGTCAGAATTAATAGGATAGCATTGTAGATTACAATTTTTAAATTCATTTTCACATTGCTAATGACACATCCACGAAGTGTGTATTGCCGATGCTTCATCTGGAACTATATGATGAATCCGCACACAATTTAAAGGTTTG
This sequence comes from Typopeltis vanoorti, assembly GCF_054136105.1. NCBI lineage: Eukaryota > Metazoa > Arthropoda > Arachnida > Uropygi > Thelyphonidae > Typopeltis > Typopeltis vanoorti. Next base: position 108,162,211 of record NC_143562.1, on the reverse strand, counting down.
ATTGCGTTCATAACAAAAATGTTTGTACAATTTATTATTATTCGAGACCTGCAGGGAGGCTATAAATCACCGAAAGCAGCTGTCATACCTTCCCTTAAATTCATTCACACTAGATGCGCTCATTACCCGTAAGGGCAAATTATTCCACTCACTCACTGCTCTCTGGGAAAAAAACCAAGCGCTTACCCCTTTCTTGACTGCGAACAAACTTAACTTACATGGATGCCCCCGTGTTCTCTTCCCACCTTCCGTATAACGAAAAATTTCATCAGTTGAAATGCTATAACACCCATTCAAAAGCTTATAGACTTCTATCATATCACCCCTTCTTTCTCCTGTTAAACAGAGTCTGCAATCCACATACTCGCCATCTGTCTTCATAATCTAAATCCCATAATCCGGATATAATCTTTGTAACTCTTCTTTGCACCTTTCCACATTTTCTTTATACCCTTGGAACCCGAGTGACCAAATCTGCGCACAGTAATCCAGGTGTGGTCTTATCAAAGCCTAATAAATAGACAAAATGGATTCCTTTCATCCTTACATGTCAAGGTTCTCTTCAACATTGCAATTATCCTCTGAGTTGTATTTGCAACTTTTGCTATGTGACCTTTGAATTTTTAATTCCTATCCACCAATATGCTAAGATCCCTTCATTTTCTTGTGGCATAATCCCGCTAATATAATATGCCGCTGGAATTCTAATCGCCACAGTGCATAACTTCACACTTACTAACATTGAACTGATAGCCAATTTCGTTTGCCCAAATTTCCAGTCTATTCAAATCATTTTATGATTGCTGAATATCAGTAGCATCCCTGATTGCCCTGCCTATCTTCGCATCATCGGCAAACAATTGCACATCTCCTATTAGACCCTTCCTAATGTCATTAATGTACAGATTGAACATAATGAACCAAGGACTGAACCCTGAGGTACACCACTGGTTACCTTAAATCTGGCAGATTTACACCCACTGTATACCACTTTTTGATATCCGTGAGTCAACCATCCATTGATCCAAGTGATGAGTTTATTCCAATCCCATATGCTCCAGTTTATACAACAGCCTTTCGTGTGGAATCCTATCAAAGACCTTTGCAAAATCCAACCTTCTCTTCTTCTTCTCTCTTCCATCATCTGTGTGGATGATGATGAGGCCGAATGAGCTCTTTCCACTTCTGTCTATCCAGGGAGAGTCCGGACAATTCTGTCCAGTCTGGTGTCGCATGTTGTGATTTGGTTTTCAGGTCCTCTTTTATTTTGTCTATCCATCTAATTCTGGGCCGTCCTTTGGGTCTTTTACCTTCCATCGTTGTATTCAGGGTTTAGATGGGCTTTAAATCCAACCTTAACAAAGTTTATCTAATAAACTTGGTCATAACATTTAACAATGTTATGACCAAGTTTATCCTTTGTCCAACTTGGTCATAACATTGTTAAATAGTATGATCTTTTTATAGCATTACTATTCATTGCAAACGTCTTGCTAGGGTTTTGAATTAGTGGGATTTTTCTCAGTTTTATTGATATTTATAGCATAAAACTGTTGATGTTCAGCGTAACTAAAGCAGTATAGCTTAAGAACCGTGCTGTGCTGCCATCTAGAAAATTAGGTGATCAATGTCTTCAGTATGAAACAGTATCTTGCTGCTGACAGAGATTTGGATATCTTCTTTATTATTAAGTGAGATTGTATTATAAACATTGTCAAATAATTGCTGGAAAGACACTAACACTAATAATCTATCTCATCATGCTTACCATCTCGGAAACCTCTTTGTTAGCACATAGTTACAACACTCTGTGTCTGAAATAAGATAAAAGCAGTGCAGTCTTCGTTGATGAGAAAAAATTGCATACTTAATATCCTGGAGATCTTATATAATGGAATTCATTCGCCTTCGATAAACAAAATAAGGTAGTATTTGATACACTCAATAAACCTCGGTAATACAAAATCTTTGAATAATTTATTCCATTTTTCTTCAAATCCTTGCTATTTTCTTATACATTTGGGTGTCTAGTGTATAACTTAAAGCAAAAAAAGTATTATCTGCTGTTTGATATTACTGTTAACTGTTTGACATCGGCTTGTTTAATATTTCATGTTCGATTAACGCTAGACATTGAGTTCCTCTCTCTATCAAATTATTTTAAGCCATTTGTTATTTGAAATGCTTATTTTATCAGTTCTATGAATATTAAATCGCGTGGTTTAAAAGGCAATATTTATGAACTGATAATAAAATGCTACTTAGATCCTGAGTCGTCTAATCCTACTTAGAAAGTGTGCACTCTTGGAGAACTGCATTTCTTTTGTGCACAAGCATATTTAAGACTGAAAAGACTCAGTATCATACACAAGTGATCTCAGAATTCTGACAGATTTTTTATCCTCAAGAAAATTAAAACCGGCAGACAAACAAAATATACGCTGTGGCGTTATACTGAATTGATTAATCTCTTGGCAAGTATTTCGATTCTTTTCCAACACCAAGCGTATGCCAAACGCTGTCTGAACAGGAAGCATGCTGTCGATTGATATGAGACATAATCATAGTCGCGAGTATGCGTAGAGAAGGAAAAGATCCAACTACTCCTTCTAGTAACACTAATAGTTAAAGTCCTTAGGTTTGCATATTTTCAAACCTAAACCAATAGTTAAAGTCCTTAGGTTTTCAAAAATGTGTTGGTTACCATCCCAAAATTAGATGCTTTTGACCAACCACATACAATATAAAGGTTAAGACCCTTACAGAAACGTTTCTTTGATATTAAGACTAGAAATATGTGGCATGTTAGCACGTTATTACAAAAAGATGTATAAAATGCACAAAATTCGCTTTTGGGTTCAATTTGTTTTGTTATTGTTGTTCTTTATGAGAACAAACAAAGTAATCTAACTTTCTGACAAAGCCCGTTATATTACTAATCTCTCTGCTTCACAAAATCTTATTTTTTATCTAATAAATTACAGATATGTACTATAATTAACAAGAAGGAAGAAGTATATATACACACACACCATATTTCCTCAGAGAAAATAAAAATCGCAGTTCGTTACAAAGTTAGAACTTATTAACAATAAAGAAAAGAAAAAAGATATGGTGTTTTGATATATCTGTTCTTACGTATTTGATTGCAGTTATTAATAATATTCTGTTATATCAAAAATATGAAAATTATGAATGCCATTATGTTATATATAGATATTTAACCATAGGTGTTTTGAAAAAAATTCCGGGAATCTTTTTAACAAAAATTCTTTCCTTGTTATGTTTTGCGCATCTCTCTTCCATAAATATCTGTCGCCCTTTTTCCTTGGTATTACATTATTATGGAATCCATAATAACTCTATAGCAAATGTCCATTCCATCGTTCGTTTCGTTCGTTCGTTATTATTGGATTTTTCTCTCAAACTCTTTATCAGATTCTGTCTTTCCTTGTTTGTTAACAAGAAAATAGTGTTTTGGTATTTTGCATAGGACATCGAACTACAATGGAAGATTGAAGAGAGATACAAACGAACAGACGCATTCTAACAAAGAAAAAAAAAACAGAAAATGTAAACAGAAGCGCTGGCTTGCTTAGATATGCCAATTCCGTTTCATGTACAGAAATAAACAAACATTTTATACACTGAATAAACAGAAAAAAAGGGGACAACACACACACCCGATCTGATAATCCTCTGTTATTGTCAGTTCTGGCAATGCATTCTCTAACACGGGATGAATATTTTTTTTCTTCCGTTTTCATCAAGTCCGTATGCATTCTGTTTATTCTGTTTTTTTTTTTTTTTTTTTCCTCCCTGATGCTTCCTTCGACTTGTCGCTGCGTAATTTAAAAACTGCACAATTCTCAGCGAGAAACGGGGGGACATTTATAACAGCCGCTGAGTGGTGACGGTGTCGTTGCCCTCCGGCTAGTTATTAGTCTAACTGCCAACTTAATGAACCTCCGCAGGGTACGGAGTTTTTCTTCTTTTTCTGAAATCTTCTGGGATTTAACGAGACAGCGAAGAAATGGAGGGGTTGTTTACTCTCCATATCACGCCATAAGACCTCGTGTTAAGATGCCGAACCATGGGCAAGACATTGTCTTATTCTGCCTTCTCTCAGTTTTCATTTCCCTCGGCGTCTGCTATAATCACAGCGAGTGACCGAACGTTTTAGTGAGAGCTGCTTTCCCCCTTCAAAGCTGGAAGTTGTTTGTCGTTGTCCTGGCAACGGTCTCTCATTTTGGATCAGTTCCAGTAAAGGTTTGGATAATAGTTTATAGATGACTCCGGATGTTCGGTTGATAAGCCTTAATTATTTGAGCTAGAGCAATTTGGAACTTGATTCATTGAGGGAAGGCTGCGTTATCTTGCGAAGGTGACAAGTTATGTTGTAGGAAATGCAGCCCATCGTAAGCTTTACGATGACTTCTTCCACTCTATTACTTATGAAGTATCCACCATTATTTTTTTTAGTTCTCATGCTTGATCGGAAACTTGGGAGGGCGAAGTGTTTTTTTCTTGTATTACTGTGCATAAAGAACAAACCGATAGCATTCTTTGCTGATGAAGCACACGATGATAATTAATAATTGATTGGCTACCCTTATTTTGTATGACGTCAGGCTAAAAAAAAAAAAAAAAGTCTTATCTATAACCAACTCCAATTTCATTCGTTCAGTACTTCCTGTTTCGACTAAAACTTCCCTTTTGGAAGTCAGATTCTTGAGAATCTTCGGATAAAATCGTAAGGACTAAGGCTTTTCACCCAAAATCACTATGAAGTTCAAAATATATAATCAGTAATACTTGCAATGGATCTAAGAATATTAGGAATCCATACAAATATACACTTGAGAATTAAAGACATCCATCGTTACGCAACATACTGAATTTTCTTTGATATCTTTTTCTGCTCATAATAGCAGATATTAAGACATTGTGAGCAGAATGTCTTAATATGATATTAGATATCTGTCTGTGATAATAAGATATCTGCCGTTATGAGGTGATGTTAATGCCAGAACATCCGTTGAACCTCAGTTGCATAGACGAGCCCTTTAGTTAAAAAGAACGGGTTCGAGTCGCCTCTACAATGTGAAGAACTTAATCAGGTCTTTTCAATCAAATAGTAAGTTAGCTGGTCTCGTAAGGAGGTGGAGGATTTTTTTCTCTTGGAAACCCAGGTTTATCGTCCCTCAGAACAGGCAAACCGGTCCCGTTGACTACACAGATAAAAAATACCTCTAGAGGGATACAGCGGAGGGATGGCAAGCCGGATGCACTAAATTGCTTGAAGCGCCTAATCAGGAGTCTCAACCTGTCATGTCCTGGTGGATGAAAGTTGATGCCAATGATTTAGTGACTCCCCACCAGAGACATCGTCACTCCTAAACTTGTGAATAAACTGTGTTTAAAGTGCATATCTGATGGTAGCTCAAGTTTGCTTGCTTTGGTTCGATGGTTGGCTAACCCAGAAGTCACCTTGGCGGATTTTTTTTTTTTTTACTAAATCGGTGTGAACCTTATAAACAAGGGAAGATGGTTCCCGTCAGACAAAAGAAAATAATTATGGCTTATATCTCTGAACATAATGCTCTGCATAATTGATTTTTTCCAGGCGTAATCTTAAAGACACAAGAAAATCTATTTTTGTCTGCCTTTTGTTGTTATTAAAATTATAAGCAAAAAGTAAGTCACTCAAGCAGGCAACACAAAGAAAAGTTGGATGCGCAAATGTTTTTAAAAGAGGACTTGCAGAGCAAGTACTGCAATCACTTTGAAAATAGAATTTATAAATCGCATATAAATAGATCTGTTGTGATCAGTAATGTTTTACAATGGACATCCCCACCCCCTGAAAAAAAATATATAAATCAGGTTAAAACTTTAGTAATAGTGATCTAGCATTGCATTGTTCGTTAGATTCAGTTTTTTTATGACATTCACGTACGAAAGATTGAAAACTTACAGTGCATTGCTTTTAGCTAAAGATTAAATAATCCTAAAACCAAATTGTAGAGACAAAACACGATATTTTTGAAGCCTTTTCAGATGTCCAGTAACTCTGGCGAAGCAGTTTAATATCTCGGATCAATACCACAAAGTTTTGTCGTTTGAAATATCCGGTTGATGGTGTAAAAGCTAGATTAAATTAGATTAAGTTACAATTATGGAGTTACAAAAATATGCTGGTCATTTTCCACTAGATGGCACTTAGTTACGCGGTAAAATCGTTAATATAAAATTAAAGGTTCCAGAGATTTGGACTTGGTAATAACGAGTTTTGTGTAATAATGAGTATCGACCTTTCCCTAAATCTTTCTCCATCTCGTTGAGTCATAACCCTGGTTACATTCACCAGGGGACTGACTTATTCGTAGGAGCAAAAAATGACTTAATCTAATTGTAACTCTTGGCACTATAACTCGGCTTCTAATGAAACAAATGTCATAAAGAGTTGACACAACACTAATGAAGGTTACCTCTTTCGACAACAAAAAGATACAATAGGGGGCGTCACTAGTTTCTTCTATTTTCGAAAAATTTGGTTTCTTTTTGGACAGAGGGTGTAGCACATTCAGTTACTGTCCATAGAACACATGAATTGATAGACAGAGCATCCTGTGAAAATCCGATTAACCTACAGATTCCCGATACTAATTAGATTTTAGAAAAGTCAGTTATAGTCTTAAAAGTCGATTGCATGCAACGAAGACGAGCAATACATTTTAGAAGCTCGAAGCCTGTCTTAATCTAGGAAACCCACACGATTTAATATTAAGAAGAGGCATCATTCTTTAATGTGACGTCTCTTTTCCCCCAATTTCATTACATACATATTTATGAGGTTTTGGTACACAATACGTTATTATCTGAATATTCTTAAGGGATATTTTTGCTCTAATTCGTTTTATCACGAACGTTGTCCTTCTCACTATTAATAACCCTTCTAAATGTGCAAATAACTAACTTTTTAACCCTCAGTCTTTCTACCTTTATTGCGATCACTGCTCGGCGTTTTAAATACAATAATGTGATGATAATAAAGATTTTTAGACAAATCACAGTCGAGAGTGACAGTGGTGACACACACGAAATCGAATTATGAGCAGTGACGCCTGTCAGCTAAGAAAGCCCCAAACCAAGTAACAAACACGCTGGAGATGCGCTTCCTCGTGTTAACCTTTCTTCTACGTAGAGTAACCCACTGTCATTTCGACTTGCTTAATCATTTAAAAATAAATGTTGTAATGATACCCGTCAGCCGAAATGGGTTTCTTTTATTACCTCGTGTGTTTTGGGTTATTATTGGAATAGAGCTGTATTCTAGAGAAACTTAAATTCAACACTAGCTGTACTTGGCCCTGATTTCTCTTTTCACTGTAATGGAATTCTGTGGTAATACGGTTGTGGTCTTTTGGATCATTCTTCCTTCGTCATGACAGGGCAGGGAAGATTTTCCTCCCGCAGAATTGTGGTAGTGTAAGAACCGTTTATAATATCCAGAGGCATTGTACATCTGTCAGCGTGTATCCTTCCAATCACTACAAGAAGACGTCTCATCTATTAGAGGAGAAAGAATTTCAAGCTGCTCCACCAGACTAATATGATGACCAAGACTTAAGAATTAATTAGAAAGCGAATCTGATTTTCTTCAATTCTAGTTGTAATTGCAGCCAGAACAAACCTAAGGCTGTGAGACCCTTATATTAGGAATGTTAACAGTGCTTGTTCTCCATCCGGTTTGACTTTCAGAAAATGTAATATAAATTCTTCTTCTTCCTCTGAAGCTTATCCCATTTAAGTATGGTCGCTGTTTTTAATGAGTCTCCTCCACAATCTCCTGTCTTGTGCTGTAACCACATCCAAGTTCTTCATCCTCGGGTCTTCATCCACCAGCTTTCTCCATCTCTTCTTTGATCGCCGCGCTTCCTCTTCCCCTGCACATCCATCTACATGACCTTTCTTCCCACATACTCGTCCTCCCTCCTCGTCACATCACCAGACCAGCTGAACCTTTCCTCTTGTATCTTCACTCCTAAGTTCGTAACTTTCACCTTATATAGTCATTTCTAGGACGATCCTTTCTGGTCACACCGCGCATCTACCTAAACATTCTCATCTCCGCTACCTCTTGGTATCCGGAGAGTTTATCGAAAGACAATTCATCGAAAAGGCAATTGATCGAATGAACAATTCATCGAACGACAATTCGTCGAAAATGCAATTTATTGAAAAATCAGTTCACCGAAAATTTTAACTTTTCGAAAATGTTATGATAAAAGTGATCCTTTTAGAACAAAAACTGAACCGTGCAGAGTGAGATGGCAATGCTACTTTAATAGAGAAAAATTATAGAACAATATGGTTTCTTATAATCTTTCTTGTCCAATGACTGTTTAATGTCTGTTCATGGGACTGATTTGCCTCTTTCCGGGAGGAAAAGCCCAGCCATCTCCGTATTATGCCTGCTAACTTACCTTTAGCTGAACAGGACTGATAAAAAATTATGCGGGTCGTAAAAGGGATTCCAACTACCCAGGTCTTTCTAACTAAACGATTTCGTTTATACCGACTGAACTACGCAGGCTCCATTATTATTATTGTTGTTGCTAGTAGTAATATGCGACTTCAATACAGCAATTATTAGGGGATGAATTTTACTCAGATTCGCTATTGGAAACTTTTACAAGAAAATGTCGAATCGTTCAGTTTTCAGTTCAGCTATATTCGGGGTGACAAAGAAATAACGTGTCCAAATTATGTACTTTATTACAAAAACTCTCTGACTTAAATGACTTAGTAGAAGTTGTTGGTACAAGAAGCAGTCTGCATGGTTCAGTTTTTGTTCTAAATGGATTACTTTTATCATAACATTATCGAAATAAAATTTTCGACGAATTGTCGTTCGATGAATTGCCTTTTCGATGAATTTTCATGTAACCCTACCTCTTGTCTTTTTTTCAGACCAAAGTAGGTTTATAAGTATACACTCATGCAGTTAATAAAGTATTAACTGCATGAGTGTATATATGCTACAACTGAAAATGGTGTAGCCCAGTTCAGAATAAAGTAATATATTGAGAAAGATGCCAGAGTAATTTGTCATCGTTATAAAGTAAATGAATTGTGTAAAATATCGCTTAAGTTAAATGTAAATCTTGAATCATTTTACAATACATCGTTCATGAAAATAAATAAAACGTAATAATAAATAAAGTAGCCAATTTCAAGTCAGTATCAGAGAATTTAATGGTGAGATAACAAACATACAGAAACAACTTTAAAAGAAGGAAAATATTAAGCGATACAGTAAGAAAAATTAACTTTGCGAAAGATCATTAGAAATCGAAACACATAAAAATAAACTATTAACTGCATGAGTGAATAAGAGGAAATGAGATTGCGAAGTAAAAAAAAGCTTGTTAAAACGCTCGAGAGCAGGGAGAAAAATTATTAGTTCCAATAATAGAGATGAATATCGCAAGCAAAGAAAGAATGCGAGAGATAGTCTGAGGTAAGACTCTTCGCCTGATTGAAATGTTGACACGGTAATAGGGATTGTTGTCATTCGGACGAAAGGATTGATCACCTCGGCGATAGCAGTATATGACACGAAGAAAGGATGACGAAGATGCAGGAGAGAAAAGATGAGGTTACGACACTCGGGCTAAGAGAAAAGATTAGTAGGACGCATTGCGAAGAAATGGTAAAAATAAAGACAATGAAGAATTAAGACAAAGCGCAGTGGGCATTAAAGATGATATATTGCAACTAAAGATGGTTAATTACGCTATCTATCCGTTACGACAGTGCTATTCCCCAAGGAAATTCATCCTTCTGAGGCTGGCTTAATTCTAAGAACTGCGGCATTGGATATTGTACAGGAGCTCAGGGAGAGAAAAAAGAACTTCCATGTTAGACCCAGAGGTATCCATTGTTGCCATTTCTAATAATTAATATAAATAAACCTTTCACAAAAAAGGAAATATTGGATTTTATTTCTCAACGCCTAAGAGAATGTATACTACCTTGCAAAATTGTATACGATAAAATCGATACTTTTAAGTACCATATGACAGTTCCATTATCTTATTTGACTTCAAATATTAAATATTCCAAATGTGAATGCTTTCATGCTCGGTTTATAATTGTAGGAAGTTCTTTTACTTTAAATTATACTTGACAAGAAATTTCTTACTCTTGTTATGTTTTAGCCAAGTAACTTAGTCCTTATAAGGACTGGCTTAAAGGGGCGAAGCAAGAATGCTTTTTATCGTCCCCGTTATCTGTAGAGGACAGTGTAGGGATAAGGTGTTATTGAGCTATTAAAGCTCTGATCATGGCAGGAGGGTAACAGTAATTGCCGAGCCTCAGTTAGAACTTCATTGGCTACAGCATTGCCATCCATTACCCTCCAAGGGTATTAATCACCGAATCTCACGGTCGATCCTTCATCTCTATATATAATATAATAATATATTATTAATCACCAAATAAACAAATGTTTCATTAAAGCTGATATCATATAAGTAATAAAAAGGTGTCTCAGGTTATTATTAAAATACTCTGGATGACAGCTAATTTAAGAAAGCTTTTTCTCGTTTTTCTAAAGTAAATGATACTTAACAAGAAATTATATTAGTTTTTTTATTATTTTTATTTTTAATAATACAAAGCAATATACACTTTCGAAGAGAAATGTGCTTTCCATTATGGTATAGTAAGGCAATTTGGATAACAGCTTAAACAAAAATATAATTTCTTGTCAAGTATGATATATATTATAAATTGTGACGCAGTAAAATTTGTAAGGAATTAAAAATGGCTTATTTTATTGCATTAATTTTCTGTGATTAAGTATTTATTCATATTGTGATCGTTAATAAAATTGTTCATTTTCAACACCGTGATTAAATTTTAATTTTACTGCCTTTAAATATTTATCCAATTCGCCCACCACGGCATATCTTTGATCAGTTAACATATAAATTCATCCGTCTCGCTGTACAGCCTCGAAATAAACAGTTATATATAGAATTGACCTTCTTCAGGAAATGCATTAAGTGTACACAACGCTATTATGCATTCGATATTTCCGAAAGCAGTTGCTTTCCTATACCGCAGCTATTTTCATATCTACAAAGCTGGTGTGAAGCTAAAATAGAATGCAATTTGAAGCGAACGAAAAGGTCTTTAGTTTCCCATAAAACTGTAATCAGTATTTTATTGTAGGCCGTCCGAATAAGAAGCTGCTACGAGAAATACACGAATCTGTAAATTTAGTAATGCTATTTTAGAGCGTTATTGTTCCGATTTTTTTCTTCATAACTTAGTAGATTTTTAACGAAATTATAGATTTGAATTCGAATTTCACTGCGTTTACAGCTCGTTTTATACTTATATAGTAATTAGAATCATTTGGAAGCGAACAAAACAAACAGCTCATTCAAAATATTAATTAGAGTATTTACGACATTACAGATTTGTCACGTTTGTCATTATTTGGTGATGCATTAATCTTTGTTTCCAGTCTTATGACACTAACTTATATCCCTGAATAACTGATCGTCTTATTTATGCTAAGCACTATTTCAAAACAAATTTCTTAGAATTTGATTTTCTAACTTGGGTTCTCTTTCTTACTTAGTATATCAAGAACAATTTGTACTTAAATAAGCGATAGAAATGGCGCAATAACCTATTGTGTGTGTGTGTGTGTGCGCCTTCCTCTCCTTAACAAAATTTCGATATCTATTGAGGTGCGCTCCCCCCCCTTTGTATTAATACAGAGAAAAATAAGTTAGCCACATTAGCAGTGATTATGCAAATTTTCCCATTTTCCACTAAATGGAAAATAAATAAACAAAAAAATAACATTTCTTACATCATTATAGTTGTTTTCCCTTGTTGTTATTATGACTATCACCCATGAAGGGTTGCAAAGCTGTAATACATTCTTTTTGCGGATAAACTAAGGATGTTTTTATTATGCTTAAACTTTACTTCTGTTTTTATTTTTTTAATAAATCCGAAACTTTTGTGTAGAGAACAAACATGGAGCTTTTGCAAATACTTTCAGGCTCCAAATAAGGGTAGATGGTCTCTCATGCCGGGAAATTTATCTCCTACAGAATATTTTGTTCCTTAGCTCAATTAAGTTTTTTATTTTAAATATAAATAAAGAGTTTATCTAGCTATCTAATATCATCTTAGTTTGATATTATATCTTAAACTGAGTTTTTTTAGATTTAGCGGGGAGGGGAGAAACCCATCAAGCACGATGGGTTTTTTGTTTGTAGAATAATATAAAAATGTATAAGCAAGCTTATTATTTATATTTTCGATAAGAATTTTAAAAAAATACAAAGTAATCGTCTGTTTTTTTTTTCATCTTTTGTAGTTCACATTAACTGATTTAAAGGATTCTTTCTCTCTTTCTACACTAAATAGTTACATTCTTTCTATTTAATAATTTATATTTTTATATTGAGTCCGCTCGGTTAGCTTAGTGGTTTTGTGCTTCGCAACCATATGCCTGGGGAAGGAGGGTTCTAGGTTCGATGCCCGTCTAAGACGTGAGGAGCTGAAGGATCTTCCTCAGTCATAGCTACGTTAGTCGGTCTTGGGTGTGGACAGCAGGGTTCCCCCCCACCCAGTTTAGCTGGGTTTATCATCCGCAAATTGGCCTTGAGAACTCAACACTACAGGACATAGGATATACCCGCGCGTAGGGCTGACCACCTTATCCTGTGAACGGCTTGAGGGCCGATCATTAAACCCTCGACACCGCAAGGTAAAAGAGGAAAAAGAAAAATGAGATGGGAGATTTTTATATTCGACCTTCCTTAGCTCAGTTGTTTTCGACGGAGATGGGTTCGAATCCCGTCTATGACGCGAAGAATCGTGGACGGAGTTTTATATATATCAGGGTTTTTTCATCAAAGATAAGTTAGTCTGGTGCAGAGGTGGATTGTTTTTCTCCTGGAAACTCTGGTTTTTCGTCCGTGAAAGCAGGCAAACCGACCCATCAAATACACACACATCTATAATCACTGCTCCTTAGTAAAGTAGCATTGCTACTCGAAAATGGCCTCAATTTTATTAAAATACAATTTACATATTCAACTGTGCGTATCTTCGATTGCCTTAGCAAAGAATAGTCGGTTCATGTTTTATAAGTATGTGAACAAGTTACACAATTCAAATTATGAACAGCGTCATTGATTTTTTTTTTGACAAACTCGGATTCATTAACACACGTACTTAGCGATGCTCCTGCCGCTGCATTATAATTCGAAGTTAAAAAAAGAAGCAGGGAAAACAATTACCTTTATTTTTCTTAAGATGCGGTTTTGGTTCCTCATTTATATGACTTTACACCGCCGAACTTTGTGTTGACAACAGCGAAGGAAGGCAAAACAAACAAAGACTGTGGTAAGTGATTAATGATGTGCAGAAAGCGAAACATAAGCTAAAAAAGGGGATGTACTGAGAATAAAAGATACTTAAGACGGGGAAAGGGAAAGTCAAACGAAACCATCGCCGGAAGCAAAGCAACATAAGTAGCAGCCTGGAAGAAAGGTGATTTTTCACGATGATCGTAATACAAAAGCGAGACGATGTCGTAAAGCCAACCCTGCATTTTTGAACTTGGCGAGCACGTGTTGAATGGACGCAGAATCGCTTACAGTCTCCCGCCACAGTGGCGTCCCTCCATTGTCCCCTCGATGCCGTCTACAAGAATTCTGCACGTAAACGAAGTATTACCATTGTATCGAAAACCAAGATGAGAGAGCGAAAACTCGGTAATTATGAAAGAGGCGCGTGGTAGCTGTTCCTCCCTTCCCAAAGTTGACATTGGGCAATTAATTCTCCTTGCAGAGGCCGGAAAGCAAAGACTAATTAAGTGAAAGGAAGCAGAGAGCAGAAACTACTTGAAATTCAAAGCCTCGAACTCTTTAAAGTACTGCTCTGTTCTCATTCTCCCGCATTCATCATCGAGTGCCACGCGAAACGCGTGACACCAGGAAATTGCTGTTTGTTGAGTCAGCTCGCGACACCGCCAATCAGTGGAACAGCGTGTGGATCGCGACACGTTGCGATTGTTAAAAAAAATAACAAAAATAAAAAAAGGCTTTTGCTTGTTTATTTTTGTAAAATGAATCATAGATATTGTTTAGAGTTCGTCCGTGTTTTGAGTGCCATTCTCTGTATAGAAGAGATTATCTGCACTGGGCTTGTTTAATAATGAAAATATCGGACTGTTATTCGAAAAGCTACGCAGTGAATTTTCATGCGTGTTGCTAAGTAGAAATTGATTTGAAAAGTCAAATGTGAACTTCAGATTTGCCCTTGCTGATGGCTTGAATAAATAAATATTGGATAGGGAAATGATAACAACGAAGGGTTTTATGGGAATTAGATCGAAATGCAAATGTGAAAAGATGTCTTGTCTCACTTCCGCACAACTAAATGCCTTTTCGAAGATGGAAATATTCACTATAGCCAAACTATAAAACACTGTTCGCTCAGAATAGCTGTAATAAATTAATAGGAAATATTTCTCTTTTACGTAAAATTGAAGTGGATGTCTCGTGATGGGGGGGGGGGGGGAGGTTGGAATTACATGTACTATATTCTCAGCTACGATATCAAACTGGGTTGATTCTCAACTGGTCTGGTTAAGCGATACTTCTTTAACCAACTGTCACGTATGGTCTACAGTGCTCCAACCTGTAGAACATTTTAATGCTAATTCCTCTCAGATAATAATTTCCTCGAATAGAAATATCTACCGGTGTGCTTTAAGAGCCCGTGAAAGAGACACTGACAACACCCAGAATAACTGGCAAGCCTTCGTTTCGAAAGCCAAACTTGCAGTGTTGTTGTCAAGGTAACTGCACGGTTTTTGTAGGTCTACACAGCGGCAATTTTATTAATTGCCCCGTAGACATAATCTAGACATTTATAATTTATGTGAAGTATTATTAGTAAGTAGCCTTCGTAGCAACCCTTTTGGCGCACGTACTTGCATCCTGCTGCTACGCAGGTTATGTGTGTGTGTCTTATTACCGCATGTAAATCTGACCCTCTACTTGGTGACAAGCGACACACTCGAAATGGCTATTATTACCTCACGTCCGCCGACACCTCCTTTCTCGCCACTGTAACCGACGCACACTGTGTGCTTATCATAGGAACATTACGCGGCTACCGACATCAGGCACGCTAACGGTCAGTGATCGAACCAACACACGCTTGTGTGGATTTTTATAGCGAGTCGAAGGCTAAACCTTCCTCTACCCAAGGGAATGAATGGTGGAGAGAAAGGAATGAGATCTTCCCTTTGCACAAACTGAATTTCTAAAGTGGATAGAATTGGTGCCAGTCACTATAAGGGGGGGGGGGGGGGTTAAAACAACCAAAGTCATCTCCTCCTCCGTTGGTGATCACAGAGATCTTAAAATTGTGGCAGACAAACACGAAAATAAATAAAATAAAAAATGATAAACTGGCTTACAACGTATGGGGTGGGGAGACCGAAATGAAAAACTTAAAACTTTAATATTTAGTTTTCAGTTATACCGACAATATTTCTTTAGTATTTCCTTTTGTTTGGTATCCAGTTCCACGTGCAGAGCACCGACCCAAAAACATTGTTACGAAGGTCTATCAGATAAACGAACCAATCGCTTCGACGCTGCTATAATCGCATTTAAAAAGAACACAGAAAGAAAAACCCGTTCTCGAGGCCGTCAAGACGAATGCGGCGACTCAGTGACACGTTGTCCTCGAGTTTTTCCTTCTCCTTTGGTGATATTCAAGAAATCATTGGTACGCCTTACACGTGTGTGAAGAAAACCAGACAGATTTTAAGGATATGCAAAATATATTTGTGACTGACGGTGATCATTGAAATAACTTTTCTTATCACGTGATTATATTTTTAAGAAATGCGAAGAAACTAGCTTATTTGATTAAAAATTAAAATAGTAAACTGTGGTGATCCACTTAAAAGGACATTAACTTACTTAGGATATCATTACGTTACCTTAAAACACCATTAGCTTATCCAACTCGAAAGTGAAACCTTTTCTGTAGCAGTTAGTCTAAAGACCTTTGTAACCACGTGGAGAATTTTCACTGAAGATTTCCAGGCGTTCATAATATCATTAATAACGTGGAGATAATTTAAGAAACTAGAAAATTCTCAAGTTTCTCTTGGCGTCTAAAAATGCGGACCGCTATCTAATGAAGTAGTGTGTTACCATTTCATATTCCGGAGACTTATTATTTAAGCCAAGGAGGGATAAACTGCGAAGATTGTGTTCTAAGATCCGCAGGTCTTTATCGTATGCATTCTATTTAGTTTACTCAGTCTTACTTAGGAAAACAAACTACCCCTTATTTGCTTGGGTAAATTCTCATTTGGCAAAGCCGTTAAGGCTAATTCTAACATTTCCTTAACTGTTCTTGGCAACTTAAGATTAGCGAGAGATTCATCTTTGTCTTCACTTAAGAATAGCATCACAGAGCAATTCACAATAGTAGCTACAAAGATTATCCAGTTGTTATGAAAATAAATGCTTTTGAGACGTAATCTGAATTCTAAACAAGTTCTTAATGTTCGGCACTTAGAATTGTGTCGGAATTAATAAGATGGAATATTTCTCCGATAGTATTGCAAGTAAGAAGCGATACTTATGCTTCGTTCCATCGTGGTAATCTGCTGGCTGTATATTTATTCTGTGATTGCTTCTAATTTTTGATTGGTTTTGATCACTCGAATGTGTGTGTGTGGGGGGGGGATTCGAATACTCTCTTTAAGATAGTAATGTTCCAGCTTGTAAACTCACTTGTTCTCAACAAGTTAAATTTCCTATTTTTTAATAAAGTATATTGTTTTGTCTTAAATGAACTATTTAAGTTCATTTAAATAGTTCAATTTATACCGTAAAAACTGGTTTACGTATTTAAACGTGTAGACATGCATAATAAACAATGCACCGCTGCATAGAAAGAAAATAAATATTTTATTGTTGTAAATTATGCACCTGATTGTTGCAGGGTGAATAATTGTTGATTCATGCACAACAATGAACTCGGTGATGTTCGGAATTTCTTTCATTTTCTCTAACCAACCATCTATTGCGCGTTATTTTGACAAAATTCTGACTATCCTCAACTTTATTCGAGTTTAGTTTGCTCTCTTCACTCTATCTAATATATCATCAACATAACATGCGTTCATTGCACATATCTAAAAAGATATCCCGTACTTTTTGTTGTTGTTTGTTTTATCCGTGAGCCTCACCTGTTCTTTTCAAACATTTTTCCGAAATTGCACGATATATTTTGCCTTCCAAGTTTTCTTTCTTTGCTCGCTTACTTGTTGCAATACATCTATTCAGTGGGTTACCAAGAGTGCGAGAAAATATCTTAGCCAGCCACGTGCTGCATGAGAAACAACTCCGGACCCACAATAACCAATGCAGCTGCGTGGATTTTACCTGATTCAGTTTTCCTGATTAGTTTTCATGCTAAATACAAGCGTAAAACTTTGGGGAAACATATATTCAAGTCGTTGTTTTGATTTTACGCAAAACGTATTGTCTTCGAAGTTCGTAGGTCAGTATCCTCGCAACCAACCAACCAAAAAAAAAAAAATCCCTTCGGTACTTAAAGTTTTAATTTAATCTTTGTCCAGTCCTTGTACACTGTTAATTATCAAATCCACAATATTTAAAGGTCCTTTATTCAAACTGGACCCTCGAATTTCGAAAGGTCCTTTATTACTCCATGTTTTCTTTGTGTGCTATCAATAATCTGGTAATTGCTTTACCACGCATGGATACTTCTGCCAAAGCAATATAAGTAAGGTTATTTTTAACAAAAAATCATCCAGCGGGCTGTAAAGTTAAGTTCAGATGGTCGCCTATGAAGATGGATCGTTCTTGAGTGACAGCTAGGTCAAAGTTCGGTGTTTTAAAAAAACGCTCGGCTTTATGACTTGGGAAACACTTACTTCAACTGAATGGTAACCAAGATCATAACGAACGATCTTGAAAGGAAGATAAACAGTCTCAAGATGGCGTCAGAAACCTTAAAGAAAATCCAAGTAATGCCACTGTCTCATCGCTCTTTTTAAGCAATTTTTTTCTCTTCAGTTTATTATCTAATCTAGTATTCAATAATTGGAACAGGCTGGTTCCAAATAACTTCTTGTTGCGTACAGTAATTAGCGATTTGAAGTGAGTTCTATTTTTTTTTTTTTTTTCGTTTTCAAATATCAATAAATTGGGTGTCTTAGAGATAATGAAAAGCTGTATCAACACTTTTTTGAATGGACTGTCTGGAACGTACTTGTGCCGCTGCTGTTCCTAAGTTTGTTGGGGAATGTTTGACTACGATGCATTTCGATAAATCCCAGCGACCGTACGAAAGATAAAAGATGGTTTCCCCATAACTGTCACAGCGAATTTCCATTATACTGTTAACATTCCATTATTCCATTAAATTTTAATTATTTTGGGAGCGATGATAAAGATTGTTGTCAAATCAAAAAGCTTTAACCTGCGCGTGCAGTGGTTTCTGCAAAGCAGAAGGTTTAAGAGGTAATTTTTTCTGCCAAATAAACAGATAATTGATTTATTTGGTTAAAAGGGATTTGCAAATGAAAATATAATGAGCTGCTCTCTCCGAATGAAGTAATAAATATTCCAATATTGTCAAACCACAAGTTTTCTTGACTGCTTGCTCAGTGCATTATCTTTATTTCTGCGGAGTTAATCTTTTATATTTGGATGTATAACGTTAGACTGACGTGTTTTGCGCCTGCATCATTTGCTGCTATTTGAATGTTCCTGCAGATGACACCGTCATGAATCCAGGTAGAAAATGGAGTCGGAACGATTTGTCAAAGTAGAGTACCTCCTCTTCCTTAGAGAGAAAAAAAAAAAAAGGTGAGGGATGGCATGTACGTGAATGATGAGATATGCAGTATATCGTTACAAGTATGATAAGTTGGGGGGGGGGATAAAAATGTCTTTTTTCATTGGTAGAATGTTGTCTCCATTTTGCTGCAGTTGCATTTGACCCAACAAGCAGTTATTTGTACAATTATCATATGATTCATAAAAATAATTAAAATAAGTGTGAAGTTATTCGACTGATGATAACAAATAGAAGAGTATAATTGTTGCAATGGAAGCAAGCACGCAACAATTGGAAAACAATCTCAGTATATTGCCATTTTTCAATTATTACCATTTTTCAGTTAACATTGTTTGAAGTTATTCGACTAATGATAACAAACAGATTCTGATTGTTGCAGTGGAAGCAACACGCAACAATTGGAAAACAATCTCGGTATATTGCCATGTTTCAATTATTACCATTTTTCAGTTAACATTGTTTGTTAGCAGTGGAACAATGACATTTAATAAATATTTGGTGTCATTATTCCACTGCAAGGTATCAATATCTAATGAGTGCTTTGCACCCAATATATATTGGATGCCATTATTCCGCTGCAAGATACGGAGTATGTGATAGTTTATTCACCCAATGTTTTTTTTTTCCTCCTATTGTTGGCTCCTTACCACTGTAGGACAAGCAGTATTTATTAGGTGTCTTGCAGTGGTAAGAAGCCAAAATAAAAGTAAGCTTTATATATTTTATATAACTTTATATAAAGTTTCTTAATAGTTATAATCATAAAATGATAATATGAGTACGGGGGAGGGGGTATACGAATCCTCCTTGTCTGATGCGAAGATTGCCAACGTATTTAGGTTTCGTTCTAATCTGGCATGGCATTAAAAATAGAAAAAACTTCAGACTACCCTAAAACGCTGCTCGTCAGCAACTATCGAATTGCCGTCTGTCACTGAAGGGATGCACATGTTCGCATTGGACTTCCTTTTCTTCTTTCCACGTTTCGCAGTGGGTGGCACCAACAGACGGACGTCATTTTTAAAACTTTTTGCTAAGGAAAGTGAAAATACGGTAAACGTAATACGGTTAAAGGAATGTAAAGATTTTGCTTTCGGTCTAAACGACCCACTGCCTTTCTGTCAGTCACGAGCTTCCCTGACATTCTTCCTCCCACTTAGAAGAGAAACGGGCCGAGGGATGGGTGGGAATGAAAAGAAACGGCGAAGAAACCCGCGCTTTTTTTGGCGTTATGCTTCGACGCAATGTCACGCTCAACTTGGGTTGCAATATCTCAACTCTGGTGTGTCAACAAACCGTCTCGTCTGCCTCCCTTCCCCACCACACCATTTGTCCCCTGGATCAAAGAGAAAGGCAGCCAAGCCCTAATAAAGTAGCGACGCAGTTGCAGCAAATTTGTTTTCGAAGTTAATTGATGCAGACATTTCATTGTATCGCCGAGGCCTTTTGACATACGAAATTTATTGAATATGACGTTTCCTAAACGGGAATGCAAAACTCCTTGATCGCGCATGCGCAAATGCGTCTCCATCGGCTGCACGCAAAAGTGCAGCTGCTTCCAAGCGCGGCCTCCTATAAACCAGAATTTTTCATTCGCTCAATGTTCGACTCACTCCCCCACCCCTCCCTGTCCCTTCATTTCTTAACCAACTGCTTCTCCACATTTCCATAAACGGCTAATAATATTCAAGCAATTTAGCATTCCCTATCGATTCCGAATACGAAAAAAAAAAAAAAAAAAAAAAAAGTGCGCGGGGGGGGGGGGTCATTCTACATAATTACGGAAACGGGATTGTAAGCAGTTGTGTTGATTCGGTTGCATTGTCTGTTTCTGATATTGCTCGGCAGCGAACAACGCGCCATGAGTGACAGTTACTGAAACTAAATCTCGTCTAATGAAGAGAAGCTAATTGACTAATTTACTTGGATGACGTCTGAAGAAAAGGTTTTAATCATGCTACGCTTTCTGTAGTTAACTTCTCTCTCTCTCTCTCGCGCGCGCGTGTGTCATATTAAAGCCAATAGTCAGCCTAATCTGTCCAAGAAACTAGTGATTAGCTAATTTAAATCGTTCGCTTCTAATTATTTTCATACATTCCTTAGACGACAGAACACTCGTTTCGTTTGTTTACAATCCTGCATTTTAGTCTGGGGGGGGGGGGGAATTACACCCCTTCGAACATTTGTGCACGCATTTCTAATTAACAAATAATTCGATACTAATATTGCAAACTTATAAGCGAAGAAATGCTAATGGTAAATTGAATGTAATGAAGAAACTCTTGATTTCAATCAAGGCTAAAATAACCGATCCGCGGTAGAGGGGCAGATTTTTTGGCATACCGAATATATGGTTTCCAGAATATATTTACGGATACATAATACCACATATAACGAAAATAATAAACCAAAAATTACCTATAAACAAACAACTTATTTCTTTAAAAAATTCTCAATAAAATCTAGACTAATCGGACATTGAAAGAATCTTCCAGAGGAATTGGAAAACATTGTCAAAAAAATTTAAATTTTTACTAATCCAATAACTGAGAGAAATGCGATTATATATTATTATTGGCTTTGAATAATAGTAAGTACTAAGCAATAATGGCGAGGGCTATTCATTGTTATAACAACGTTTTTAACAAACTATTGTTTGAACAGCATACGTGTATCAGAATATGAATGCATTGTTGGGTTCTGCGATACTGTACCATATGAAGGTCGATGATAACTAAGCCAATATTCAGTCGTTCAGTGATCCTGTACTATTTGTTCAGCTGGGAATATTTTGCCATGGTAATTACATAGTCCATACATCTAATAACATATATTACTTTACTTTTTATCGAATTCAGAAATCACGTCCAGCTATATTCGGATCAAAGCTATACTCGTGTCTTCATGGCATATGTACAGGCAGTTTACAGTCAAAATATTCCCAGACGGACTGGATTAGAATTCCGACTAGACCTACCATTTGTAGAAGATTTCTCCGAGGGACTGCATTAGTAAATTGGAAAACAGATGGCATTTACGAATGAAATAGTAGAACACACTTCGTTATTGCTGTTCTGACCTAGAATGCAATGCACATAGACGATGTGATTGGCTGCATAAAATACAGCTGTCATAATTGTTTTCAATTATCTGTGAGAAGATGCCTGAACAACTACAAATGTGTAGGATTATTGCTGTAAATTTGTCTGTTTGAAAAATGGATAATCAGATATGTCATTGTTCGGTCTAGTGCGCTGAATTGCTACAAAACAAACTCTTACCTATGGCATTGAGGTGAATACCCCTTTTCGATGTTTCGATTGATCTCAAAACATCATCAAGATTTTAGTGGACTTATCGAATCCATTGTCATTTGAAAACATCGCGCTGCGCTAACTTAATTCATATTACGACTCTTAAAAATTGATGTTTATATCCCTTACATTAATGAATATTATGAGAATAATGTATTAAACTGTCGAATTGATGGATATCAACCACGGTATGATAATTAAAGAGTCATCTCTTGATATAACTCCTAACAAGATCGTGTTATTTTTATACTTAGGCCACTAGAGATTGAGATTCCAGATGGCGTCGCTATTACCATGGCAACGAAATTTGTGGATAACTTTAATCATGAATTTCCGGTAAAGCAACCGTGTAAACTACTGGTTTTTAGTTTCCGTTAGAGTGCGCTACTGTTTTAAGCCACCCACGTTGCCTGAGAAACACGGCAACAAAAAACGACCTCTACAGGAAATATTTGACGCTTATCATTAATCTTATTTCACAGACGAAAAAAAAAAAAAAAGTTAGTGCAGTTAAAGATACAGCATATGTGTGTGAGAGAGAGAAAATGGAAAAAACCTGAGAGGGGGAACGTTTGGTAATTAGATTTTTTTTTTCTTTGCTAGTTTCTCTACTCCCATTCACAAGACAAGGCATCCCGAGCTGTGTAAAAAGCGTAAAATGGAATGTATTTGATGGAAGTCTCAGTCCACAAGCTACTTAGGAGATGTATAGAGCCCCAGTGACTTCTCTGAAATGAAGATTGGATTGCTTGCAACTAACACTCATGTCTACTGGACATGTCTTACTACTAAAATTAAAAAAATATATGAATGACTAAAAAAAAATAATAGAAGCACACAACGTAATTACGACAAATAAAGCCCATTCTCCCCTCCTAACACGAACTGGTCGATTTCAAGCTTTAAATTAAAAAGACAAAACACTTATTTATTTTTTTTAAATCATTTAAAATTATATGTAAACCGTAGAATATTCCTAGCGTGTGGTAGACCCGTCATCTGTGCTAGGGTTCTTTAGTTTAATTGGCAAATATCTCTAAACTCGCGATAGGAACTACTGTTGTCTATTTATGTCGTTTCTGCAGTCATTTCCTGTCACATGTCACACGTTTCAGGAAGTCCACTAATTAAGTGGAAGATCACTTACACGGTTGTCAAGGTGGAGAAGCAGCAAAGATCTGACAGAATAGAAGGTCGTGACAGTCACTGTCTGTCTTCAAGGTATGTCACTCAGCACAGAACCAAATTAAAATGTGCGTCAGACAGCACTGAGAGATGAAGGCTCCCAATAGTTACGCGTTGTTAGAAGGACCGCAGTATATCGGAATTATTTGATGGTTATCTTACAGGAAGGAGATTGTAACTGAGAATCTTTACAAGGAATTACTGATTCTTAAGACGCGAATGCCGCTCCATCTACGTCATCTTCCTTTGTGATTTTATGTCTCGTTCATTTAGATAAAGTAAAAAATTGCATTTAAAATAATACTTAATATTTTAACCTTTGTTTTTCTTTAGGATTTTTCCGAAGAATAAAAACCTGAGTGGCTGACTTTTAAACGCACATCAAGCGTGTCGTCCATAAAAACAAAGTCAAAATAATCAAAACTCAAACAGGTAACTATTGCCTACCTTTCAAAGATTATGAATTTAAGAAAAGTATTAACTATTATATTTTGATAATTTATTGATGCCTATTATAGCCTAACCTCGTTTGGTAACTTCTCTGACGTTCGAATGGAAGGAGAACAGCTTCCATCTGTTCTACAACTTTAAGTTCTTTTCAGTTGAGTTTTTTCGGAAAAAAAAAAAATGGGGATTTTAATCCGAAATTCAAAGCATCTCTAGTAGCTACCGATTTAGGAACAAATATTGTTATTATTATTCAGCAGTTATTTTCACAACATTCAAATATGTATACTGATTTTAGCAAAGTCTATCGTATTAAAACTGATTTAAAAGATAGCTCTTTTCTGCTGCTCTGTTTACATTTTACGGATTGACAATATGCGCACCCTAGTGGTCAAGGTTGGAATTAGTCAGCAATCCCGAATGTGTTCACAAATTTAAAAGAACTGCCTCTTGGTGGTTCTTGCAATCTTCTGTATTTTTTTTCCAATTTTTTTTATTTGCAATAAATTTTGGGTAGTATAAATATGCTTCTTTAGAATCAGTACTCAAATTCACAAAACTACTCAACAATAATAATCAGATCTTGAAACACGCTCTGGTTCTTAATAATAATTAATAATGATGTGTTTATTCTTCAAATAAGAATAAACTTCAATCTAGCATATTCTAAATCGGAATTATTAAATGGAAGTTTTTTTTTTTTTCTTCTTAAATTTGTTAAACTACACCAACCTAACTTATCCAGTATATTATAGAATAAGTTGTTGTGAGTAGAAGGAATAAATGTAAATCTCTGTTTGTATTTGTATGTATTAAATGCTGGATAATACGCGGCATATTTCACTAGTTTCGGTAAAATTACTGTTTTTGTGTTCTAAAGTGCTCAAGAAATAGTATAATTTATTTCCTAATTAAATTACTTGGCACTATTGATACGCTTACTGCCATTTGTAAGCAGTGTCTATTCGGGAACTGTACGTGGTACAAAATAAATAAATTCAGTCTGGTGACGTTGTGAAATATCTTGTATAAAGAGACTTCAAATATATATTCTAAATGACCATAAGATTAATATGTAAGCAGCAAACAAGCATAAACTGGACACACACATAAATATTGTTGAGTATTTTAGCTGTTGTTTAATTTCATATGACTTCTCGCAATTGTTCAGCTGTTCTTATTGGCAAATGACCTTAAAGCTATCGAAAAACAGACATTTATCGCTGGTGAGCGATTTTAAAATAATCTCCTTGCTAGTTACGCATAATATTCCTGTATTAATGAATTATTGAGTGAGCTCGTTTGACTTTATCATAAATTACTAAGCACCAATAAGAACCCTTCTCTGAAAACAAATTCTTTTAACCGAGTGTATTTTTTTTATTTATTTTTTAGTTTGTCTGATTCTGTTATTTGAAGTGGTTGAGGTATTTGCTTTCAATCACATGTTTATTGGCTTTATTTGAAAAACGTATGCTCTGATTATGACGTCTTGAACACACGTGACCATAGAAATCATTGTTGTAATGGAGGAGAACGGAAATAAACGTCAGTGGAGTTTTATAAATCAGGACGAACTAAGTGCTTATATCCATGAATGCTAATCTACCAGCAAAAATTTCTTCTCGCTCGGGCCAGATGACTTCCGTAAAAAAATAAAGGAGTAAGCAATATCAAAAATATCCGCTGCAAATATGGTCTTCGCGCATGTCTAAGTATCTGTACGTTAGCCTGAATTGCATTACATTTAAGTAATCAATCGAGAACCATTCAAGAGATGTTTCTTTGGACAGAATAAAGTTTCTTTTACTTCAATCAGCATTAAAAATCGGAAACCGAACATTTTAACAAAGGGAGAAAGTTATTCTTTCCGAACATTGCATTCCCGACTACTTTCCCCGACTTTGATTACGCATCAACTTTCGAGGCACCTAAAGTACACTTCCGTAACTTTCTCGGAGTCTGTTTTCTTCTTCACAAGACATGTTTCTCCTTGCTAATAGGTACAACTTCGTCACACTTGGCTGCACGCGGGCACTGGAGAAGAGTTACAGCTCCCAAAAAAACGTAACCTCCAAAGCAAATAAAACGGACTTACATCGCCCCCTGGCGGATGTTAGTTTCTCTACGTACGCTAAAGACGAGTCTCCGCTTTTCTTTGGTTGTTTGACTAAAGAACAGTTTTGTTTAGGGGAGAAAAAAAAATGGCCAGCATAAGATCGAAGGTGATGGAAGACCGCGAAAGAACTGAAAACGGAGGAGTTGGTTGGGGGGGGGGGGGACGCATCGTATCACCCTTTTCTAGAATGTCTCTTTGTTTCCGATAGCCGAATAGCCTCACTCGCCCCTTTCATCCAACCACGGCGGCAACAGTGATCCCGCTGATCTTTTGGTAAATACATAGCGACACGGTCGTCGCGCTGCACGCGTCACTACACTTGTCCCGATTGCCGGATCAAGCCTGGTTCGACTAGAGCATCAATCAGCGGCAACTGGAAATGCCCAGGCCACTTTCTTGCACGCGAAACAATGGCTGCAACATCAGGTTTAGAAAGCGACGCAGAATAAACCGGCACCCGATGCCCTTCCGCAGTTCGACTGTGTTAGGTGGGGAAGGGAAGGGAACGGAATCGTTGGGGGGTGAAGGATTGTCCAGTAACACGCATAATTCAGTCAGTCACTTTCTGTTGATACGAGAGGGAGCTGCAGTAGAACGCTAATATCGCAAAGGCTTGAGATAGGCTTATATTCGTTTATGGAAAAGCAAGATGCGTGAAGAGTCACAGGAGCGTGTGTTTTGCTGCATTCGCTCCCCATCCCACCCTCTCCGGTTCGCCCTTTTTCATCTCGCCCTCTCCGGAATCCCTGAAGTGACACACTCTTCGATGACTAGCTTATGAAATTATGAACTTTGCTATTGTAAGTCACTAAATTTACTTTTGATTCTTCTGTGACGTACAGTGTATTGAAGCACGTGACTGGACGCGTAACAATGAAGTGGAATACGTGCACAAGTTATGTAATGGTGACTTTAAAAAATTCTGAAGGCAGCAGTATAAACATTCTGTGAGTGAGTGTGTGTGTGCGCGCTGCCTGCCTATTGAACGAACTGCTGTAGAGTTCGTTGACATTTCATCTCAGAGTGGATGGAGGTCATTCGTTCACTGGAAACAGAGCACGTGGAAGTGTAGGAGAATAGCGATTGTTTCTTTGTTCACTTTGTACATTCAACCTTTTATGACAGTAACTTCTGTGTAACTCATGACTGGTTTTTATTTCCTCTTAATTCAATGAAATGTCATAATAATGACATTCGTCAAGTAAAATACGTACATTCTATTTACTCCATTCTTTAGCTACTACTGTTTGAATATAATTATACAGGATATCGCACAATCCGTGATGCCTTCACACTTACGAGGGTGACCTGAAAATTTCTCCGCCTCGACCACAGATGGCAACACTATCGGCAAGATTATTTTTTATAAGTTGGTACATCTGTCTTACGCATCCATGTGAAATTGCAAGTCATTCTATCAAGTAGTTCGTTTTATACAGCTGTCTGAAGCAAAAGTGTTGTCTGCATCCCTTGAAATGGATAAAATTGAGTATCGTGCGTTACAAAATTCTTTTTAAAACAAGGTTTGACGCCCAAAAATTCATTCGAAGTTCATTAAAGTTTATAGGCACTCTTCTCCTTCGTTTTCGACAATTAAGAAATGGGCTGCCGAGTTTAAACGTGGCCGTACCAGCCTTGAAGATGATCCACGTGAAGTACGTCCAAAAAGTGTAACAACACCAGAAATCATTGTTGAAGTGCACGATATGGTATTGGATGACCGGCGAGTCAAAGTGCATGAAATTGCTGAGACTATAGGCATTTCAAAAGAACGTGTAGGATATATTTTGCATGAAGAATTGCAAATGAAATAGCTTTGCGCAAGATGGATGCCACGCTTGCTCACAGCAGATCAAAAACACACGCGCATGAAAATCTCTGAATAGTGCTTGGAGCGTTTTAACAAGAATAAAACTGATTTTGTGCGTCGATTTATTACTAGGGATGAGACTTGGATTCACCATTACACACCAGAATCCCAAACAGCAGTCAAACCAGTGGAGAGAAGCCGGTTGTTCAGCACCAAAGAAGACAAAGTTGGTTCCATCAGCAGGAAAGGTCATGGCATCGGTGTTCCTGGGCATTTTCTTTTGTTAGTCTTAAAGGCATTTTGTTTATTCATTATCTTGAAAAGGGTAAAACAATAACCGGGGAATATTATTCCGATCTCTTAACCAGACTAGATGAAAAACGTCATGAGAAAAGACCCGGTTTGCAGAAGAAAAACATCATCTTTCATGAGGCCCATGCACCTGCCCACAAAGTGTTTTGGCAGTGGGAAAATTAAGGAATCTGCACTATGAATTGTTGGAATATCCACCCTATTCCACAGATTTGGCTTCCTCTGACTTCTATCTCTTCCCATAACTAAAAATCTTCCTCGCTGGTCAGCGTTTTAGTTCGAATCAAGAGGTGATCGCAGCTGTAGAGGGATATTTTGCAGATCTTACTGAGAACCAATACAGGGACGGGATAATGGTGCTGGAGCATCGCTGGAATAAATGTATTACTCTTGAGGGAGATTATGTTAAAAAATAAAAATAATTTTGAAATTATAGATTCGTTTTTTTTTTTTCCATTGTTAGGTCGAGAACTTTTCAGACCACCATCGTAGTTGCTGAATCAGTCCTGGAACTGCAAACCAAAATAAAAAGTAGCATCAGGGAAACAATAATAAGTGACTTTGGTTCATTAACCCCTGAAAGTAATTCCAAGTGGGTTTATTTAGCGCTGACTGAGTACTGAAATGGGACAAACATCGGCGAAGTTTTGGATCATTCCTGTCATTCGGATAAGCTAACCAACATCACAAAATGAAAAATTATTGCTGACGCACACGAGTCGCAGTGTTTTCTGTTAGTTTAATTATATCTATAGGGATGGTTAGATCCTTTGTATTCTTGATTTAAAAAAAAAAAAATTACCGAAGAAACGCCGATACACGCCTCTCTCTCATAATGGCATAATAAACTGCAATTAAAGTAACCATATATAGTTTAATCCGCATTCATGGGCGCCTCCAATTTATCGCTCATCCACCCTTCCCAATGCGATACGCGGTCGCTACATTAGGCAGATGCATACGCAGCTATCTTATCAAATTACTCCCATCAGAACAGCCACTTACGCGAACTATTCCTTCTCATTAGCACCAGACCACTTTTCTTTTAATTGTTATTCTTTCATTACACCTTCCATCCGGAGTCTTGGTTCGTTAAACGTTACCTTGCAGTGCCCCCGTTGCCCCTTGCCAACCGAGTAGACCAGCATTAAAAGTCATTCATTCCAGACGCATGCCGAATCGTCGCCGCGCGAGCAAGCACACCAGCTATCTTTCCTCCCCTCCCCTCCCCATCCCGGTCACGTGCGCTTTTCATTTTTCCACTTTGCTAATGACGACGGTGTGTCCCAGCACGGTTACGGTAGCGTGACCCGGCTGCCTTGAATTTTAGCGTTAGGGTTGTTCGGGCGTTTTCTTAAACCGTCGGAGGCAAGAGGGTTAAGATTTTAATAAAGAAGATCCTGCACTATTAATTAAGAAAGGACAGACATTTCAAGAAAGAGCCGGAGAAATGTTCCTTAAGACGATATTAATTATGGTAATTACTATTGTTCCTTTTAATTAGAAGCGAGAAATTAGAGACGCGAGGATTTTCTTTAACGGCCACGACTTCCTTTCTCGTGACGCTTTCTTAGCGTCGTCTCCTTATGTTTGTCTGCTGACCTCTGTCAGTGGCGTCGTGTCGTCCTACCTCTTACAAGACACGGTGACATTGCACACAATGTTGTAGATAGAATTTAACGTTGTTTGTTGAACTCAATTGCTCTGGCAAGTTGCGCCGATTGTTTCCCCTGTGATGCCTTCAACTCGCGTGTGTGTGTGTCACCCTGTTGGCACAATGTACAGTTGCCTTCTCACTTTGTTCCTTTTATATGACATTTCTTTCTTTCTTAAACATTCTGTAATTTAGTTGTTTTTTTATTGTTTTAGGGAACATTCACTTGGACAAAAGTCCCATATTTGGTCTCGAGAGCAAAGTTCCCGGATTTTCTAACCCTTAATCCGACCACGGTACTAATGTACAATAGGTTTATGACTTCTGCAGGGTGGAATTCATATTTTAAAAAATGTTTTCATGATACATTTATTCTGTGCAGATCGAAGCATTGCTGTGCATATTAATATGCACTGCAGTGCTTTTAAATGTCTAATCAGTTTAACGTGTATTTTGCAATTAGATTTATACCTCTGCACTCTTAATCATTAAATGAACTAATTAAATATTGTAATTTTTTTATTTATTTTTGTATTTTATTAACCCAGGTAACATAGTAAACCTACAGTGCATTTTTATTTTTTTTTTATTTTTATATAATCTGGAAATGCCGATGTAGAGGCTAAACATGGAACTTTTTAGGCCACTTCAGACCTCCAATAAGTGGGACGGTGGCCTCACACCGGGCGATGAACTTCATCTCCTACATATATTTACAAGCAATCGTGAAAAAAAAAAAAAAAGAAGGGAAAAAAAATCTCTCACTTACGTGATAAATTCGTCATTTCCATTGTTGCCAACTCCGACAATCCTATGTTGAAGGGCCTCTAGACTGAATTCAGGTGTCTCATTAGAAGAACAAAAATAAAAGTATTAATTTCTTTACAGTAATTATTCCAGATATTTCAATACGCAACTATTATTTGTTTTAAAAAAACTTAATTTTAATCAAAATTTAATTTGTTAATTAACAATCTTTGTATTTTAATAAGGGTAATTGAATCTTCCCAATTGAATACATTTTAATTTTCCCTCAATGGATGAGGGCTGCCTTTCTGTTCGGAAAATTACATCCACATCAGTTGCTCGTAATAATTAAATCGAAGACTTTATCAGGAAATTTTCATCTTGTTTAAGTCGCTTATTCCGAGTTTTCTAGAGGGAAATTCCATTTACATCCATCACGTTCCACCGTCGGACTGATGGCTGTCACAACAGTGGACTGAAACTCACAGGCAAGTGTTAAACTTGGAGTCCTGATTTATCGCGAGTTTTTGATACAAGCTTCCATCAGACATTAATCAGTAAAATGAGGTCACCTGGTCTGATGATCAATCAGATGAAAGATAGTCTGCTGTCATGATCTCTTCGTATCTCCCAGATCATCGTCAGATGGCTCTACCATGTGGTTAGTCTCCTGGATGGTGCAAGCCATCTGTACACTTCGTTAACTTTGAAGGAGGGTAAAAAAAAAAAAACTTTCATTGCGTCAACGAATTTATTACAAATATGAAAAGCAATTTTGATTATATCATATCGATTTTATTCGTAAACAAGATTATTTGTCGATGAATTCATTAATGTATGCTTAAATTACAATTATTTAATCGTTGTTATTGGATTTATTCTATAAAAGTTATATAATTAAAATAAAGGTGTATATTTGCAAATTAAATATTCTAACTAAAACAAACGCTTTACATAAATCTGTAGAATTCTTTTATTCGGTGAACAAAATACCTTAATGTGGTATATACACTACGATTTTGGCTTATAATTATGTAAATTAGTATACATACAATACTTCAAAGAAGTCCTGCGACTAGAGCTCCTGCTATAAGCATTCGTTTTTCTTCAGTAAGTATAAAAATATGATCCGTCGTGTGATTTACTAATTAGTTTCACTTTTATTCAGTGGGCAAATTAAAATTTGCCTACTCGGTAAACATATCCCAGTTTCTGAAAGGGATAACTTCACAATAGCATGCATAAAGCTCGAGTTGGCATTATTGCACTAAAAAGACGTGAACCGTAAAATATTTTATACATTAAATTAATGACATTTATTTATTTATTGAGGTGGAGGAGTTCAAATGTATTTATCTGTATTATTAGACAACAATTTCGCCACAATTGATTCTCTTGAAAGATGTCGATAGTCAAACAAACTCGCGCAGCGAACATTTTTGAAATATTACAAAAGAATCTACACAACAATAGAAAACAAAACTCCATTGTTGTTGTATCTGTTGTCAATTAATTATTAACTATATAAGCATTGCTTAATATGCATGTATTATCTGCGCTGTGATTAATTTATATTGAATTATTTCAATTAAACAAAAAATTCAACAATGAACATTAGAAGACTGCCTCAAGCTAATCGTGCACATAACAGAACGGACTGATTAACACCAATAATCATTCATCTTGAAGATCAACAAGTAGTGTAATCGATTGTGTAACATAAGCAAATGTCAAATTCTTGTCAACTGACGTTATTTAAAGATTATACTAACCTTAAATATGACAGGTAAGTAATCAACAGTTATTACGAAACGCGCCATTCTTCAATAACAGGTTGGGTCTAAGCTATTCATCAGCCATTTTACTCCAATAGCGTAAGATTTGTCTTTTATTATTATTTTTTTTATTTATTTCTCCGGGTCTTTCATTTTTGAGGGTAGTTAGCAAAATAAGCGTCATCCTGTTGTTGTCAAGGTTCAGCATATTAACTGTCGGTGTACCATCATTATTAATAGGCGAAGCTAAATCATATCCATTGCACTGCATCCATCACTATTTGGTAGACACTTAATGACAGCTCTGGTTCGATGGGCTTAGAACCCGTGAACACATAGCCTTTGGATAGTTATATTCTCTCTTTGTTGTACTCTCTCATATATTACCAATCATCCTAAGCCTCATCGTGGCCCATTACTCTTTCCCTTGTCATCAATGCCCCACTGTTTTGTATTATTTTTTCCCCTTAATGACTAGTGCTTACAGTTTAACAGATTTTGTATGTGATTGATTACGCCCTTGCTTCAAGAAAGGATTTTGATGCAGGAGTTTAAAACTTTCCACTTAATCCTCTAGATTAGTACCGTTTTTATCGGTTTTTTTTCCCTTCTTTCTCTCTCTCTTCAGCTGGTGGTAACGCTTTGATTGAATGAATAGGCTTGTACGCGGGTCTTTTTATGTAGCTTTTCTACGCGTGGCAAAGTGCTCGTGACAGTTTTAGGGGATCGGATAAAAAGCAGAAGCGCAAGTATACGACTAATAGCGACGGAGTTCAGTAAATGAGCTTAAAAAAATTATTGAAAACAGGGTAATTATTAAAAATTGAGGGGAAGTAGAGAACGCTCGTGGAAGAAGACGGAGACAAATGAATTAGAAATCTCAGCTGATAAAGAAGCGAGTGATAAATGGGAAGAGGTCAGGTTTGGGTGCACGAAGATAAAGACATTATGCAGAGGTTCAAAAGAATGCACGTTTTCTCCAGTGAACAGGGATTTTTTTTATTTTATAGTTTTTTTTTTTTTTTTTTTTTCTGTTGTGCGAAAGCAGTTAGGGCGCTGAAATGTGTAATGGAGCAGGGAGCGACCATAAGAGAATTTGTAGGGCAGCTATACTACGCGAAATTTAAAAACTTCAGGCGGCGAATACATTTTCATGTCACGCTGTTCTCTCCCTCCCTCCGAAAAGGAATAACATGCGCTGCTGCTCCGAAATAAATAAATAAATACTCATTTACTGCGGACTTTTCTCTGTTAATGCTCTCCTCTTATTTCCAACCTCCTCAGCGTTTTGGTCTCCGGTGAATTCACGAGAGTTTACTTGGCATTCGTTAAGAATAAGCGAAATACAGAGCAACTACCTTTGTCGTGTTTTGTACTTATTCGTAGCCCTTGATAAATGAGCCCGCTTTTGGGTTTTATAACCCGAAACCGGAGATCCTGGAGGAAAAATCCCCTTAATAGC
The DNA here is from genome assembly GCF_054136105.1 of Typopeltis vanoorti. Classification (NCBI taxonomy): domain Eukaryota; kingdom Metazoa; phylum Arthropoda; class Arachnida; order Uropygi; family Thelyphonidae; genus Typopeltis; species Typopeltis vanoorti. The sequence continues at coordinate 108,128,420 of NC_143562.1, read as the reverse complement.
ATAATAAAGATCCAAAGCCTACTTTTTTTTATTCTACTTAATTTTGTCATTTTTAATTAAACAACAGATATTAGAGACTCCCCTGCGTTGCAAAAAGCGGATGCCATCAGCACTGTTGAAGTTTAAAAGATTAATTTGTACTGTGAATTCAGCTGCATGCTTTTATTGGGATTATTAATTACTCCGATAAAAAATGAAATAAATAAAAAATAACAATAAATCTTTAAACAACTTATATGACGTCAAAAGATGTTGATATGTATTAAAAGGAGTGGGATAACGTTGCTAGGCTATCTGGGAGAACATGAACATTTTCAGAATAACTTATCTAAAAAACAACTATCGTATCTTCATGGGTTCTCGCATTTCCACATGCTTTGATAGATGTTAGAAGTTAGAATTTTAATCATTAAAAAATAAAATAAATAAAAAAAACGAGACGCCCAAATAAATGTTTTTTTTTTTTGGTTTGTTTGTTTTTTATTTCCTTAGGAATATTTTGCACCGAACTTCACGAAAAAAAGATACCAATTTATTTATTTTTCTATAAAATAATAATGCAAATTAAATAGTTTAAAATATTTTTTAAAATTCTATAAGTAGCGAATACACCTTTTTAATTGTTTGATATGATATCCTAATATCACAGTTAGCTCTCAGCAATTTTGACTAGTTGAGGAGAGATTAATCGACCGTGAGTTGCGGTGATTGATTCATTCAATCCAATAATCTTGGAGGGTAATGGATGGCAATGCTGTAGCCAATGAAGCTCTAACTGAGGCTCGGCTATTGCTGTTACCCTTCTGCCATGATCAGAGCTTTAATGGCTCAATAACACCTTATCCCTACACTGTCCTCTACAGATAACGGGGAAGATGAAAAGCATTCTTGCTTCGCCCCTTCAAGCCAGTCCTTATAAGGACAATTTTGACTATTAGTGCTAATATTAGTCCTAAATAAATCAGTGCTAGTTTCTTTGAAAGTTCTAATTATTATAAATATTATTTATCGCTAACGCGAATCATTCGTTCATTCATTGTTGACTAAAATATGGCATAATTTAAATTGATCCTACACCCCGAAGAAAAATTTTTTTAAAAAAATCATCTTAGCGGAGTTAAATACCTGTAATCAGTCTACATACAGCGAAAAGGAAGCTGCGGATATTATAACACCAGAATAGTTTGATTAATCTACGCCCGTTAATTCATTTATCTCTTGTTGCACTCTGGTAGTTTAAGTAATGAACTTGTAACATTTTCGCGACTTCCTAAGATAGAAATGGGTATATTTAACCAGCAAACTATCAAATAGGTATCATTTAAACAGTAACGTTGTGCAAATATATACGAAAATCTCTGTTTACGTAAGTAGGCTGAATTATGTGATCAAACTGAAAGTGCTCATAAATCCTGATATAATATCTGAGGCATACTTACAGACGGTGAAATTTCTACGGGAATTTCAGCCTATTAAAGGAAACTTTCATGGAATCAGGCTTTGCATACCAAAAGGAACATTCATAAATTGTTCTTAGAAAAATTTGGAACACGTTTTCTTCTGTAACTGGTGGTTTTGTTAATGTATTCCTGTCGACCTGATTTTAACATTTTAATTCTATTTGATTCGGTGTTATTGATTTAACTGGCTCTTTGTCGTATATTCCATACTTCGCTTAGACACAAAATGAATAAACATAATGGACGTTGAATTGTTGGTTTAACAACAATGTACTGTTGCCATGGAAACGCCATTGTTGTTTCTCATGATTGTGCTGTTATCAGATAGAATTTAATTGCGGTATAAGTGAAAGGTTTTTTTTAATTTTTTTAATTGTTTTTTTTTTTTTGAAATTTAATACCGAAATCCCAAAATATGAATAGTAAGAAGATATATCAAATGAAAAAAGATAAAAAGCACTTTACTGGCTTAAAGTCTTAAAAATAAAAATGAGCCAGTGCAAACAGTGATTATTTTAATATACCAATTAATTTAATTTCTTTCTATTATCTCTCGTGTATTGAGTCGCTCTTAGTTCAGTTTTCAGATATATAATAACCGTTTGCTGAACTCCTGCTGCTCTTTTAATCAGTTATTTCCTGATAAATTCCAACAATAATTACCATCTCATTTTCACGTGTAGCAAACAAAAAGAAATTTACTGAGCAATAATATATCGAAAAGGAAGTTATTTGAATAAGCAAACAAAATGAGAGCACAGACATGAAATATCCATAACGAAACAAATGAAAATCCGCGATCATTTCTTCTAAGCCCCGTGAACTTCCGCCTTAATCACCGTCAAGGGGGGGAAAATAATACGAAGAAAGCAGCAATGAATAATTACCAAACGAAAGGAGCGATATATCTTGAAGAGAATTAATTACAAGAAGCGTGGAAAGAGCCAAACAACTGATAGTAAACAACACGAAGAATTTTTAAGAATTGTGAAGAGAAAAAGAAAAATGGATGCTCGTTTTTATATTAATTCATTAAATAGGAAAAGCAGTAGAACGGCCAAACATAAAAATAGAAGTGAAGCCATACAAACGAGAAATTAGCCAAGCTTGGGCACTTTCGTCCTTGTGCGCAGCTTACTGCGCATTGCTCACATGCAATAGTCCGACCAAGAAAATAAAGATCAGAAATTTAATGTTGAGCGTCTCATTTGAAACTTATAATTGCAATGCACGTGAGATTAAGAATGATTTTGCATAACAGCTGCAGGGGAAATAGCTGTGGATGGTCGAGGTCAATTGCGGTAAGGTAACGAATCCCTGTGGACGAAGTGTACAATTTAAATAGTTCATTGTTATATCCTCAGGGAGAGGGGGAATAGTTGGATTTGAGTACTGAACTCTAGATTTCAAGAAAGAAATATTTAAAAAAAAAACCGAGTTGTTATCTTAACAGAGAATTTATCAGTGAGTCACATAGAAAAAGACAAAGCTGTCGTATATTAATTACATGTGGGGGGGGTAAGATAATCCATCCACAAACCCTATCTAGCAAATTTTTACAAGCCACTTCCAGTTTATTTATTCGTGTGGGGGTTTCCCCCGTTCTCGACTCCCCCCTAGGACTGGGTGAGCCCTCCCAGCGAGGGATTAAGTACGTATTTTATGACTATATATCCGTGTGTGTTCACGGGCCGGTTTGCCTGTTCCGAGGGACGAAAAACTCGACTTTCCGGGTGAGAAAACCCTATACTTCTGTATGATACCGGCTAACTCACCTTTAGTCGAAAGAGACCAGATAAAGGTTCTTCACTTATAATAATTTAGTTTAATCCTTTATCCAAGTGTAAGCAAACAAAGTTTACACCTGAAGTATCTTCAGAACTGAGGGAACTCGTGGTAAAGGTGGACCAAGTTCTCATCACTCCTTGTCTTAGTATCTCCCATAATGCAAAGCACATCTCTTTGCGGACATGTACAGTGCTATGCATTAAGGGAAGGGCCGCTACCCAGACCGGTTTCTACCTTTATTGAGGTCCCGTCAGTGGGAGCCAAACCCAGAGGTGGTGGAAGCAATGGAGAAGTCATATTTACCTATAAGAGTTGCCAGATAATACTCTAAATCCAGAGTATTAAATTACTCTGAATTTAGAGAAAGATGTTGGAAGTTTTTTTTTTTTTTTCCACTTGGTTAGACTATAATAAATTTAGTTTAATCGTATAATAAAAATTCTTCACGTCTTGGACGGTAATCGAACCCAGGTCTTTCCGATTAAAGGGCTTCGTCTATAGTGACTGAGCTACGGAGGCTCGCCACTTCCAGTAAGTAGATAGCTTGTCTCACACCGGAAGATAAAAATCATCTGCCACGTATTCGCAATGCTTTATAAGGGGTTCTCAAAACAGACGAACTTTGCGCAGTTTGTTTTGAGGTGGAAATGCTATCTTTCCGAAACTAGCTTTTAACCTCCCACCCATAACATCTGCATGAGGCCTGTGGGTTCGACTCCCGTCTAAGACGCGAGGAACATTTATAAAACCTTTCAGTTGTCATAGTCCAGTGGTGTTCAACCTTTTTTACTGTGCGAGCTACTTTTCTATAAAACGTTATTTGGCGATCTACTCTCTTATATAGATCACGTTCCCCCAACCTGATATCTGATTACGCACAAATAAACAACTAAAAAAAAAAAAAATACACAACTAAAAACTTTGTGTATTTAAAATTTTATTTATCACTTTTAATTATTTTACTACAACAAATATTTTAATACAACAAAAAAAAAAAAAAAAAAAAAATATATATATATATATATATATATATATATATAGTTTTATGAAGAATTAAATGACTAGAACCGAGATTTAAGTATAAAGGTTTTAATATAAACACACTACTAGTTTCGGCCTGTAACAGCCTTCTTCAGGTGACATTATAAAAGAAAAAACACTAAACATTGAGGGATAAAAGACTATGAACAACACAGACAGTCTTTATACATAATTAGCATGAAAACGTTGTAGTTGTATTTGAAGCTGTTCTTTCGTTTGTTGCATTGTTGGGAGAGTGCGTGTTTGCTGCATCACGTGAACGCCAGTACATGATTACAGCTGAATGACTATCTGGGAGGTTGTAGCTTAAGTTGTTATTTAGATGAACAGGATTGAAGATGATTTCTCTCGATTCCACAATTTTTCTCTCTATTTCGTCATTGCAACGGAAGATGTTAGTAGATTTTTCCCAGCAGACTTTGTGACTTTGGTTATCATCATTAGGATTAGCCGAGAAAAGGATATGACTTGATAATGCACTCGCTCGCTGTCTCTTGTAAGCAGACAGACAAATCTGTCGAAATGCGTATGGAAGAACACATGAGAGACATTACTTACAAGAGACAGCGAGCGAGTGCATTATCAAGTCATATCCTTTTCTCGGCTAATCCTAATGATGATAACCAAAGTCACAAAGTCTGCTGGGAAAAATCTACTAACATCTTCCGTTGCAATGACGAAATAGAGAGAAAAATTGTGGAATCTAGAGAAATCATCTTCACTCCTGTTCATCTAAATAACAACTTAAGCTACAACCTCCCAGATAGTCATTCAGCTGTAATCATGTACTGGCGTTCACGTGATGCAGCAAACACGCACTCTCCCAACAATGCAACAAACGAAAGAACAGCTTCAAATACAACTGCAACGTTTTCATGCTAATTATGTATAAAGACTGTCTGTGTTATTCGTAGTCTTTTAACCCTCAATGTTTAGTGTTTTTTCTTTTATAATGTCACCTGAAGAAGGCTGTTACAGGCCGAAACTAGTAGTGTGTTTATATTAAAACCTTTATACTTAAATCTCGGTTCTAGTCATTTAATTCTTCATAAAACTATGTATGTTAACCGAGTCAATGATCATTCTGTCATATATATATATTGGAATAAAATATTTATTTCTCTATTTTGGAAAACCAAAGATAGAAAAAACAACAGATTGATTACAAATTCACAAGTTACAGGAAATGTTGGTTGATTAAAACAAAAAAAAAAGTTAATGTGAAATTTGGCATTGTTTAGACCACACAATATTTTCATAGTCAAGTTGATATGAAGAAGTAGCCAATCGCAGACAATCATCCGAATGATCATTTGTTTCTTAATTGATTTTTTGTGACGTTCATATTTGAAAAAGCGGATTCTGACAAGTATGTCGATCCGAAATACGACAGAATTTTTTGTGCAATATCAGTTCTAAATTCGCGGTCATTTATATTTTTATTGAACTTAACATGTCAATTAAATTTTTATCTCTACCTTGTAACTCTAAATTTAAATTGCTTTATTTCGCACAGAAATCTACTAAAAATGATAAGTGTAACAACCATCTTTTATCATTCAATTGTGGATTAATATCTCCTTTTTCATCAAGAAAAATTTTTATATCGTTAATTAATACAAGAAATCTTTCTAAAAATTGACTCTGCTGAGCCAACGAACATTACTGTACAACATAAGTTCCCTATCATCATCTGCCTGTAATTTAAATGCAGGGCTTTTCCTCGAACAGAATTTACAATTTTAAATGTAATATCCAAACATCTTTTGTGTTTAATCTTTTACTACACAGTACTTGTTGGTGAATAATACAGTGGTACGTTAAAAAATCTGGATATTTGTCATCGTTTTTACATACTGAAATGAAGCCTGATTTATTACCTATCGTTGCAGGAGCACGATCAGTAGTAATAGACACAAGTTTAAAAAGCGGAAGTTTGTGTTGTTTCACAAATTCATCAAATGCCGAAAAAATGTCTTCTTCCCTAGTCCTTCCCAATAATGGTATAATTTCAAAAGTTCTTCTTTACTTGAATAATCTTGAAATACCATGCGAATAAATACCATTAACTGAGCAATATCAGTGAAGTCGTTTGATTCATCAAATTGTAACGAAAACGCAACACACTGGTGAATGTCTGACATTAACCTGGATTGGAAACTTTCTCCGGCAATTGGAACTCTTCCTTTCGGCAATTTGAAACCTTGTCTGCGGCCTAGAAGTAGTCTCTCTCTCTAGCGACTTCTCGAACCGAGAAGCTCCTTTCTGGAAGCGGGAAACTCCTCTCTCAAGCAACGTGGATCCGAGCGGCCTCCTCTCTGAGAGCAATTCTGGAACCGGGACCCCTTCTGCTTGCTTCAGTCCCTTTTTATTAAGCCTCCTCTGAGACCTCGCATGAAGTTTGGCAACTCCCAAAGAATCAGTATGAGTCTTTCATCTTAAGTTTCAAGTTCACACCTTTTGTTCTCCTCCGCTTTCTTTTGATTGTAAGTTGCCGGCAATTGGAAAGTTGTTTGAACTCTTTCTGACTGACTTCAGAGATGTTTACACTTACAGCCTGCAAGCCTTTCTCATTCATACAAGTTTCAATAACAATCTTTCTAATGCCGCCATGTACAGCTTCGGCTACAAAAACATTGCCTTTGTTTTTAACACTCTAACATATTCTTATTAAAGCAGTATATACAGTTAGCTTCAAAAGAGTTATTTACAAAAACATCTACAAACTATACCGAGACAAACAAAGTTCATTTTTTTACAATATCCACATGGGACTTAACCTAAGTAAAAAATCGATGTAATGTGCTTTGGAATATTTAATATTTATGGCTACAATCGAGTTTTTACACTTTGCTTATAATCATATTCACTCGGCTCGCTGTTTGACTTCCACTGATCTAAATTAATTCATTTACCTGGACTTATAAGAAAATTACTGATTTGACAATTTTAACAAAAAATAAATAAACAATAGCAATACACTTAAAGCGAATTGAAAATAATACAAAATAATGATAAATAATATATTATGTTTTCAGTTTTAATTAAATTTGTAAGTAAGGAGGAATACACAAGAGATCGACCAAACATCGCTCCGCGATCGACGGGTTGAACACCCGTGTCATAGCCGATAGGTGAACTTACTCGTCAGATAATATAGAAGCCTCTACACTAGCTAGTCGATTCATCCTGGCTCAGCGACTGTTGGGTCTTCACAACTGTTGAAACTGTGCTCTCGATCACGGGGAGTGGGGTTCCCTCAGAATGACTGCCGGGAGAAAAAAAAATTCACATGAAACGCTAGTCTGCTTCATAAACATAAAATAAATCTATAACCTATATTAAGAAGGGAAAGCCAGAAATCTTGTTCTGGAGACCGCTTTAAGTCTCTAACGAACCATGTAGTGTAGTGCGGTCAGTGTAATGAAAAATCATTTGCCATGTATTCTTCAACCGATCCCACCTTAGGACGGGTAGAGTCCCCTGATTCTCTCCACATGATGGCTAATAACACAATGTTAGTTTGGCATTTCGTCCAGCTGTGAATGATACACCGTGAAAGTGACACAACTCCCTTTAGACAGTCTGTTTTGGGGTAAACAGGACCACACCAGCAATAAGTCGAGATTGTCTTTTGACAAGTTAGGCCATGCAGCTAATTCATCATAAGTTACATGCTCACCATGAGCTGGCAATATTCAGTACACTGCATTGCTGTTCCATCTGGCATCATAGAAGTATTTTCAAGCCAGAATATCTTAGCTGCAGGGGCACATAGACCACGGCCCAGCATACCTGATGTATTTACTTTGAATTATCTCGAGTCTTCAGATGGTAATGGCCCTCTGGAGCAGCGTTGAATATCACGTAATGTAGGCCTGAAACCCCTTAAACAGCACGATTGTCAATCGGTAATTAAAGTAATGTTAATATTGGGAAATATAAAAATAGAAATACTTTTTTTCTATTTTTACTTCTATATACGTATATGATAATTCTGAAAGTTAATTCTAAAACTTTAGGATTGGAATAGTAAAATGACTGATGTACATTGTCATCATCCTGAGTGACATTTAAGAGTTTTTACTGGCCCTACAGATAGATGAGGATGCGAAATAATCGAATTATTTTCGAGTCTCGGGACAAAAGAAATAGAGACCGAACTTTCTGAACCAAGAATCTCAAGTAAAATTTGTAGGAGGAAAGATATCTCGTGTTGGATTAAAGTAGACAAGCGGCTTCACTGTCAGTTTTTTTTTTTTTTTTTTTTTTTGTATCGCATACTTCGCTTAGAATGTTTCGAGTATTCAAAAATTCACGGAAGATGGAGAGCTCAATTTCTTATGATGATTTTATTCGCTTAAAGAAAAAATATTAAAGGAAAGAAACTACGAACGCTAAACTGGGGGGAAAAAAGAAGAAAGCTCCAGCGAAGTGAAAGGCAGAAGGGGATGGGTGGGAAGTTATGCCAAATGGTCACCACCAGATAGGTAATTCGATCGAGCAGTCGATCTCTGATTGATAAGGTGCAATCAGGGAAGTGGCAGGTGTGATAGTTCGGAATTGCGCTTATCACTAGGGGGCAGAAGCAAACGTGACGTAATCATTTCTGATCCTCAAGGGGTAAAGAGACTAGCGGAAGGGGGGGGGGGAGGGATGATGCACCGTCAAGAAAAGAGCAAGAAGAAGAAAAAGCGACCCTCTTCAGCAGCGCCTTATAGATTGTTTCATCTGACTGTGACGGAGTGCGTACCCACTTCGGTGCTTGGTTGGTTGTCTCGTAAGGAGATTTTCCTCTTCATATATTTGCCACCCGACAGCGATTACTCGAGAAGAAAGTTTGAGGAAGAATTCCTGCAAACTTCCATTAACCGTAACTTTTGCTCCCGTAGATAAATTCCGCACTTTTACGACTCTCTCAATCATTCAGACCGGTTTGTCTTTCAGAATAAGAAATAATGCATTCATTACTCCGCATTATTATTTAGGAGCAGTCGATATATTTCCCTGGAATATGTCTACAAATAAAATATCCATAGAAGCTGTCGGGAGTGGAAAAAAAAAATACAAAAAATAATAAATCAAAAACCCTACCGACTGAACAGAACCTCACGAATAATTGGTGAAGAAAGCCACTGATAACCAAGTAAAGATTCAAACTCTGTTTCACATTCATTATTACGTCACAATGTCTCCCTGCTAGACTTCACAATATTCAAGTATATAAATATTGACGAGTATTATTGTATGGTGTATTTTATTTTATTCTTTATAAGTTAGACGACAATTCCGTTATATTTCAGTGTGTTGAAATGAACCAAAATCCCCCTCTCATTATGTACAATTCGGAGACTGTGAATGCATAGCATGGTTCTGTTCTCCTGAAGAAGTATTTATTGCAACATTTTCTAAGGTATTTCACATATTTCCTGAAAGGTTTGTTTTTACTTTTTAATATCACGTGATATTGTCATGGGTGGAATGAAAGAAACATTCAGAATTTCTGAGATTGCTCGAACCTTCCTATTGCACTGCAGCAGCACAGTTGTGAATTGAAAGAATTGGAATATCCCAACAATGGGAAACGTACCATCTTTTTTAACAATGTTCTGGCACATGCGCATCGCTTATCATCCAACAATCATTCACCGAATGTTTAAAAAACGAGTCTTTTGGTTGTTTAAAAAAACCGATTGCAAATATTTTGTTTTATACTTCATTTTCTGAAAGTTAAAAAAAAAGCATATGTGAAGCCATTATTTATATAAAAGGACAGAAGACTGCTACTAATATTTCAACGATCTAATCTTCAAACCCAATAAATTGGGTCTATTTCTGTCACTGATACGAAGTCGTCCTCTTCCTGCACGAAAGGGTGTACGTGAGCGAAATGAATGTTCGTTTCGTGTAGCCGCGTTTTCACTCTTTCTAAGGACTTTCCGTTGATTCGTGTGGCATTTGGGCCTTCAATAAGGGGCTGTGCCTGTAAGAAAAATTGTCATTCATCGCTACATATGTTCTCCCGCCCACCCCACTGATGTGGTTGTGTCCATATTGCGGCGGTACCGCCCTAATGGATGCCGGCACTTCTTCGTGCAGCACACACAGTCAACCCTCTCGTGTTGTTTGACCAAGAGTTGCGATTTTGAACGGATCATTAAAGACACCGCTGCAAGATAAAAACAGATTCAGGAGCAAAAGGTAATTAGTGATGTTCAGGTAAACACTTTTTTTTCTTCCCTCCCCCCACTTTCAATTTGACTTTACGTTGTTCGGGGACGTGCCGTATTTGCGCGCGCCAAAGTGGAAAATTATCAGAATAAATTGCTTCAATTAAAGAATAAATCGGGCTTCGCTCGTTCGGTTGCATTTGAGAGCGAGTTGTTTAACATTGCGAACAAACAAAATATTAATAAATGTGATTAATATCTCACCACAGTTTAATATCGTAGATCTAATGTACACTGCTGTACATGTTTGCTTGTCTTATAAGTCGTTAATAATTCATTAATATGTTTATAGATTTTTTTTTTTTAGGTTTAGTGGGCATTGAATTAATATACTGTTTGTCTTTAAAGGTTTTTTTTTCGGACGTTAAAAAAAAAATTGTTACTTATTAATGTTTGTGAAGAAATTAACAATTTATGTCCCAGCCAAAAATCCCTAATTACGTCATTGTTGCTCACTGAGAGATAACCCTAGTTTGTTGCACGAAGGGCAGATCATTGATTTAAATTATAATTGTTCTTTATTCTTAGCCTTTAGACTTAGTCCTCGGTATACAGATTACTCTACTCTTCTCTCGAGTCGTGCTTTGAGATATGTATTAGCTGTACATTGAAAGAATTGGAATATTCCAACAATGGGAAGCGTACCATCTTTTTAACAATGCTCTGGCACATGCGCATCGCTTATCATCCAACAATCATTCACCCAACGTTTAAAAAAATGTCTTTTGTTGTTTTAAATAACTGATTGCAAATATTTTGTTTTACACTTAATTTTCTGACAGTTAAAAAAAGCATATGTGAAGCCATTATTTATATAAAAGAACAGAAGACTGCTACTAATATTTCAACGATCTAATCTTCAACGTATGAAGCCTTGGGATACATTGGGACTCCCCCCACACACACACACGACATGTCCCTTCGCTAATGCAACTTGTGAACACACCAAACTTACGATCTGATTTCTTTCTATCAGTACCTAGTTCTGTTTGAATCTCCTTAATGTTGAAGCATTTTCCCATCCATGCATAAATCTACCAATTAAAGCTCAATTTCTGATTAATTAAAATCCTTCTTTCAAGCATAGTTTCCTTCAAGTTATTTCTGTCATGAGATATTCCAATCCAGTTATCAAGATTTAATCCGTATTGACTATTTTGCCTTCGTATTTAATTAGCATTAGCACTTTTATCGGGGAACCAATTGCTATCACTAATAATTACAATGCACTTGTCTAACATTTTTACCGGGCACGTGCAATGTGTAGCAAAAATTTTGTAATAATATAATAGTGATAATCCTGTTTCTATATATAATGTTTGGAGTTGAAATTTACTTCTAATAGATTAATTAGAATTGCTATCCTTGTTGGCCCGTGTGAGACCACCACAACCCTGCTTATTTGGAGGCCTGAAGTGAATTGAAAAAAAGTTCCGTATTTGGTCTCTAGTGCAGTAGGATTTCTGGTTTATGTCATCCTGTCTTTGTACGAGCGTACTATAAGTTTAGAACTATTCGCGGACGAGTTATGCATTAAAAATAAATAAATAAATTTGGATGATTAAAATGCGAAAAAATATGACTCGACGAAGCCACAATTTTATTGTTGTTGACCGTAATAAGCGTTTCTTTGAGTTCGGTTTTAACATTTTTATTCCTTTATGTTAGTGAGGCAGGGCTATCGTCATTTGCCATTTTAGTCAGCAAAATCCCAGTAAATAATTCTCACGCTCTTTGTGAAGTGTTGCTGTCAACGTTGGTTATATCAAGAAAGCCGTAATCTCTCAAACGAACGTGCGCTATCTTAACTCTTTTCCAAATATGCTAAATCTATGAGCGTGCTTTAGTTTCGTAGATAAATATGGAAATTATTCAGATAAGGAGACAAACTGTTGACAGACACAAACACGCTACATAAAACTACAAAGCCCTTTACAAGTATAAGAAATCTCCTGAATTTTGTAAATTACATTTATTTAATAGAGCCGCTATCTATCCGCAGTTGTTCCGAATAGTCGTTTATTATGTACATAGATTGATTATTTACAGATTAAATAAAAAATTGTTTGTTTTTCTGGATGTAATCTTGATGACAAATTTCGAACTTAAGCCTAATTAGGCTTAGAGTTAAGAATGATGTTACTTAATTAGGCTTAACACAGCCTAAAGTCCTACAAAATAATCGAATTGAAATTATTATATATTTTCCTTAATTAAATTAATATAATCATTATCCCTTGACTACGTAAACCAAAATAGATTAAGCAGAATTATTGCAATTTTTAATAGCAAAACGGATATTTAATAAATATAATATATCACCGATCTCGTCGACTCCTTAAAGCAAAGTTAAGGGTGATCGTAAAAACTTTTTTGATTAAAAATTGCATCGACATCCATTAATATTATGTAGTACGGGAAAGTAAATCGAGTGATTTGCACATAAACCTACCTTTCTTCCACATCTTGAAAGATCAGAGGACAAACCATTATAATAAAGACACACTTAAGATGTTATCAAATAAAAAAAAAGTTCAGTCGAGTTTCTTAAATAATATCACTAAATAGCGCTATATTTTAGCGAAAAATGTTTCATTAAAGTTCTGTTATAATTATGGACTGGAATATTTCTTGGTTCGACTACCTCCGAAATTGCTAATAGTATTACATTAGTGCTGCTACCTGGTGACAACTTGTATAAGTTACGAAGAAGTTGCAGGGGAAAGTTCCCAGTGCACATTATCAGTGAATCTCAAGTATTATCGTAATGGTAACTTAGTACGTTCACTGAAGTCGATATCTTTATTAAATACTAGCTTGTGCGGGAAATATTCATTCTTTTAATCTCATAACTTAAAAGTTCTTCCTACGGCTGCCCCTTTTAAAGCAAGCTTGGTATCGTCATATCAGACCATAGACTTCTAGTTAGGGTCTGCTTTTATTCGTTGTTTTCCATAAATTTCGAGAGATACCAACGTTTACGACATATTATTAGATAATTTTTCTCTTTTCTTCAGCCAGCCTTAGTCGTTAGGCGCATCAGTTATGGAAGCAATAATAGGACGATTTATTGAGCCACAGGCCGGTTGAATGCCGTCCTCTCAAGTGCTCTTCGTTATTAATGTGTACACTTTTGTTTGCCTCTTTCTTGGACATGTTTTTTTTTTTTTTTTTTTATTTCTTACTTCTAATGCCTGCCGTCCTCGGCGAATAAGGCAAATGGGATGTCGTCAAGAAACGAGCTGCTGTCGGCATTTTTATTCTTTGATAGCCTTTATATTTTTCTCATGCTTTTTCTTGTACTCGGCACTTGAGCCCATTTTATTACGATGGGCGCAACGCATTTCGAATTTAACACAGATAAAGTACCGCGTTTAAACGAGACTTCAAGGTACTCTTAATATCAGTTATAGATGGACCAAGTGACAGCTATCGTTGCCATGGTGTTGTGTGTGTCTAAGAGGTATTAGCCTAATCACAGAATCGTTGAGAGCAATCCATTGTTCGGTGGTCGAAGGTAAAATAAAACCAAAACCAGCTTTTCAGGAATAATATATTTATATATGACGAAAACGAAATCCTCTAAATTCTGAAAAAAAATTAGGAAATGTTCTTTTAAAACGGGGTTCTGATTGCACTATTTTACAAATCAAGATTATACAGTTTATTTATTCGATTTATGTTATATAGAATATTAAAGTAAAATTTATACATTAAATGCAATGGCTGAAAATTTTCTGTAGTATAGCAGAGTTTAATTATTCTAAAATGGTTTTCAAGTACACCTTTTTTCTATTAATATAGCGTTTTAATATTTTAGGGAGAAGGTTAATCGACCGTGAGATGCGGTGATTAATAATACCCTTGGAGGGTAAAGGATGGCAGTGCTGTAGCCAATGAAGTTATAACTGAGGTTCGGCTATTGCTGTCACCCTCCTGCCATGATCAGAGCTTTAATAGCTCAATAACACCTTATCCCTACACTGTCCTCTACAGATAACGGGGAAGATGAAAAGCATTTTTGCTTCGCCCCTTTAAGCCAGTCCTTATAAGGACAAAACAATACTGTTTTGTGCGAAGTCCTGCATTGTTTGTGAAATATCTAATCCTGCATTTTTTTGTGAAAAAATGCAGGATTAGACATTTAAATTCCGTCCCTCGAATGTTTTGCAATAAACCATTTATTAAAGGGAAAAAACGACTGAATAAAACAAGTACATGAAAATAGTTTTAAAAAATTGCCAATATATAGTAAGGCTAGGTACTGAAGTCATTGCTTAACATATTAGCCTCGCTCTCTCTCTCACACACTGAAAATCAATTCACGTGCTCGTAGAAAGAGCGAACGCATCGTGTCTTGGGAATTAACTTTTGTAACTTCGACATCCAATCTCCGTCCGTGATGGCTCGTAAAGCCAGAAGCTGTGTTCTTTAGTTCATCTACTCCTTGGATTTCGTGCTGAAGAAAGCAGTGAGGATAGCAATAAGAAGGTTTTAGGCATCCGCCACTTGTAATGAAGCAATGCTTAAATTAAACTTTAGTTATCCAACTAAACCAAGTGACTGGCGGAAAGCAAGAAGTGTTTGCTTCGTTACGAAGAAAAGGATGTCAAGTATAAA
Source organism: Typopeltis vanoorti (assembly GCF_054136105.1). Classification (NCBI taxonomy): domain Eukaryota; kingdom Metazoa; phylum Arthropoda; class Arachnida; order Uropygi; family Thelyphonidae; genus Typopeltis; species Typopeltis vanoorti. The sequence goes on along the minus strand of NC_143562.1, from coordinate 108,113,281 downwards.
GACTACATTCTAAGTCACTTAAAAAAACAAAGCTCATAGCCGGATTTGTTATGCGATCTTAATTTCTTTCCTCTCCGGGTTCTCCGGTTTTTTGATTCACATTGTAAACAATTTACTACTGAAGCGAAATTACGTCCTTCAGCTCTACGAAAATTGTTCTATTAGAATTACGACGAAAAAATGCCCTTTAGAAATAATCTATTGCCCCGCCTTTCAAATATTTAACATTACTCGGTACCCCTCGTGCTGTAACATTATCTCATGAACTCTTTCGACCAGAACTAAACACGTCGAGAAATATTTTTAGCTTTATGATAAATGCCCGCAAACATTGATCTATTCCGCATTCAAATGCCCTGTAAAGAAAAGAAATTAATTATTCAGTATAAATGGCTTCTGCGGTTATTACACCGTCTGAAAATATTCCGGATAGTTTGTGATATATTTCGGCTCGCCAATTTCGTGCGCCAAGGTGGGTACTCTGTATATTGTGTGCTACTCCTTAATAGCTGAATGCCTATAATTCATTTTACTCGCATAAAACTCTCACAAAGGATCTGTTTCTCGTAGTTGGCTCCGATCCAGCTAAGGCTATACCCCACGCGTTCTGGCCAACAAGACGTTCACTTACCTATTCCAGCCCGAAAGGACACTTGGGCCCAACAGAAGACTTCCTGAAACATTCACCGAATTTGCCTTGTACTTTCTAGATAATTCATGTTTAGATTGGGATTAAAAAGAATTCGGTAAGTTATATGTTCAAGCAAATTTATAGGCGTTTAAGAAATATGGAATTCCACCGCATCTAAATTGCGGGAAGAGATTATTTTAGTCGAAAACTTCGCTTTAAAAAAAATCGAACGTAGTTGGTCTTTATCGAAACTGCAGATAAAATAGCATCCATACCTGATCCAAAATTCGCACGCTCAGTTTCCCTCCGACTAGATTGTCGTTCTTGGTCTGTTCTCTTGTCTTATCCAATCTTAGATTTTCAATTCTCTTTCCATAATTTTGCACTTGTCTTTTGTTCGTTTTGAGTAGCTTCAGTATATATAATGTATTAAACATTGAAATGAATAAAAACAATAAATGAAATCTTTACAGATAGGATTTTCACAAGCTTTTCAGTGTTAGTGGTGAGATTCTCATTTTTAGGGGACGCGGAGGGGTTAGAATGCTTAAAATCCAACATGTAATTTGAAAATACGAAAAAGCAAGAGATTGTATTTTTCTGGTGTAATACGAATAATGTACACATGGGGAAAATCGCGAATTTCTCTCTCTCTCTCCTATTTATTTCATTAATTTGTTGTTTTTTCTGTGTGTGTGTGTGTGTGTGTGTGTATACAGACAGTATATAAGGCAGATTAATAGCTTCCCTGAATCAAGATACCCAAACTTGTACTTTGTCCGTTCTTTCTATTGTTCGTCAGTTTCTCCATTGATTTCAATATTCTAAGGACTGGCCTGAGGGTAATTTAGCAGATAATTTTTTTCAGACTGACTTTTGCATGTTACAACGACACAGCTTTTCCAGCCTCCAAAAAATTAGCATTCTTCCACTCTAAGCTGCTAATTCAAATACAAATCCCACAGCCGTGCAACAAGACAATATTGTTCTCACGTATTATATGCTACAACCAAGGTCTATACGCAGCCCACCCTACCATATGATTTTTTTTTCTATGGGTTTTAATGGGCTACTTAACTGAATCATCAATCATTCCTGCATCCCCCCCCTTCAAAAACTATACTCTTGTAGCAGCTGACACTGTACCCGACGCAACCTCACACCTGCTAGATTGGCTTCTCTCCCTCCCCCAAGAACAGTCTCCCTCTCATCAAATGTCCCCAAAAGTATTATACTACTGCAGTGTTCAGAAGGACATCAGTAGGTTTCTGTCTTATATCGGCCTCTAGTCCACGCTTCATACTAATATACTCTTGGTTCTGATGACTTTCCTGTGTGGAATTAAAAACGCCACTTGTAAATAGTATGGATTTAATGATAGTTCGACATCATATCATATTTCGAAGTGTACGTTGCCATAACCAACTGCCTGTTTTATTTAGTGCAGTGGATTTTAACCATAAACTAACAGCCAAGCAAAATTTAATTTGATCTCCCGATGTCGGAATAATGTGAAATTCAAAATTATACTTGGCCCGCAGATATTACAGAACGCGAAACATATTTGCATAATTGCCCAGACGTATATCTTACACAATTGTCTAGCTTAATGTTGCATCCCGATATTCAAATTCAGTTGCCTGGCATTCTTCATGTAGCACTAACCTGGTCAATACATGAATAGATTGAAAACCATCCAATAGCATGAAATGTAAAACCAAATGCATAACAATACAGCAGATTTATGAAATGAATTACTGTCGCTGCAACAATGAAATCAGTTACAACAAGCTATTGTTAGAAATCTTTTTTTGTTTAGGCTGAAGTGATTTATTAGAAACAAAATGAACTGTCGTCTGCAATATGCACGAGTAGTGACAGAAGTTCTGTCAATATCTGTTTAAACATATAATGCAAAATCAACGCGTTTCTAGTGTTGTATTTCGCTCAATATATGCGTGCTCTGTTGGGGCCTATTGTGTAAAGGTGCGTCTGTTGAATGAGACATTTTATCGCGCTATTTAAAAAGGACTTTTTTATGGGCATGTAAACTAACACTGCACTACAGTGAAAGGAACGCCAGACGGGTCGACTCCTACCTGGTTTTACTGAATATTGCATTTACATAAAAATTCATTCGATATGCTAAAAATATTCAGACGAAGAGAATACATCATTGGCGTTCGTGTGAACCAAGTTCATTAGCACACCCTTATATCCCTTGTTTCCTTTATACTCGGTTGGTACACAGGTCTGCACACCCGAACACGCGCCTCTCTCTCCTTCCCTTTTATACTCGGGACTGCAGAATGCTGAAACTCTATTTATATTTCATGGCGCGTGCCTCGAGACATTAATGGTAGGCTTTCCGTAAAAAGATCTTATCGCGTCAGACGAACAATTATGTCGAAAACTTTAGCGCCCTGTTCTCGACATCGGTAGCTGCCTTACGATGTTTATCAGGGGCTGCGAAATAGCCCGTGCTTTACATGCATATATTCCGGACTTCAGTTGAAAAGGATATGGATTTTTTAAAATTTTTTTTTTTTTTTTACGCCTTTCAAACTCTTTCAGGCAGAGAACATCCTTCAAATGTAAACTGAACCCTGGCATTTGTAGATGTATCTTTAAAGGCCTTTTGTGTTTACTATTTCGGGTAGACGACAGCTTGAGGTGTCTTCTTTTAACTCGCGCTTCTGAGGTTGTATTTTTTATTTTATTTATTTATTTATTTTTTTTTTGAATAAAAGCAAGTTCATGTTATTTTGATAATGTGGTGCTTACGTTGCCAAGGCAATGGTACCTTAACGAAGTAAGCTTTGAACCACTTATTAAAATATAACATCATGGTGAAGTTTTATGGCAAGTTGAGAGCGTGACCTTTCGTAATTATATGTGAGAAATGTTCTTTGAACGTTAAAATCCAAAGCCTAAATTAAATTTGGACTTTAAAGTTTACAAGTGCTACTTCAGCATCAGCTTTGCCCTTATTTATAGAATGCTGATTCACTTCAAAAAAAAAAAAAAAAAAACTCACACGCCATCTCTCAAACAGCATCAGTTGCTATTCAAAATCAGCGGTACAGAGAGAGAAAGATAGAAATACTTGAATGTTTGATGGAAGTGTATTTTTTTTTTATTATTATTATTATTTTGGCTGAACGAATGGAATTCATTGAGGTCGTCAGCTACTCACTATTGTAATTTCAGTCATTTTGAGCCTCCATAGCTCAGTCAGTATAGACGAAGCTCTTTGGTCGGAAAGACCTGGGTTTGATCTGGTTCCTTCCGACTAAAGGCGAGTTAGCTGGTCTCAAACGGAGGTAGAGGGTTTTTCACCCGGAAACTCCGTTTTTCGTTCCTCAGCCACCCACCCGTGAACACACACACACGGACCTAGTCATAAAATACCTACTTAATCCCTCATTAGAAGAGTTCAACCCTGAGGGACGGGGTAGGAAAGGGAGGGGGGGAATCCCATACGAAATAGTTTAACACTAATTTAACACGATAATCGGCCAGCATCGGGACCTACGGAACTTCAACTGTGCCCAAAATGGGAATCCCGCCGTGGGCAAAGATGTTTATGATTGTGTTTAGGGGCGAGATGAAGTTCATCGCCCGGTGCGAGACTACGCTTGGCTTATTGGAGGCCTGAAGTGGCTTGAAAAGTTCCATTACTGGTTTCCGGACCAGGCGAAAAATGAATTAAAATATACAAAAATTTTATGCAAATTAATAAAATATAGAAAACAAATCCTTTTGCCCACCCACGATGCTAATAGATTACTCTCAAACGGAGGTAGAGGGTTTTTCACCCGGAAACTCAGTTTTTCGTTCCTCAGCCACCCACCCGTGAACACACACACACGGACCTAGTAATAAAATACCTACTTAATCCCTCATTAGGAGAGTTCAACCCGCCCTGAGGGACGGGGAGGAAAGGGAGGGGGGGAACCCCATACGAAATAAATACTATCATTTTTGTGTGACTCCCGGCCAGGAAAGGTCGTAACCTATTAGCATCGTGGGTGGGCAAAAGGATTTGTTTTCTATATTTTATTAATTTGCATAAAATTTTTGTATATTTTAATTCATTTTTCGCCTGGTCCGGAAACCAGTAATGGAACTTTTCAAGCCACTTCAGGCCTCCAATAAGCCGGGCGTAGTCTTGCACCGGGCGATGAACTTCATCTTTCCCCTAAACACAATCATAAACATCTTTGCCCACGGCGGGATTCCCATTTTGGGCACAGTTGCAGTTCCTTAGGTCACGATGCTGGCCGATTATCGTGTTAAATTATACACACGTACCCACACATAGTAACTGCCAACTTGCTTTATAAAATTCAGAACGAAACGTCAATGTCTGACGAAGTCATATTCCAGAGATCATGGAACACTTTATAACTGGCCGCTCAATGTATATACACGATGCCTCGTGAAGACATGATTAATAAGAAATTCTTATATGCAGGAGCGGCTCGTACATAACTACGGAACTGCAGCACCCCCAATTTTTCTCGATATATAAATATATTTATTAGTTTATTTCTATTTGCTTGTAATATTTAATTTCATCATCAACAATCCTATACAATTCCCGTATTTTGTGTAAAAAATAATAAAAATCCATCTTGTGGCACTTAGGAGGGCGAAGGACCTTAGCGGCACTGTGTTTTCCACAGTGTCATATTGCTACGAGCGCAAGCATATGCACGTCATAGTGAGATGCGAGCTATTAGCGTAATGCGGCACTGTCCGTCCCGCAGTTCCACTGTTGTTTATATGCGGTTTGCGCTAGTAGTAGAGTGTTCGTAGTGCTTATCGTGTTTACTCCGTTTCTTTAAATATTTGGATATTATAATTAAAGGATTTAATTGTAATGTCCAAAAATTGTAAATCCATTCCTTTAATTACAATTAAAGGAATGGATTTTATTTTTAAGTAATTTTGAATTATACCAAACTGTATAATTTTATCGATAATAAACAATATTTTTTCATGTTTAATTTTTATTTTTTTTATTTTTACCGTAATTTTGATATTTTATCCAAACACGTATACACTGGACTTACAGTGTGTATGTATATTTCGAAAGTTGCAGCACCCCACGATTTGAAGCCACGAGCCTCCACTGCTTATATGTCTAGAGTTAAAAAGAAATCAGCTAACGCCTTTTATTTCCCTACAGGGAGTAGGTGAGGTCGTTTTAGCTCTATCTAACTTTTGGAGTCTGAGGGAACAGTTCAATCATAGATAGCTGGCCTAAGACCTACAATAATTATACCTGGCATCTTGTGAGGAGAGGCGGCTCACAAGTGCTGCCATCTCGTGGTCCGTAATCCTAATACTGTGTTTACTGTCTGAAAATAGCGTGGATTCTAAGGTCGATTTTCTTGAGTACGCCGGACGAAAACCAGAGTTCCCGGGAGAAAAAACTCGCTTGCCCGTGCCAGGATTGATGAACTCGGGAACCTGTCGAAAAATGGCTTAGTAAAGTTCCGGCGACTAGAATTGAACTTACGTCGCCCTTTTTCGAATTCTGTCTGGGACGCAGAGAACTTTTATAATAAAGGTTCTTCGCCGGTCTCGTGGGTGGTAAGGTTTATCATCCCGGAAAATATACGGTTACAAGCAATTAACAGACTTAATACATTTACTTCAAAATCCTAGTTGCATCTTCAGAATTCTGACGATGCAACTTTAGAATTCTAATCAGCCATCTTTATCAGACTCTCTCTCTCTCTCTCTCTCTCGAGGCGCTTCCTGCAGAAGGCCACATATCCAAACACCCCAATTGGCCTTCTGCTTCTTTCATAAACGAAACAGCAAAGTGATGAAGCAGACAAACCCACACATACTTCAGGGTTTTATCACTGCTCATTTAGTCTGAAGTTGACAGCGCCCTCTACAAAGAAAGCACTAATGGTTGCTGTTTATTGTTCTTAATGAGAAAAGTAAATAAAAATCAAAGTTCTGATGATTTATCAGGCAGAAAGTAGCAAAAATTTTACTGAAAGGTGCGCCATTGAAATGTGGGCAGAGTGAACTTCGCTGTTGAATGAGAAAGGGGATCCTCCCGAACAACAAAGGCGGGTGTAATAATTCGAGAGCGGAAGGTTAAAACAACTTCTTGTGAGGTGTGAGGGAGATCTCATTGCAAGCAGGTTTCGCAAGGCCACATATGCAGCCGATTGTCTTAGCATTGCTGAACAGCGATTTAACAGCAATCATCGTAAAAGTTTGTTTATAAGCATTAATATTCAAGCGAGGAAAAAAAAAATTAACTTCTTTGCATTCTAAAAGTGATGCTCCCATAGGATTTTTTTAACACATACACCATATAAATATATATGGCATATGTGTTAAAAAAAACTATTAAATTATAATAATTTATATTCAGAAGTTGATTTCTGGTAGTATTCTAAGTTACGATGAAGAAGAAAAAAAATCCTGATTGCTTTTTTTTTTTACGTCGACGACACTAAAATATTTTATTGGGAATTTGTGAATATAGTGTGCGACTTAAACAATGCGAGGGAATTAATCAGGTATTCTTCCGTTCGGTATCATCTTAAATTATAAAAAAATAGAAAACAAGAAGTTGGAGTAGAATGTTGGGAGGAAGAAGATACACCGAACAGTTGTCGTGTTAGGCGATTCTGCACAGCCAGAAATAGACTGAGCGGGCGCATTATCATGATGAGAAATCATTCTCTTGTTCAGCACTTTTCGCAGACTATCTGACTAAAATATGGGTTCATATTCCTGTGAACTAGTCGGCCATACACATTTTCATGAGTATAAAAAAAGAAATAGCACAATTACCAACGTCGTTCACTTTAGAACTTAGGAAACGAAACAAGTTTAAGTTACACGCATTGTTTCCTGCCCAAGCAACTTTAACATCTCAAAGATTTCTCTAAGTTTTTTCCGATCAGTTTGAATTGAATCTTGACAGCGTTTTTTTTTTTTTTACTTGCTTTCCATATTTTGATGGAGTGAAAAGTGGAGATATCAAAAAATAACCAAGATAATGGCCTTCAAATGCTCTTTCTTGTTAGTTTGAAATGGCTTAAAAGACGCCAAATGATGAGTACTTGCAATCCGATGAGGAGCTCATCCAGTTAATCGGATGGTCTCACTGTAGTCATAAATTGCATGTTTGCATGGTCAAAATGGAGTTCTGATATCCGCATTAAACACATACAGATCGGTACTACTTTTTTTTTTACGAACACGAATGAATTTGCTGGTATTGCCCCCCCCCCCATGTTTTAGCCAAACAGTGAGCAAATGTTCTTTCCACAGATGCACACAAATGGCAAATAATAATTAGCATATGAGTTTCCAAGGAGAATTATCATTATTCTGAGCAAATAATTATGGATCTGTTGAATAAGGATTATCTGCGTATACAGCATTGTACGTATACTTAAATAGATGGCTATCAAAAGTGGCTTTGTAACTATAAATTAAAAAGGGAAGATTTCATTAAGCAGTAGAGGGTTCTTTTAATAAAGTTCCACTCCCGCGTTGGAAATCAATCTTCGTAATCCTTGACAAGAAGCCCTTCGAATCCCCAAAGCTGGCGCCGAATGGAAGTCGCATCACACAAAGTGAACTGTAGACAACTGCCCCTTCTTGAATACAATGTTTTCAAATTATTTGTATGTGTCGCTAGCATCGTGTGATTTTTGTTTCGTATCCTAGATACGATGTACATAGATGCGGAAGGATGCTAATTTCTCTGGAGAAATGGAATTTTCCAGTGCAATTTTTCTTATTATAAGTAATGCATAAATTTTCAACCAATTCTTTTTTTGCACTTACTGATGACTTCCTCTGTAAAAGCTTTCTGTTTAGAGTAGTTTCATTGTAAACGCACGCTGATACTATCGTTTTATCATCAGATCCAAGCAAATTTTGTACAGTTTCCAACCACATTTACCATCGTTTTTTGTTACCTTTGTTTCTCCACATAAATCACACTTACAGTCGAATGTTTGTTCTTGGAAACTAAGAAAAATTGGTGAAAAGCTTTCTCTTCAATACACTTCGAGAAGTGTTCAAAACATGAGAGATATTCCGTGATTTCATTTTAGGCGGTGAGTTTTCTGCAATTAAGGAAAAACTTATGAAATCAAAAAATACGTAGTATAAGTGTGATATCCAAATTGTATGAAAATTATGTAGGATATTCTTTGGTGTTATTTCATCTTTTTCTCTTGTTTGTTGATTTTATATAAAATACCATTTGAAAGACATGAAATAAAATATACAGTTGCTGTTTTTCCAACTACAATTACTGTTTTTATAGTTTTACAGCTGATTTTATGAGTGATTATTATTTTAAAAAAAAACACATTTAAAAATATCGATTTTGATTATTTTAGTATTTAATTATTAAGGTATGGATGATGTCTGGTTATTATTATCGGAAAATAAATTCACTGATGCGGTATAAAAAAACACGTGGGATAAAAAAAAAACAAAGTTAAAACGTAAAAATTACTGATGAGATTATCGTTAATCACCAGGCACCAATAAGAGCTTAGAAAAATTTCGCCAACACACAGCTTTTTCTGTCTTAATACCACAATAGAGTAGACGATTTACGTAGAAAAAGTTTTTAAAAAAATTAAGGAAGTCTTTACTGGCATTCGGCTCGTAAATCCATATCAATAATTATCCAGGGTTTTTTGATGTTTTTCGCGAGATATCTTTGAATGTAAATATTTTTAGTATGATACAATAACTCTTACAATAGTGTTTATTATAACTCCTGTGATTTTTTTATTTCCAGTCGAGGTTTGTTTCTAAAACTTACCAACTTATCTTGTCCGAAGTATGCTTCCCGGTTCCCATCTTTCAGACAGACATATGCGGCAGAACCAGATGTGTAGGCCAAGGCTTGTCAGAAAAAGTGATACTAGCTTGATCCCCAGTTCCCTTCCCTCAAAAAGCACGTCGGACGTAGAGGAAATATCTTATACCATATTGTATAAATCAAGTTACCTAATAACTAACACTATGTCAATATTTTTTATCTGTTCGGTATCCTTTGCATTGGGGCAGCCTTACTTCCCTGAGGCCGCACGCTCACCAATCTGTTTGGTCTGCCAATGCCTGCGGGCCGCATCCATGATTTTTTTCTGAAAAATTTTCCTCGTTATACATGGGTTGTTGAGATAAATACCTACAAAGTGCCCGGATAAGACTAATTCTTAGAACAAAGTTTGAATTAATAATACAGTTGAATGCACACCGAAGTATTAAGCATTCATGTTTCGCACTTCCTGTGCTGCTAACCGAAAAAATAAAGATCATACCGTTGATAACTAACGAAAGAAGACATGTGAGGTTTCGTTTAAAAAAAAAATTGTCGAAACTTGTATTGTTTATCCATTTCAAAATGGTAGTTTCAAATAGTCCAACTATTTGCGTATACCACAATAGGATTAGAATCACACTTTCCTTAGTTATTTTTGTGGATGGGGGAGGATTTCCTCTCATATTGAGAACAGACAAGCTGATAGTGACGCTTCATGTAATTGGTCTTGACTAATAATCTAAACAACCAACTACTAATAATTTTTTAGTTTGATATACGAAAACATTAATATTTTATCATAGGTGTTTGACCTAAATAACATTTTTAAATGAACTCTTCACCCTAATGTCAGATTTAGCACATATTTTCAGCCCTCATCGCAAGAGATTATTGACAGGTGTCCAGTATACCTAAAATGTACACCAATCAAAATGTTGCAAGCAGTTTTGGATTGGTGTATATATATATATCACGTAGATAGAACAATAAAAATTAGCTGAGAGACTCCGAAAGAGTTACGAAGAATTTTTTTTAAAAAAAATAAGGTGGGAAGCTGTACTCCAATTAGCCGTAATCAAATCACGAACAAATCGATACTGCAATGTGGAAACAAATTTTAATATTTTAAAAAAGAAATAAAAACCCCTTGGTAAAATACACGCCGAACGTTCCAAAATGATTATAATGCAAACTGATAATAATTGGTTATAGGTATATATTCTTCAACACTATTTTTAGATTATGTTTAACAAGGTATTGCTAATATTTACGAAAAACAGCAAAGTAATTTAATGAACTTTGTTTCTGTAAAGAGTTTTGTATTTAATAAGGAGTTGATTAATTTTAAAAAACTTCAAAAAGAGCCAATGTTCTTTCTATTAACAAAGTGTACCGGTAAGCTTTATTTATTATGTTTGTTGCTAAGCGGGTTCCGTGCTTAAATCTTCAATCATTAATTTGACTAAGTTACTTCTATTCAACAAAGTAAAAATTTGAGCTTGCTTGCATCTACTGCTGCCATTGTTTCAGAAGATTTTTTTGCCCGAAACTGAGTTCGCTATTACCTGGCTCGCATAAGCAACTAGCCCGTGTAACAAAGGCCTTCGTAATGTCCTCTTCATGATGCACAACCACCGACTGTATAATAATAAGAAGCCCATCAGGTTTCGTCTGCTGCATGAGTGCGAAGAAAATGTCATATGCTCCTTTTCAACAGTCCCGTCATCCATTATCCTTGTCTTTCACCTGACAAACCTGTCCACTTTTGGAAATAATTAATCACGTTTGGTTTCTTCTTTGTCTACTGCACGGGCACGGGTTACCGTCAAAACGCCGTAGCACGGGAGAGTCGATACCTGTTGTCAACGAAGCAAGACCCACCTCTTTTCTCCCCTTCCCTGGAAAAAGACCATTTTCTTGGCGGAGTGTCGCCGAAGGAGAATGAAAGATAGGCCACCAAGAGTGACTCATAATTTGAGCGTGCATCACTTAAACGGTTCGTAGATTTCCTAATAGCGCGTGAGAGTGAAGGAGTAGGCAGGTGGTGAGCCGCGGGCAACCAGGTGTGTAGTCCCCAGAAAACGTAACGTTCGCAGAAAGCGGGAGTTCTGTTAATTATTAATAGCCGACAGTTTAATGGTAGTTGTGGGGCTGTTGTAAGTTAGTCATTAGAGCGATGCGCTTAGCTTCACCCATCGCTACGTTTCCCTATCAGCTTCTTCGCAGTGACTACTGTTAGATGTCCCTCTGGTGTGCTACGTTAACTGCACTCGTGCTTTAAAACACTCCCATGAATAAATACACGGCGCAGTTGCGTAGGAAACTATTTCTTTACACCACCACCACTTCTTTGGAGATTCATATCCTATCCTGACATTTCTCGGAACTACAAACAAACCACCCTCTAGATTATACAGCAGTTGACATGTACATCTTAGCAACTCGCACCACTGTCGTACTTTTTTGGCTGAAACCAAAAACTCAGTTCAATACAGTTCAGAGAAATGACTCGTTGGAAATAGAAATATGTGATTTCGGGAATAGAACCTTCAGGCAAGTCCATTTAGTGAACCCACTGGAAAAATATCCACAATTTATACGGTTCCGATGCAGATCATGCACATGTGGAAGTGCTGAGGGAGAACACGCTCCTTAATTCACTGCAAGATGACCACTTCTGTCTGCAGAAGCACGCAACCAATTATAGAGGGTCCGAATCCTCTTTCTCCAGGTTTTGTTGCTGCAATAGTGGGTGTAACGCGCTTTCCCCTGGATGTAAGGGAGATTAAAGTGATTGTTTGTGTGAAGAGTGTGCTCTGTAGAATTCTGTCTTATGACAAGCTGGTATCCACTGGAGACTGATCTTGCTTTTCTTACGTAGGCTATTTTAGTTCAGGGATTGCGTTGGTGAATCAGTTTCAAAGTGCAATTTATGAAGCTTTAGAATGAAAGAAGGTAGTAATATTAACTGGAGCAGAATGATCAAAAAATTCTTTAATGCTGTCTGTTCCGAACTAAGTAGGATTAGCAAAAGAGAAGTCTTGTTTGGAATTATTTGCTTCTTCGAAATCTCACTGTCCAAGGATGTTATCGAGAAAACTCGACCATAACTTGTACGACTCTGATGTCAAGACGGAGTTCATTCGTACGTTCATATCCAGCAATTCAAGCATTCGTTCCCATTATATAATCTGATTGTCAGCTTTCTTAGGAAGATTTTTTTAAGTTCGTGTGGGTGGAGGTGTTACTGTTGTTTTGTACATATTGTTTTTTTCTTGGCGCTGATGGTTAGTCATATGCCGGACGTTTAGAGGATTTGTAGTTGCATATGTATTTTCCAGTTTGTTGTTCGTCCAGTATATGTACATACTTATAAAGTTACCTGAAGCGTATAACAAGAGCCAGCTAATTAACGATCTTTTTTAAGACGATTTTTTTAAAATATAGGTTATATTGATCATCACAACATTACTAATACATATAAACAGCCATAACAAACGTGATCTGTTATAGATGGATCCTATTCAGATATATACTCTTGGAATCGGAGGCCTGTATGTGTCTAAGAGTTGATACACTCTCGTGTGGTTTACGGGGAATAAACTGCAGTCTTTTATCATTCGTAAGGTCAATGAAAAGATAGTCAAGTCATTAATATAATTCTCATAAAATTCTGAAAGATGGGAGCCGAATTTTTTGTTGTTACTGTGAGGGTAAGGACTGTATTGCTTGTCTTCTTAGCGCGAAATAATGTCGAGTATTCCTCTAGCACCAGCGTGCGTAAATTTAAGTAGCTGATTGCGTTCATACCTTCAAACTTAGGTCGGGTATCAACTATCCTAATTCCGTGAGGAAAAAATAATAATAATTTCTTGATGGACTTAAATTGAAATGCGTGTTAGTATCGTGTTTACGTTGTGGAATTATTTTTGGCTAATTACTATAAATTATTCTAATTAATCATTATCCACTTTTCGATGTTTATGCTGATTGTTCTTGTATGAAATGCAGTTACCTACAAAATTATTTCAACTTCAAACTTTTCATGAAGATGCTTAATAAGAGAAAAATTAACTTAAATGTGTGTACGTTTTTTTTTTCTTTGAAGTCATGAGAGAAATCATTCTTAATAAAAGTGAACACACACACACAGAAGAAGTTTTGAGTACCTTAGGAGCTTCGGGAATTTCCCAATAAATCTTGCTAATTTCTACACGATAGCAAAGCTAAGTACTTTTGAATTTGGCTAAAATGCAAGCCATGTAGTAAAGAGAACGTGCCCCGTGTTAACGTGCTACGTGTTTTATTGTTGCAGTTCTACAGAAAGGACTTCAATCATTGGCTCTCGGATGGAACCCTTGAACATATACGCCAGTGGATGAGTTACTTAGGAACTAAATTAGTAAACTAGAGGGAAATGGAGATAATTTGATCTTATTTAGTTCTTACCGAAGATCCCGTACCTGAAGTGGTTTTCTCTGTAAACAGAATACAATAAAAATTATCAGCAGTTTGGTCCACTGCAAACTACATGGCGTTACTATTTACTTAATGCGACGTAGCAAAGAGGAAATAAAGAAACGGGATGCTTCATTTAACTTAACAGAGAAAGAAAAAAGAAAGATAAGGCATATTGCTAAGCATTCCTTGTATATTATTACGGGTCTGTTTAATATTTTTATGTGATTCCATCCACGAAAGGCTATTAACCTGGATGGGCTAAGGATTAGTTATCCGGGAACCCTTCTGTAAAAATTAAACATGGCGCTTTTTCAAGGCACTGATGGTCTCGTGCATATTTTGTCTGGCAAAAGCAAATAGTGAAGCTGCAAATGGCTGTCGTAACACATTCTAAACAATCGCAACTTGTAAGGATAACAATACATTGAGAGTATTCGGCATGAGGAGGAATAATCCCAGTTCGCTGTACTGTTTTTCGCTGCACACGCGAGATTTTCTCCTACAGGCCTTTATTACTTATCATATAATGGTTTGTCTTACTAATGTAGACATAAAAACAATGAATAACATAAACTGAAAGATTATAAACATCTTAAAGAAAGATATATAGTAGCTTATTAAGAATATGGTAATAAAAATGAGGATACGTTAATAGGGAACTTTTAATTGGAGCGATAAAAACATCGAAACGATCTAGTATAAATAAATGTCAACGTAATAAAACATGCAGTAAAGGATTTTTTTAAAAAAAGTAGTGCTGCCGGCGAAGCAGATTAAAAATAAAAAAAATTAAATTCATGAATCATATTTACAAGCAAAATCAGGGGGAGTAGTAATTATAATGATTATTAGATCAGCAATAAAAGGTGTATATATTAAAAAATAAATAAATCATATAATTCTATGATTAATTATTAATTGAAAGATAGAAAAGTATTAATTAAAAACTTAACGCACTTTTGTATAAGAAGTATAATGCATTGCCCTAAAATTTAGATTAAATTTGCATAAAACAAAAGAAATAAGAAAAATTACGCAACTCACATTCATAGTCTAGAAAAAGTCTGGAAAAAAAAACAATTATTTAAAAATTAGATTGTGCTATCAGTTAACAGTGAAAGTATGGAGGGAGGTAGAAGAACCAATTAAAATACCATTGGGAAGATTAGGCGGGCGACAGCACATGTAAGGAGAACATTATATGAAAAAATGCAATACTCCAGGAGATAATAAGTGATTTTTTAAATACAATTAATTTGGAAATTCGTGTTTGTGTTATTATTTTCGGATTACAGACGATAAAGCAACCTTTTAAAGTAGTAGAAAATTTTCCGAATAACAAAAATAGTCAAATTAAGTCAACATAGTTAAATATCGTATTTAGGATAGTTTACGTTTATAATATATTTTTTTCAGTGAAATAGTTCCGTTATGTACTTTAGTTAATTCGATTCCGTTGGCTTACAAGTGACCTTAAAGAGATGGCTGATCTGTCGCGGGGTGAATGCTGCTGCTGTTTCGTTGATTTTCATTAAACGAAACAGCAACATGAACAAGTATTCAGCACGCAAATCACGGGTTGGATTCCCAGAACGGTAACTGGCAAGAACCTCGAAACAAGCAGTGATGGCTGTGCTGACAGTTTGACGCAACTCGTTGTAAATTGTTTCTGCGTTTCACCTGTAAAATTGTTCTCGTCATATTAATTTAGGCCCCGCTGTCTCAAGAGGCGTGGTTGTTACGCTGAAATAAACAGTTGCCTACCAAATTTAACGCACGTGAGGAGTTCGGAGCTGTTTGTAGTTGGACAGTGTTTGTAGAGCAGTGGGGACAAATTAAAATGAATTGTGAATATTTTATTTTTTCGTAGATCTTTAGTATTTATAAGGACACGAGTATTCAAAATAATAAATTTTGAAAAATTAAATTAATATTTCAGTTTTATGTTGATTATGATCACGTCATTATCACTTGTATATCCATCTAATACGATGGTGGTCTGAAAAGTTCTCGGCTTAGTCCATAGATGGCAACACTATCGGCAAGATTTTTTTTTTCTAAGTTGGTACATCTGTCTTACGCATCCATGTGAAATTGCAAGTCATTCTATCAAGTAGTTTGTTTCATACAGCTGTCTGTATCCCTTGAAATGGATAAAATTGAGTATCGTGCGGTTATAAAATTCTTTGTAAAAGAAGGTTTAATGCCAAAAAATTCATTCGAAGTTCATAAAAGTTTATGTTTATGGGCACTCTTTTCCTTCGTTTTTGACAATTAAGAAATGGGCTGCCGAGTTTAAACGTGGCCGTACCAGCCTTGAAGATGATCCACGTGAAGTACGTCCAAAAAGTGTAACAACACCAGAAATCATTGATCAAGTGCACGATATGGTATTGGATGACCGACGAGTCAAAGTGCGTGAAATTTCTGAGACTGTAGGCATTTCAAAGAACTTTGAAAGAACATTTCAAAAATATAGGAATATATTTTGCAAGAAGAATTGCAAATGAAAAAAAAACATTGCGCAAGATGGGTGCGGCGCTTGCTCACAGCAGATCAAAAACGCACTCGCATGAAAATCTCTGAATAGTGCTTGGAGCGTTTTAACAGGAATAAAACTGATTTTGTGCATCGGTTTATTACTATGGATGAGACTTGGATTCACCATTACACACCAGAATCCAAACAGCAGTCAAACCAGTGGAGAGAAGCCGGTTGTTCAGCACCAAAGAAGACAAAGTTGGTTCCATCAGCAGGAAAGGTCATGGCATCGGTGTTTTGGAATGCTAAAGGCATTTTGTTTATTAATTATCATGAAAAGGGTAAAACAATAACCGGGGAATATTATTCCGATCTTTTAACCAGACTAGACGGAAAATTCGTGAGAAAAGACTCGGTTTGCAGAAGAAAAAAAACATCATCTTTCATCAGATGGGAAAATTAAGGGATCTGCACTATGAATTGTTGGAACATCCACCCTATTACCCAGATTTGGCTCCCTCTGACTTCTATCTCTTCCCAAAACTGAATCTCTTCCTCGCTGGTCGGTGTTTTTCTTCGAATCAAGAGGCGATTGCAGCTCTGGAGGGTATTTTGCAGATCTCACTGAGAACCACTACAGGGACGGGATAATGGCGCTGGAGCATCGCTGGAATAAATGTATTACTCTTGAGGGAGATTATGTTAAAAATAAAAATAATTTTGAAATTATAAATTTGTTTTTTCATTGTTAGGCCGAGAACCTTTCAGACCACCCTCGTATATCCATCTCGTCGTGTTACCCTGGCAGTAACAGTAAAATAAAAACTTTGTCCTTGGAAACAAATAAACAAATTATAGAAAATTACGTGACAACTTCCTTATATCAAAACTCCTCAGCTGTGTTCTTACGTGTCAGTAGAAAACAACGCTTCTCTCTATTAAGGAAGAACACAAAAATGGTTACTACTACTTGATTCTCTAGTCTGAATTACTACAACTGCACTTCTAATGCACGGACAGTAACTCTACATTATCCAGTCCTTTTATTCTATATAAATACCACATTTGATTGGCAGCTTGACTCGCAGTAGTGGTTTGGCAACTTGCCAGAGACCAACTCTATTAGTGGAGATTGAGATTATTTGCGAGTGCAACTATTACAAAGATTAAAAAACTCCCCAGCCTCCTACGCTTTAGATACTGTACAGCACAACAAATAGAAGCTTAAAAAAAGCAGGCTATTTGCGTTATTGGACAAAAGTGGGGTTGTCAAGGCTTCTCGCACTGTATCTTTGAGGAGGACGGTACATCCTCGTTTCCGCTAAATAGACTTAGGTGAAACAGCCGACAGAGTTTTCCATTTCCCGTAGTTTTTTTTTTTTTCCCTTTTCGGTGGTTTTTTTATTTCTTTATCTTTTTCTTTCTCTCTCGTTCATCCACCAATAACTAAGTCCATGGGCTTTATTATAGGCCATTTTAATTCCATGTTCACAGGAAGACTCAGCAGGGACATTCGATCCCGTCAACTACGACGGCGAACGCAGTCCCGGAAACTTCGTAGCATGCTAGTTGCCACTGATGTCATCAGAGAACTGACATACTAATACCCCTCAAGATGGGGAGCTTTAAGTTTCTTGACAGCATCCTGGTTCACGGTGGCGACAGAAGTTAGTTGGGGGAGGGAAGTGAGGCAAAAAAAGAAAAAAAAAGTTAGGGAAAATAAACTGAAAACGACCAGGTAATAGAATATAATAAACTAGAAAGAAACTAAGGCTACCACCCAAGTAGATATTTATAATCTCGTAATATGCTAAGTGAGAATGTTTAGTGTTCCTGAAGGGGAGATGCTTTCAACATCAGAAATAGCCTCCTCAGAAACGGAATCGCTTCCAAACTTTTTTTCACATCCCCATCCATCGAACCAACATTGCAAGCTACATTTTCCAGATGTAGTTAACCATTTCTGAACATATTTACAAGACCAAAGCTTCCTTAATTATACAATTGTTCAGAACTGAACCACATTATCGTCAAGAATATTTGCATTACATTGTCTTGAATGCTTCGATGACTAAAAGCCTTTTATGACGTGTGAAATGATGTCATAAAAGAAATGAGTTGCTTTTTATTGTTAATTAATAATATGATCATTGTTGAAACTGTGCTTTATTGTGTAAATAAACTAAATCAGAAGATTCAATTGTAATGCTTTCGTTTGCCAACTTGATTATTACATCACGTCTGATGACTTGGCTTGAAGATTGCAAAAATCGATATATTTTTTAAAACTTGCAGTCAAGAAATTTCTGACCTCGGCATACAGTAAAAAAAAATGCTAGCCACTGACCAGAAATTTCTTATTATGCATAATAAGGGTCTAATAATGACAGAAAAAATATAATTTCTGGAAGGATCGGGGAGTTGAGAGAATAGAAATAGCTAGTTTGGGAAATAAAGTCTATAAACGTTATCCATTGCTTTTCAAGTGACCACATGTAAGTTGTCACTGGGATACATTGTTACTTATGATGCTCAGAGTCAGACTATAACATTCTCCCAGATATGAATAGCAGGCTTCCTACAAAGCAGGAAATTAATTATAACAAACGAGTCGGGTTGTTATAATTAATTTCAATTTTTATTATGTCTCTGACATATTAAAAATCCAAATGAGCATTAATTTTAACAATCAGCGATGACTTAATTCCAGTAATCTTTAGGCAACTCCTGTTCTTTCCTGTGGCGTATCCCTGATCATTCTTACACCATTGATAATCATTAGCATTGCTGAATGTTCTTCACTAAGCCACTCCGGAGCTCAGTAATTCCGATCGCGAGTGTTACGCATACAACTGTCTAAATTGCGCTTTCTCAGAATTGACACGAATTCTATTTGCATGTTACAACAGCAATCCGTCTCTGTTCGTGTGTGTGCTTCGAGGGGTTCATTTACAGCAGTGTCCGATGTCCGACTATTACCTTGATTCAAAATTAATCGTCCGAGGTCCGAGTGACTAACAATCCCAAACCCGCTAAACGAAGTGTTCGCATCTCCGGCAATTGTAATCTTTCGGTTTCCCGTAGATGTCCGCATACGCGACGAAATGAGAAAGGAGGGACGAGAAACGGAAAAGGGGGGGGGGTTAAGAGGGAGAGAAATGGACATTAATTCGGACTACGGAAACGTCTGCAAATAGACATCGCCTGACAGATGCGATTTATTGCCGAAAATGCTGCCATCTGGCAAGCTCTCCTTCTACCTTCTCGGCATGTAAATTGATGCATTGTCTTGCGTGGCACGTGCGCGAACAGCCTAACAACAATGCCAATTAGTCACGTACATTTCACAGCGACTAAATTCGTAGATTTCGCGCACCGTGATCCCTCCCTCTTCCTCGAAATGCTCCACTTTATTAGGTCATCGTGTCAAATAATCTTTGTCAAGTCGGTACGCTTTCAAAGGGTGAGTAGATAGAAATATTCATGGAAGTATAAAATTGTGACGTGTATTTTTTTTTTTCTAATCTGACAATAAATAAATAAATAAACCTTTTAGTGAAGTTGACACCACCTTTGGTTGGATGGCATCCAAGGAATTGGTGCACGTTCAGTTCTGGTTCCCTCTTCTCTAACGAGCTCCCTCCTGCTGAACATGCCTTGCTAAATTAGCTCATCATATAAGTGGTATAAGCTCGCCCACCGTTTTAGGACCCTGCTTCGCGTCTTTTCAAGAATAGTCGATTCATGCTGAAGGGGAGAAAGAAATGAAGGACGTCCGAATTGGTCGCCAACACGCGAAATCACGTGCTCTATAGGTAAAATTTTCCAACTGTTATACAAGCAACATAGTAAACTACAATAATCATAAAAGAGAAGTTAATTTTCCGACCTGTAATAATAAACAACTCATCCCACAATACGGACCGATTACCCTATTATCGGAATGGATTCTCCCTTTTCTGAGATGCGCAGAAGTGTCGAAGGATCTCTAATCGGTGGGCGAACTATACAGCCAGGATTTTCCCACTGGGAACAACGCCTTTCCAAAAAAAATATAAATAAATAAAATAACATTATTCTTAGAATGAATATATGCACGTCACATAGAGCAGGCTACAGAAATAAAGATAACCATCTTATTCTTTCGTATATTCAATTCATTATGAAAGCTGATTTGCGTAATTAACTAGTGACTGAGCTTAATGTTATCACGGAATACAAAATCATCGTGAAGATATATTAAAAAGGTCAAAAGGCAGTATTTTTGTGACTCACCCGTGAAAAGTTGCAGACCTACAGCATATTATTACCGTGAGCGAGGTAACGATATATGTATTCTGAAGTTTAGTTTATATTTCTGTCGTTTTTTTTCTTTATTTTTTAAAAATTTATTTTAGAAACTCTGCTCTAGAGACGAAATATGGACATTTGCAATCCGCTTCAGGTTGTCTCCAATAAGTGGAATGATTGTCTCACACCGGGCGATGGAATTCATCGTCCACCTAAAGACAATCACAAACATCCATGTCCACTGTGGGATTCGAATTCCTAATCTGTTGGTTGGAAAGTGGATGTACTGACCATTCGGTCAACGAGGCCGTCAGAGTTGAATCTCATAATAAAGCGGAAGAAACACCGACTTCTCCGTCTACAGGAATCCTATCTTATTTTATGACTGCAAATCCGTGTGTATATTCACGGGGCCGGTTTGCCTGTTCTGGGGGGACAAAAAAAAACGTGTTTCCGGGTGAAAAAGACCCTCTACCTCCGTATGAAACCGTCTAACTCACCAGATAAAGGTTCCTCATGTCATAGACGGGAATCGAACCCAGGTCTTTCAGACCAAAGGGCTTCGTCTGTACCGACTGAGCTACGAAGGCTCGGCACCAAATAGTTACTGCTTGGTATACAAACCTGATTTTTGATAACAAAACATTATCTTAGGTCGAAACCGGTCTGGGTAGTTACCCTTCCCATAATCCATAGCATTATACATGTCCGCAAGGAGATGTGTTTTGCATTATGGGATACTAAGGCAAGTGATGTGAAGTCATACTACCTTTACCACGAGTTGCCTCAGTCCTGAAGATACTTCAGATGCTTACACTTGGATAAACGATTAAACTAAATATATAATTTATAGAACATTATCTTAGCTTCGTAATCTGTGGTGGGTTAGTCTGCTTTATATACGAAAACCCATAAGTGCCTGGAAGGGAAAGGTCTTTCTAATCAATGAGTTTCATCTTCGTTACGGTGACTTAAGTTGTACCTTATATTTTATTATTTTCAAGGTTAGATCATCAGGATGCCCAACTCTAGACAGAGCTTTTCAAGCTTCTCTGTAGTCTTCTTTACACAAAATTACTTGAATCTTTTTGACCAGTTTATTAGAATAGTTAGTACACATTCCTTAATGCGAATTGAATCATACAAGGGATATTTACATTTAAAGAATTTATCCCGACTTTTATATAAATTATTAACCCTCAGTCATACTGAGCGTATATGTGAGGTTGACATATAGTGTGTCGCTGTAATGTAGTAAATTTTAAATCCCATTAAGAAATCGATGGCTCTGTTATGATCCCATAACACGATGCTACAGGACGTTGAGTCACCACGTGCAACTTGTGTGTTATGATCCAGTCAGTGCACCGCCGTGGCGCCCGTGTCCTCTCCAGAGGTTTATAGTGTTTCAAGTTTGTAATTGGGGATATTCTGAGGTCGTTCCGTGAGTTGGTGGAAAAGCGGAGTGTTCGGTGGAAGAGGGGGTGAGGTTACTTTACGATCTCCGGGAGGAAACCATGAAGAAGTGAACGAAGTGTGGAGGAAAATTCCTCTCAAAGGACGCATCAGGATTTGAACCTTTTAGTGTTGTCACTCATCAAGTGAAAGCCGTAATGCTCTCAACTTGCACGAGTCCCTCTGCATGCGTAATACTCGCTATTATGCATGCCGAGAAATTGTAAATAAAAAAAATCCAAATAAAATAAGACGGACTTAACTTGTGTGGCTCACATAAGCAAATAGACCCAAAACACAAAAAAAAGAATTAAATTACACTTGACCAGAAATTATGTTCTTACTTTTATCCTTTATCCAACTGTGAGCACGTGACGTTATATCACCATAGACTACTTGCAATACATAGTCTGATGACTTCACATCAATTGCCCTAGTACCATCTCCATCTACAAGAAGCTTATGATGTTATTTCACGCTTGGGTAAAAAATAAAAATCTGAAATATTATTTCTTGTTAAGTATAATTTACTTTGTAACCAAATAAAAAAAAGCTCTGTGCATCTGACTTTACTCCAGAGTATTTTAATTATACGGTAATACACTATTTACTTTCTTCTATATGGAAACAGACCTACTACCATGGAGCTGATTTTCTAGTGATTCTAGTTAACTGTTCTGAATTGAGGGGAGGATTATTGGGCACCCATTTTAGGCTACTGTTACTAACATTTAAAATAAAATGAAAAAAAAAATAATAATAATAATAAAGTACTTATTCGGTGTGTTTTGTGGATTTCTTTGTCCCCAACATATTCGTTCGTTGTAGTCTATCGATAGGTGTTTAGACACAACGCACTTGGGATATTATGGACTTCTAGTAGTGAATAAAAAACGTAACTGCTCAGTATAGGTTTGGGACGTTCATCTCTTAGAGGGTCGTGTTTTCTGTAGTCTACCGCTGCCGAACTGTGGATGGCTGCATTTAGGAAGAATTTTACAGCTCGTTCATATAGGAGGGTTTGAACTTGGAAATACGGGTTTCTCGTTGAAGCATTTATTCGAGATTATTGGTAGTTTGATAATGTTTGAATCCTTTTGACATCTCGATGGCTCCGGCACCGACCTCGATGAACACTCACCGAAGACTTCATTGAATGGTTGAAACAGGTTCTTGTAGTGACCTCCATAAGACATGCGGTATACATGTCCGAAAGGAAGTGTACTCGGCACTATTTCATTTCCAGCCATCACAAAATGAGATGCGGTAATTTGAGGAGAAGTCATACATGTGCAAACAAGTAGTCTCTCGTGATGTTAACATGCAATACAATTGCGTGTTAAGTATAATGTATTAACAATAAAAAGTTTAAAAAAAAAGTTGCATTTCAACAGATTGCAGATTTCGCCTGGTAATCAGGCGAAATGTGCTGCTTCAAAGCATAATCTCAATGACTGTGTCACTGCCTGAGAGAGAAAAAAAATTCTCAGAAAGAGATATGGCAAAGATCATCATCTTTTTCTCAGATTAAGCTGTTTCATCCAATGACTAATTTGTACTAAAAGAGCAATACCTGATACTAGTTATCAATTTAAATGATTTGAACAGTTTATCATGTTTAACCCATTTCGGTCATTGTTTCTATTTCTCGGTTTTCAAGTTTAATTTTTTTGTCTTTCTTCTATAATTGTTTATTTAAAGTAAACGTGCGTGTTTTATATTGTTCATGTGTTACTTTTTTAATACAATTTCAGTATTACGTTTCTATATTTTGCTACTCACATTTTCTTTATATATACACTGCTAGGAAAGAAGTTAACGGACATCCCTCATGGGCAAGGTGCATCGCGCCATGTAACCAGTAGCCCGTAAAATCGGAGGAGTACGATGCTCCCAAATCAGTGAAACTGTCCGGATGAAATGGCTGCAACAAGGGAAATGATGTATGAAAGAGGCGTTGTGGTAGGATGCCATGTTGTAAGCCTATCTATTCGGCAAATTGGGCCATCTCAGGTAAACACCCAGTGATACCACACTAAGATGGAAAAGTAGCAAGTCAAGTGTTATCCGCAGTGGACGACTCGCCACACTCAGCGAACGTGACCGTAGGGTGATACGAAGGATAATGTATAAAAGCCGTCATTCGTCAGCCGATACTTTCAATGAGAACTTCCGGGCATCGACTGGAACACGCATCTGCACAAAAGCATTCCGAACCAACATGCAGTGTTGTCTTCAGGGGTACAGATAGCCTGTACAGTGAAATGCGAAAGCTGTTATGAAGCGACGAATCACGCTACATCCTCTACTGAGCAGATGGACGGTGTGGTGTGTGGCGGATGCCCGGTGAACGTCTCTTACCAGACTGCGTAATCCAAACTATGAAATTCGGTGGCAGTGTGATGGTATGGTCCTGTTTTTCCTGGTTTGGCCTCGGACCTCTGTTTGTGGTGCCACGAACACTGAACTCCGAGACGTCTCTGAACATTCTGGACGACACAATGCTCCCTACTTTGTTTCTACGGAACTGACCATTGTCTGTTTTAGTAAGACAATGCGCAGTGTCATAAGATTGCCGCTGCTTTAACTGCATGGTTTGTGGACATGAACGTCATCGCACTTATTAGCCTTCACAGAGCCCTGATCTGAATCCCATTGAACATTATGGGATAAACTGAAGCTTAGGGTGGGGTCCAAAGCTCCACTTTATCCCAAAAGTACAGGACCTCATGACATGCCTACAGGCATGTAATGGAAGGATAGTCCAAAACTCTCATTGATCGCTGTCGTATACTTGTGGAAAGTATGCCCCATAGGACTGCTGTAGTCATCGCAGTGTAAGGAGGTCCTACATCTTATTAAGGTGGGCGACATGGCTGTTTGTTGCTCACACTATGGTGTCCGTTGATTTCTTTCCAAGCAGTATATGCGTATTATTTAAAGTAAATAATACGCATAGTGTATATGCGTATTATTTAAAGTAAAATTTGATTTAAGCGATCTTAAATGATTAAATGCTGATATTTCTGATATTTCTGATAACAAATCTTAAAAAAAAAAATTCTAGGAAACCAGCAGGTATTTAGATTTTAGACTATCAAGAGCGAAATGAATTCGAGGGAAAGGGGTGTGGCATACAGATCACGTGATACTTAATTCTGCTTCGAGGGATTAACTACAAATCTGAATTCCCTCGACATTTTAACATCTCCACATTCTTAAAATCAGGAACCTGGAGGGGATAAAACATTTTTAGGATTTAACCCTTAGAAATAAAAAAAAAAAAAAAAAAAAACCTTAAAATGATATATAAATTAGAATTCTCAAAACTGCTTGGTTTGTTGCATTTGTTATTGTACGTCATCGAACAAATTCAGAATATATTGTCGGTCCAATAAATAGAATGATTGTTATGGAATGAACATAAAATCGGAAACCAAACGACTTTTGTCGTTTAATTGTTTAAATAAATCTTCAAACAATACCTCGAATAATTGGAGGTGGAAATAACAGTTGTAATACAAATTGCGAAGTGTTGGCTAATTTGTATTCTTGTTAGTTAATATTGTAGTTGCATCTCTTTACAAAACATTGATTATAATAAAGCACTTTTCTTTAATACATTCTTAGCAAGTTTCCATTTTTCCTCATTCTCTTTATATACATGTAGGAAATTATTTCCTTAACGTTAGATGTTTACCCCATTAAAGGAATGAGTTAATCAATCCTTGAGGAATAACCTTCACTAAAATCCTGCCTATAAAGTAATCAGAATTCTGGTAAAAGAATAAAGTACACACACACACACACACACACACACACACACACACACACACACACACACACACACACGCACTAATTTAATGCACTTGGCTTTAATCTTGCGAAGTGTATGGTGTCTGCTTCCATAATCATTAAACGCAAAATGGTGGCTTTTAAAGTATGTATAAATGGCTTTTAAAAACTCTTTTGCATAATTTCTTACATCTGATGTAGTTATTATTTGCTCCAGAATAATAGCAATTAATGTCAATGAGCTTTAACTGGGCATTTGTCGGCTCCCACTGATCGATTGTGTATCTTATGGCCAGTTCCAAATTAAGGTCCCCCAAATTTGTTTTAAAAATTAAATAAGACTGAACTGGCCATTTGGCCGACAAAAACAAAATATCCATCACCGTGTTTTAATTTCTTGATTCTCTTTTTTTATTTTTTTTCAATAAATAAATCATTTTCTAGAGCTTGGCGCAGTGAAGTTAGCTCAGTAACTCGATTCCTTAAAGTAATGCCAATAAGGGTTGATATTGAGATTGAAATTGAGATTCCCTAATTCCTTGAAATTGAGGAAATGGCTGCATTTAATTCTTCTGTAGTGTAATAAATCCAAAATGCTTTGAGTGTGTCATGACGCCAGCTTTTATGGAAGGTGCACGTTCCCCTAATCATTTAGGAGGGAAGCAGAAGTGGTGATTAGATCGTTATTTTAGGCATCGAGGTTATGAAGAGCAATAAAAATACATTTTTCATAAAAACCGAGACGTCAAGGAATGTTTTTCTCTTTTTTATTTTATCTGTTTAACACAGTCTTGTATAGTTTATTGGATATAAATAGGCTTGACACAGAGACCTACCTAGTCGTGAAGATACTTCGTGCCAAACTTTTGCTTATACTAACGTATAGCATTAAAACTAAAATATAATTTCTTGTATATTATAATTCACTTGATTGGTAAGTGAAAAAAAAATTAATAACTCTCTATAATCTAGTATATTTCAAGTATATATATATATATATATATAATACACCACTTTAATACTTGTATATGGAAACACTAATACCGGTCGAAACCAAAAATACTAATACCGGCCGAAACCATTTTAAAAAAATAATTTAGATTTTTAATAATATAATGAATATTTTAATTTTCCAGAATCAAAACGAATGTGAAAATAACTCCAAAATCATTTTGAAAAATTAATTTTGATTTTTAATACTCGTACGATAAAAAAAAACTTTCAAATGTGTTGTTAAAATTTAGTAATCCTTTTATTTCACAATCTATGAATCCACATTATTAAATAATGCACTTTAAGAGACAATTTTAACGATGAATAAATAATATCTGCATAACGCCACAAACTCCGCATGGCTCCTAGCGCTACCTGACGGCAAAACTTGGTATCAAGTGCTAATTACAGAAGATAAATGACACTAAGAGAAGCCCCCGCCGAAGGTTCAAGGTTATAATATACCACGATCGCTCACTTCGAGCTTCAATTTGTCAGAAACGATGAGTCGCACCGGATAACCGATCAGCAATCCCAACTAATCCCTGCGCGTAGTCTTATGGAACGGCAAATGAAATTACTATACATAGATGCTTTAAATCCGTCTTAATTTCTTCAACTTTAAGACTGTCTAATGATATTATCAAGAATAGTTAGAAGCACACAGCGATGAAAGTCATTTGCGCGCTACTGCAATCAGAATAAGCCATTATTCATTTTCAGTAACGCAATTATGATTACGGCCGACCTGAGACAGCGGAATAAACGAAATGAGATTTTTAAAATTCATTAAAGCGTCAAAAGAGCGATGTTAAAATGTTAGAGAAAATACTGTTCGTATCATTAGGTTGTTCCAGTTTCAAATTCGGAAAGGGCGTATTGATCCGAGGAATCCGTTAACCTTGTCGTCGGGTCATGCCACTTAAGTTCTTTCTTCGTACTCCGGTGTCATTTATCGATCGTAGTAAAAAAAAAAAAATAATAATAAAACAAACTGTGTGTAGTAGCAGTTAAATTGACTGAGATGAATTCAATATACTGCGTTTGTTACTAGCAGGTTATTGATGCTTATCAAGTTACTGTAGTACCCCTCCACACACACACACACACACACACACAAAAATTGCATTGAGATCATTGTTGTTATCACATTTGCAAAATAATCCAGAATCTAAAGGAAATACGTATCCGTTTAACAGTTACGTATTAATGATGACGTATCTATCATGCTATGAATGGTTGAGTAGAGAGAAAATATTAAAATTGTTATTCGCTTATTTATAATGAAAACGGAATCCCATCTTTTAAAATAACAAAAAGGTTGCCTTGAATCACCAGACACATCGTGTTGTTATTATGCACAATAAAGGAAAAAAAAGTTATCTTTGTATTCAGTTAAATATACTCAACTAATGTAACTATTCACATTAGAGGATAATAGCATGTCATTAAAGAAATAAGGTCATGCAAAGTTGACTGGCGTGAAATCTCCTCCCGCCCCGTAACTTTTTTTAAATTACTCTCGGGTCAATGTGCTGACTTTGGCACAGTTCGCGTCTTTTGACCCTGCAGCACATTCCGAATGCTTCCGTTGTATCATACAGTTGCGAGTTCCTTAATTAGCTTTTTTTTATTATTATTTTTATTTTGTGCCTTTCAAATTCATTTCTTCACAGCATTAAGGGGAGGAATGAATTTCTGTTGAATCGATTGAATTATACATTAACATTTTTGGGGGAAATTTTTAAGCAGACGAACGAAATAAAATGTATGGTCAAGTTGGAGTATATAAAAAGGTGTAACAAGTAAATAGTCTTCTTATGATAAGGTTCTATTCTCGGGATAGTTTAATTTTATTTTCTTAAAAGCTAACGATCTTTATATACCTTTTTTTTTTTTTTCTTATAAGTTTAATATATGAAAGTGTACATTTGCTAATAATGTAGGCCCCCTGAAAAGCTCAGCGGTTCTCTTCTCAAAAAGGCCAATGTCTCCTGCAGGGGATGTGTTACTATTCAATACTAAAATTCCCTGGCAGAAAGAAACAAATTACCTGGGTGTGATTCTCGACAAAAAGCTATCTTTCAACCAACATATCAAGTCTGCATGTGCCAAAGCATCTAAAGCCATAGCTCAGATCTACCCTCTAATTAATAGAAATAGCAAACTCAGCAACAGAATCAAATTGCAGCTATACCAGATGACGATTCGTCCTATAATCACCTATGCCTCTCCAGCCTGGAGCCACACCTCTAATACTAACATTATTAAGATACAGCGAGTGCAGAACAAGTGCTTGAGAATGATTTTGAACGCCCCGTGGTATGTTAGAAACAGCCAACTCCACAGAGACACAGATATTCCCTATATTCTCTCTTATCTACAATCCTTAGCTTCCAAATTTTTTCTAAAGACGTCCACACATCCCAACGATTTGGTTCAACAAGCTGCAGCATACGAGCCAACGGACATATTTAAATATAGAAGACCAAAAACTATATTAGCCTCCTATAGCGATACATAATCTCCATGCCCATTCAGGGCGAGCAAACTGCTCGTAAATTTTACCCTCACTGTAACCACGACAGATAGCGGGGAATATGAAAAGCATCTTGCTTCACCCCTAAAGACATAAATGTCAATTGTGAATAATAATAATGTAGGTTCAGTCATTAGCAAGACTCTAGAAATCGACCGTGAGATGCGGTGATTGGTTCATTAATGCCCTTGGAGGTAATGGATGGCAACGCAAAGCTGTACCAATGAAGTCTAACTGAGGTTCGGCTGTTGCTGTTACCCCCCCTTGGGCGATGAGTTTTTGAGTTCGCTCTCTTAAGGTTTTTGCCTTAAGGGAGCACTTTGAGTCTCCGGGGAAGGTGTTCTCCGACACGGCCCGCTGAGGGGCTTTGTCGGTGAATGATTTTCTTCGGAATTTGAGCGGTTCTGCTCGGTGGTGGGTGAGCCCGTCACTGAGTGGAACCAACGCTGAGATATGGACGGTCTTTCGCCCACTATGGAGTGGCCTAGAGATCGTCCGAGTTTTTGAGAGTTCACGTTTACTTAAACAGTCGGTGATTAATACCCCTGGAGGGTAATGGATGGCAATGCTGTAGCCAATGAAGTTCTAACTGAGACTCGGAGATATTGCTGTTATCCTCCGTGCCATGATCAGAGCTTTAATAGCTCAATAACACCTTATCCCTACACTGTCCTCTACAGATAACGAGGAAGATGAAAAACATTCTTACTTCGCCTCTTTAAGCCAGTCCTTATAAGGACTATAATGTAGGTTCGGACTTCTCTTATAATGATGTAGGTTGTAAGAAATTGTACGCAGATTGTGTGCGATTTGCAATATTGCTAAGTTTTAAGCAACTATTGAAGGAGTAACCTAGATATTATTTTCTAGTTCAGTGTTTGTAAAGAAAGATTTCTCAAGAATCTTCTCGCTGGAAATACAGGGTAAGTCATTTTTCATTATCTTTTTCATATGTAGATTAAGTACACCTTTGTTGTTTGTTTTGATAATATTGAGCCATTTTTCAATATAATATAATAATAAATATATATTTTGATATTTAAATTAAAATATATTGCAGTTTCCGAATACTTCTTATCGGGTTTCATGATGCTGACACCATTACATTTTATAC
Source organism: Typopeltis vanoorti (assembly GCF_054136105.1). Classification (NCBI taxonomy): domain Eukaryota; kingdom Metazoa; phylum Arthropoda; class Arachnida; order Uropygi; family Thelyphonidae; genus Typopeltis; species Typopeltis vanoorti. The sequence goes on along the minus strand of NC_143562.1, from coordinate 108,082,686 downwards.
TTACGTATCTAATTTCTTCATTTCCATGATGGGAAAGATGGGTACTGTTTAAAATGCACACAACTTTAATTGGAACCGTTAAATTTACCTTCCTTGAATATGGTATGGAGTATTGCAAAAAAATTGCTTTTTTATTCATTTTTTACAGCTGACGTTTTCATCTTTCATTAATGAATTTTGATTACCTGTCTCATTACAGTCTGTTTCTGAGTTTTTAAGCTCATTAGCATCATACGAAGGCTAATCTGGAATCATGTTCGCAACAAATCCATAACTCGCGCGTGTTTATTTAAAAACGGAATTGTTGTAATTGATAGTTACATTTCCAGAAATAGTCGAAACACTTCCAAGCATCCGTCTAAGTACAATTTATCTCCCTAATTAAACTAGAGCATTGCGGGTAATTCTAGAAGAATCGAAGCAAGCCTGTGGGATGCATCGATCAAAATCCACTCTAGTGTCCCTAAATATATGCACCGTCATGTGTTTCACGTATTTGCAAATACAGGCAAAAGAAATGAAAGAGACATACACGAGTGCTTGAGCATGCCCACTATCAGTTGCATGTTGGGGGGAAAAAATTACCTATTCAGCGCTTGCATTTGGAGTTTAAAAACAAACACGCGCACTTTGGAGGATGAAGGGACCAGGAAAAGTTATTTGCAATAAACAATTCCCCTCGCGTTCTGAGAAATACCTTTTAAGTGCCTTTCTTTGCTCTTTGTAGTAATGCATCAACTTTGAATTTCAGATTTGGCTCGATGAGAAATAGAATACACGATAAGTTATTTTAAAAAAGTGGATATCGCGTTCAGCGAGTTCAAAAGAAATGAAGGATGATGATGGTATTAGGCAAAACCAATCCAAGGATGCGGCTCCGATTTATCCTGTGGAACAGTAACACGGGAGTTTCATTTTGTCAGATTATTGCTCGCATATCCGTGCGTTACGAATGACGCACGTTATTAATTCCAAAATACTGACAAAGAAGCAAAAACCCGTGACATAACTTATACATAATAATGTATTTCTTTCCGCCTTATAAAATTGTAATGACGATGCCGGGTGTCAGATTTCAAAACGAAAAACCTCCAATAGAGAATTGTTGACAGTAGCTCTGCCAACAATACTGAACTCCTTACGTATGATTACAGAAAAACCGACATCAAAAAAGCGCCATCTATGAATCAGATGCAGACTCTTGATGTATTTGTCTGTTCAGTAACTAGTTAAAAATCATAAACAATGACAGGGATTGAGACATGTCTCAGGAGGCTAGTAGAAGCTTGATGTAAACAAAATTATAACAGTGCCTTCTAATTGGTCTTATATATATATATATATATATATATATATATAATGTTAAAGATACCAAGCAATTTTAAACCTGGTTTTACTCCATTTTTCCCAAGTAAGCAAACAGACAAAAAACATTGGGAAAAATGGAGTAAAACCAGGTTTAAAATTGCTTGGTATCTTTAACATAATTATACCCAAGGTAAAAATACTTTCTATATATATATATATATATATATATATATAACTCCACTCACGAATGACCGTAAATTTGCCGTGTTGTTTCGGGGTCTCACACCGGGCGATAAAATTCATCTTCCACTCGAAGACGTCACAAATAACCATGCCCACGGATACGCTGTTCAAAATAAGTTTATAAATTATTCGATTTAGATAATGGTTTCTAATATATTAGTATTCAAAGATCGTCTCAGGTTTAAATTAAATTAAATTAAAATGCTATTTAATATTATTTGTTTGTTTGTTTTTTGTTACAAAATCTAGTTCATGTTATATGCAATGCTTTTTCTGTATGTATCAGCATATAAAGACTTTTTCTCTGTAAGTAAATAATGATGCATTGCAAAACAGTAACCAAATTCATATCGTAACTTTGACGATATGAATTTGTGGAGCTTGGGAGCAACAGCTCCCAAGCTCCACAAATTATTAGTCAAAACTGTACTCCAATTTGATATCATATGAATATATAGGAAAAGTGTGGAGTAAGGCTTAAAATATATTTTTCGTAAGAAAGAATTCTTTTTTTTTTTTTTCCCTGGCTTGGATTGGAAAGTAAAGCAATCTATGCCACGTAATTGGTCTGGTTGGTCAAGTGGTTAAGTTCCCCGATCACCAACGAGGTCGTGAGATCCAATAATTCCACCGTAGACATGGATGTTTGTGATCGTCTCTAGGTGGGAGATGAATTTCATCGCCCAACGGGAGACTACCGCCCTCGCGCTTGAAAATAGTGTCATGTGGGGGGGGGGGGGGAAGTGATGCTGTTTTCATTTTGATCATGCGTTTCAACAATGAACGCATTTCGTATAGAAAACCAATCATGAAATTAAATAAAAAGAAATAATAATCTATTTTAATTAATTGCTATAAACACAAGTATTCGGGAGATGCTTGACAGGAAGCTGAATTTGTTGAGTCGACTGACACCATCGCTTTCAAATACCGTTGCATTTGGGACCAATACGGTCCCGTTGATCCAAGTACTCGTTCAAAAATTTATACGAAACAACTAATAATGAATCAGACGTCAGAACCATCTTAAGAGAGATAAGGTAACTTGTCCGACTTCGTAGTTTGCGAATCAACCTCCCACTTGCGAAAGCAGATCAGAATGTCAGACGAAGTAGAAGCGGTAAGGCGATTAGAGGGGGCGGTAGTTTAGAACAGAGCCTTAGGTCTGTTTTACAACTTGGTTTACAGTTGATCGCATCGTTTCCAGGCTGGAATAGATCGCGACATAAACCTGCATGAAGACAGGAAGTGAGCAGAGCGTGAAACGTGCTCCATTGTTGAAAATTCTGATTATCTGACTGGCTGCGATTCCATTCTCGCGATGCGTTAGGGGCACGTACGCGAAATATTGTCACAGCATTTGTCTCTGCATCTGTAGCCACTTAATAAGTAGCGAGCAAATAGCGGAAGATGCTCGCAAAATTTCAAAGAACGCGTCAAACGTCCGATGTTGATCCGTTCCTCGAGGGAAAGACGTGACTCTTTCCGTTGCACGTGCTCTCGTGATTGACTCGTCAGACGGTCGTTTAATTAGGGGTCTGCTCACGAGCTATGTAACGAGATTAAAGGGTAATAAGGTGCGTGGGAAAGATGATGCAGCGGACCACGTGGTAACCTAGGTGAGGCACGGCTTCTAACTGGTCGTGATTTTTTTTCTTTTTCTTACTTTCTTTTCTTGCTTTTTTTTTTTTTTTTTTTTGCTTCACCTCTTTATTTGTTCATATAATCGAGGATGCTCGCTATGATGCTTTAAGATTAAAATAACATGATTTTTTTTTCTTCCTTCCTTAGCGTGCAACGTTAAATTAATGTCTTCCAGGAATTTGCAAAAAAAAAAAAATGTATTACTCGTTCTCTCCATAGAATTAATAATTGAAAAAAAAAAAAATAATAAATAGAGCAGTGTAAATTCTGTTGATATAGCCTATACGGGCATACCCTTCGAATAGTTCCCTCATATTTTACATCAATTAACCTTACGCTTTCTCCCTTTTTTTCAATTTTTTTTTTTTTTTTTTTTTTTTGCCTGCTCACAGATTCAGAAAAAGTGTGCTCATAATTGCGTTAAAAAAAGTTAGGTTTCGTTTCCCGAGTAAAACGCAACAGAAGCATCTTAGCGTCATTGAATTACATTTTGTCATGTTAGCAAATTCTAGCAGCAATCGGCGACAACGTCGATGTAAAAATGATTGTTGGAAAATACTCGACCAATTTCGATGACGGTTCCATTTGTCGATTGCTTTAATTCGTATACGCTGATTCAATAATTGTTAAAAACACTGTCTTGTTCCAACCCGACTGAATATATTCGGTTTTAGTTTGCTGCACATCTAATAATGTTTCCGTTTCGCGGTCCATTGCTTGGGAATCAATGAATATAGCGAATAATCGCTATATTTTGAATGAGATTTTTTTTGGGGGGAAAACCCTCTCACATGTGTGTGTAGTCGGTACCGAAGAATGTGTCCTTTTGACTTTTTTTTTTTTGAGTCATACCTCTCGAGTACTTCTTAACTAGCACCTCTTGATAAAAGCTTGCCTTATTCAGTATACTTAGTTTATTGAGTGGAAAAATTAGGGTTCGGTAATTGGAAGAACTTTCCGAAGTTTCTTTCAAAATTAAATAAATATATAAAAAAATCCTTAATCAAAAATGCCAGTATGTGTTCTACAAGAGGAGGAAAACCAACCTCAATCTTAATGACTGAGAACGAGTTTAACTTCGCGTATGAATAGCGCAAAGAAGACTTTTTAGATTCTCGGTTTCAGTAAGCAGAAGGATACAAAATGTGTTATCGGTAACAACAAACTGCCTGCCACGAAAATTCAGTATTCTTGTCCACTAATTTTCCAGTCTTATGAGAAAAATGTAATCTATTTTTACAGTGAGATTTTGAAAACGACAGTATACACATTGTTATGTAATTTTTTTTTTTTTTTTTTAAGCTTGGCATTATTTATCGAGGTGCGTGGAAAAAATATTCCGGCTGCAAACATTCAAAATTTTATTAATGTTGAGATAACAGTTCAACAATGTAATAATTAGGTAAACGACGTTAACTACTTTAGAGGAGTCAAATTTTTGATCAGAATATAACTTTGTTTTTTTTTGCCGTAACGAAATGGGGAAACCATTGAAAATTTGATCCGTTCGGTGAAAGGTGAAACTCCAGTTGCCGGAAGAAAACTTAAAATCATTTGCACGTTCGTTCATGAAAGTTTTTTTTTTTTATTATTCGTTGATAATTGTTATTCTGACACCAACGCAAAACAGAAAACTAAACTTCCGAAAACAAAATTTTCAATTATCTATTACTGAGTAAAATCCCTTGTTTCGGTAATAACAGACTCGCAGTGATAGAAAATAGGGAAAATGTTTGGTAGAAGTGTGGATATTTCCTCTTTTGAGTGTAATGCAAACAATAGACGCTCTAGATTTTCTTTCCCGTTGTACTGGATGGAACATCTCCATTGATATAGAATGATTTCCAAAAAATAAATAAAAAGACGGCCAAAAAATATATATAAATACAAAAATCAGAGCGGTAAATGTGTCAGGAATCTCGGAGATGGCAAACACCTTCAGGTGGTGGGGGGGGGGGGGGAGCAAGGAGCATATCACCGACTTTCCGAAAGCTGCGTCTCCGTATTCAGCGCCGACTTATGCTACTCGTTGTATTAAGCAGGTTTTCCTCAACGCCGGTTGGTTGCGAAATGATAATCTGCTAACAGGCCGTGACGTGTGTTTGACATTGCGCGCAATCCTGCAGACAGATGTAGGAGAGAGGGGGGGGGCAGAAACGCACGAGATTTATTCTCGAGAAAGTGAACAGTCAGTTATGCTAAAGTGCACCAAACGAACTCGGAGATGCCACGGCGGGCCACAAATGCCAAAGTTCGTAGCACAGTTTGATAAACCCGATTTACGTAATCCGACAACACTAACCCAGTGACAGCAGAGAGAGAGAGAAAGTGAAATCACTGGTGGCACGTCTGACACAACAAGGAATGCCGCCCACCACTCCATCGCCGCCCGATCCTTTCTGCTCTGCTTGGTCATTAGACGCGGAATATTCAGATATTCGCCGAACTGAAGAACATCCCCCTTCTTCCTTCCTCCCGAGCCTTCTCCCCCTCCCTTTTTTTTTTTTTTATTGAGTTTCGTAACGGCCATAAAGAGAAGTCCCATAAATCTGTGCGGGCATAAAAGTTTCTTCGCCAGCCCTCGTGTAATAATAGTGGTGGTGTGTTGGAATGGAGCCAGTCCACTTCATTTCTTCCTGCTCGTTTCCTAGAGAGATCTGCCTAATGAATTGCGGCCGATGAATTGCATTTTGTCCTACAACACGTAAATGCATAAAATCACACAAAAGTTCAATATAACCACTTGGGCAGTGGCAGCTGGAACTGTCTGGTATGCGGCCATTTTTAAGGGCTGCGTTTAATGCTCTCGTTATTAAACATGATGTAGCGTCGTGTGGATTATATCTTTCTTGAGCTGTCAAATAATTCCTGCTGTTTTTGTTTCTTTTTTGAGCGTCTTACATTTAGCGAAGCGTCACTCTTATGCTTTTATTCAAGCCGATGAAATTGTGATTTTGATCTGGGAACCTGAATGTAATCAATTTATTGTAATGTTTAAATCTCCGGGTTCAAATGAATTAAATTTTTGTGTATACCCCCAGAATGCGCGATTTTTTTTTTTTTTTTTTGTCAGAAGTTTCTTCCTCCCCGACTTTGAATCGCTGAGAGTTTTTGATTGTTGAGTCTAAATCTGGCGTATATATAGGCCTCCGTATTAGAGGGGGTAGAAGAGTATTCAATCTCTACCCGATTCTCTTAGGACACTGTTAGCCTCAGCCATTTATCAAACTCAAGCACAAGTCGTGTAGCCGTCTTATCGAGCACAAACTAATTATCAAAAGGGAATTGCCATTTATTTATTTTTATTTCATGTTATTTATTTGCTATTCAGGTAAACCGTGTTCTTGCGAACTCCAAAAATGCCATCATTCAAGGGGGGGGGGGGGAGAAGCGAGTATTGAAATGCTGACGTCTGTCGTTCGCTGTGGAGTTTTTATTTTAATCCATGTCTTATTCTACAGTTTTCTCTTCTCTGTCTTATCTTGTATAATACTCATAGTTCCAAGTACATTGTACTCATAGTACAATATTCATAGATCCAAGCTTTTTTTTTTTTTTTTTTTTAAGTACCAAAGTTCAAAATACGACATTTCTTCTGTTTATGTACGTCTTTGCGATGTGTTTGTTTGCTGCTTTTGTTTCCAGTAGTTTTGATGTGAATAAATTAAAAAAAAAAAAAATCACAAAAATAATTAAATTTTTTTTTAAATAACGAGACCTGTGGTGCAATCATAATTAAAAGAAACACACGTATTAACCACAGTGAAAATTATTTAATTGTAAATATTTCATCCCAAGTATCTTAGGACATCATCAGCCCTAACTGTATGTTATTCCTTTATTGTTTAAACTACTGTGCTGATGATGTCCTAAGATACCTACGATGAAATATTTACAATTAAATAATTTTCACTGTGGTTAATACGTGTTTCTTTTAATTATAATTAAATTAATTTGTATATCACCAAGAACTGCTTAGCTTTCTCATCAATTTAAGGCCTCATTGTAACGAAGGGCCCCCGTAGTTGAGTCAGTGAATACAGTGCGCATTTGTTTGGAAGACTCCGGTTCGAATCTCATGTAACACTAAGAGTCGAAGAAATTTTATAAGGATGTTTTCAACTGAAGGTAAGTTAGCCGGTCTCATACGACGATGCATCACGTGACCTATTCATAAACATGCAAAAGAAGCTAATCACCACCAAAAGACACTTAATTTCCAACAAACGACACGTTCATTATAAATAGTACCGCATTTTAGACCTCGAAAGAATCGCATGTTCAGGTAGTTATTGTTATATATTTACAGTAATTATCACAACCCAATCTACAGCTGTTTTTCACTTCTGTTTCCTTAATGTAATTGTCATGCAATTTAATACTTCTACCATAGTTCAGTGACTTTATATTCTTAGTAGAATTAACCTAAATAACTTCTGCAACTAAAAGCCCTCCATCCTTTTCAATTGACTATTTCAATACTATGATAAGGAATTCTCAAACACCATATGCCTGATATTATGAATGCATTATTTATGATCTTGCATAACGGGTTTCTTTTCTTTAGATTAATTATGAACCTTCGAACTGATTTGAAAACCGTTGAAATATCGAGACGTGGGTCTGGAACAATGCTACTCAAAAACACTTGGTTTCTTTTGTTCTGTTCATTCGTTAATAGATGACCAAAAAAAAAACAATTCAGAAGAATTTATATTGTTATTTCTGCTCCTTTGTGACATCGTTAAACAATGGTAAAATAATAATTATTTTTGATATGATTTTCTTCCTAGTTATTGTTTGTGTTGTCACTTTGTGACGTAACTAAATAATGATCAGGAAGAAAATCTAAACAATACATAAAATCCAAATGATAGTGAATAATAACTGTATTAAATTGAGATATTAGCTTGGTTTATTACGAGTTTTGTGCTTAAAAATTCAGTTGGTAGTCTTTAATATTTTTATTATTTAGCTCGCATAGTTGGAGTGTCATTCTGATAAAGAAATCTTAACTCTTGAATTTAAAAAAAAAGTTACCGAAACATACAGCACACATTTCTAGAACCGATAGTGTGAAAGATCGCGATACTAAGATAAATTTTCGCAGAAAAAGAGAGGACCGTAATTTAAAAAAGAAAATAAAACGCTATTTAGGAACATATAGAATGAAAGAAACACTGATTCCTAACGGAGAAAGATTTTTTTTAATTTTTTTCGTGTCTCACCTTGGTATTTGAACAAAATATCTCCTTCTGTTCTCTGCTTTTTGCATTGCAACAAACTCAATAAAACGAAAATGCGCTCTTGCTTGGAGTCGATAACTGCTTTCTTTTGTTAAGTGAAATTAGCCGGATTTGATTATCGAAAAGAAAAGAGAGAAAAAATGTGCCACTCTTACACTGTGTACTGCTGAAAAACGTTTTGTGCCAACTCTTTCAAGATTTGCGTCCCGAAATTCGAGAATCTGCATTCTTTCTTACCATTTCACTTTTTTACCCTTTTTTTTTTTAATTTAATCGCAAACAGCCTTTCTTGGACAAGTGAATTATCCTCCCGAAATCTTTTTCGCGTTTTTCTAAGCAAGTGGCGTAAGATTATTTGAAAATAATTTGTAGAGTGGAGATAAACTAAGTTAGATGTCTTAAATCCAGAAGACGTTGAGTCGTCGTAACATTGCGCTCAATTTTCATATGCATGCAGTCTATTCGGTTTGTTTTTGCGTTAAATAATCAAAGACGCGTTAAACTGCGATTTGTTCTGCAACGTTTCTGGCATTTATTCAAATCTAGCCTAAGACTTCTTCCAAGGATTCCCAACCTCGTGAATTATCACCTTTTTCTTTTTTTTTTTTTTGGTTTTGCTCCGCTCTTTAAGAAAATGTATTTCTACTTTCATTTGGAGAATCTTCTCTACGTCCCTAAAAGCATTTTAAAACATCACCGAAACGAACATTTCATTTTCTCCATCAGTCTGTTTTTTTACTCTTTTGAAAATGGTTAATTTTCACAACATTTTGGCATTCGAACCCGAGTTTGAATTTCCTGTGTGACTTTCTGCTTTGGCTATTCAAGAAATGTTTGGTTGAAAATTTCAACCCTTTCTCACGCTGGTAATTTCAACTTGAAATTATCAGAGGCAACTAAGTTCCCAGGTCTGAATATGCTTTGTAATTGCATTTTCCTGAGGCAGGTCATCTGTTCCTCGTTTCCTTGATGGAATTCGAACCGAGGTCTTTCCACCCACAAATCGTTATAATTGATCTTTTTCTCTACCAATTAAAAGCTTTTTTATTGATTTTGAAAAAAATGTTGTAAATTGCTTTACTTTGTGTACGATTAAATCAATTAGACTAGTGGTAGAAGCTGTTGGTCGGGAAACACACAGACGTGAATGTCCCTCCCACGAAAGGTTGTAAACTATCGCACTTCGGTGCCGCAGATGAGCTAAACTAAAGGACACATAAATCATTCTTGTTCTAGAGGCCGAACACGGAAATATTTCAGGCTTCCAATAAAGCAGGGCCGTGGTCTCATAGTAGGAGACCAAAACTGGCTACCACATAAAGTCGGTCGCAAAGCCATTCTCGCAACGGGATTCGAACCCACGACATATCATTGTGTTGGAGAGCGAAGGTATTCAACACATCAGTAATTAGGCCAGAGCTTCCATAACGCAGTCGGTATATACGAATCCCTTTGGTAGAAAAGATCTGAGTTCGATTCCCGTCCATGACGTGAGGAATCTTTATCTTTCGACTAAAGGTGAATTGGCTGGTCTCATAGAGGACTTTCGTCGGAGGTGGAAGGTTTTTCGTCTCCCGGCCCTTGAACGCGCACACACAGATCTACAGTCATGAAATATGCTTAAGCCCACATTAGGAGGGCTCAACCCGTCCTAAGGGGGGTCCGTACGAATTCCCCCTCCGTGGAGTTGACATACCACGTCATCTCCACTAGAAATTAGCAAAAGTGGTGGGGGGGGGTAAAAGAAGAAAATGAATACCAAGCCTTGCAGTCAACTATTCTGACATGTTTGTTACGATTAGTTACAACTAATGGGAGTGCAGGCCAAGAACCTTAATGAAGACACAGAAGAGGGAAAAAAAAAAAAGTTGACCCACATTCTTAGTAAAATAAGTACAGACTTGTTTTGACGCTCATTTAAATAAGTCTGTTAATAAATAAATAAAAACAACCTTCTAGAATGTTACTCTGCGTTAACGTATCCATTTAAAAATATCCACTTCCACACTAATTAATGTTGGCCACAATCGTCTAACGAGTACAAAATAATTACGCAAGGGCTCATTTCCTAGTTACAAGACGATTAGCATTCACCCATCTTAACGCTTATGTCCTTAGGATAAGTCTTAATTTCTAACAAGAGAATAGTTGCTTCAATTATCGCCCTCTCACATACAAAATGCTTCTTTATGCAGACTCCAACTTAGTTCACTAAAGAACATAATAAAAACGGGGGGGTGGGGAATGGCGCTTTGGAAGCAGGCCTAGAGAAGCAAATAACACCAGTAGTAAAAAAGAGGGGGGGAGGGAAAGGCGATGCCCTCCCACGTGGTAATAGCGATTATAATAATAGTGTCTAATTAAATAGCCCAACAAGAACCTCTACTACCATGGTAACGGGTAGGAGAAGAGTATGAAAATGAAACGCAGTTACGGAAAAGGGCGGTTGCATGCAGGCGACTCATTACTCCACACGACCAACAGTAGAATAGGAAATAGTATAGAAGGAGGTCAACCTGTCAGTTGTAGTCGATAAACTTGGGTAAAGCAACATTTCTCGCTCCAGTGGATGGCGAACACCTGGCAGTTCAGGTGACGAGAGCGAGTTTTGCAGTAGTTGAGGGTGTTCCATCTTCACTGTGAGAACAAAGGAAGTTCATTAGCCTGTAGAATTATCATTTCGCATCGAATTTGTTACACAAAACTCCCACATTAGCTCCTTTTCCTACCTTTATAAACACTTAAATTAAGATCGCTGCGTGGAAAGCGTTCTAAGGTCACCTTGAAGGTGTTTATCTTAAACCGCCATCTCCATTTCACTCAGTCGCCATCTTGACAGAATATGTCGTATCCTCATTAAATATGCCTTTGTTTCCATGTTTTGTTTAATGTAAAAAAAAAAAAATTATAAAATTATTCTACTATTTAAGGGAAATGAAAATATTCTATTATTATTCCCCTTAATCAATTCCCTCCCCCTTATAAAGACGTATAATACATATGGACAGTTCTTGTTACAAGTCGTGTCATTGTACAACGAGAATTGCATTATTAAAAGTCCTTTAAAATGTATTATTTAAATAACACGCAATTTCCATGATAATGCATGTAATTACGCCCGCCACATCATGTTGCTATTAGTTTAATTGGTATTATAAATGCACTTTGTAAGACTGATGCAGAATGCACATCACAATTAACTTGAATACGACACACAAGAATGACTAAACATATGAACTTGTCTTCTAAATGAGTCATTTCTGTTTGCACACTTTGCAAAGTGCTTATCACATTTTTAAAACATTAATACTGCTTCTGTGTGACTTACGTTCATTCACTGTTACATTGATAGAAGGATGAACACATCGCAAACATGAATCAGTAGAAGACTGCGTGACCGCTCGTTTTTAATCTCCAAAGAAAACAATATTACTCAATGTTCTTAAAGTCCTTAAAGGGACGAAGCAAAAATGCTTTTCATATTCCCCGTTATCTGTAGAGGACAGTGTAGGGATAAGGTGTTATTGAGCTATTAAAGCTGTGATCATGGCAGGAAGGTAACAGCAATAGCCGAGCCTCAGTTAGGACTTCATTGGCTACAGCATTGCCATCCATTACTCTCCAAGGGTATTAATCCACCACCTCCCCATTCCGTATGGTGTCATTGAATGGCACAGTCTCAGATAATCGTTATTGATTTTAGTAATGTTATGGTGTATTTTGAAAAATTAGTATTATTATTATCAAATTTCAAGAAATAACATTTTATTAAATAAATAGCGTTAATAATAATTCTTAAAAGAAAATTTTATATTCCGAAATAAAAAAAAAAAAATGGGAGTTTTTTTTATTATTATTTCGGATAATTTTTTTCTCTAATAAGTGAAAGCGTGAAGTTTTGTGAGTTTTATTTTAGCCACATTCTTCACCGCCTATAAAATATCTGAAGCACTCACTAAACTGAGGCGATGACATTTATAGTCACGATCGCTACGTATCACCTTCCTCAGAGATTTTTGTCCTCTGACCACACCAGTAAGTGATGACGCTTTCGTGTAAGAGGAGAAGGACACCTCTTGTAGAAAGACTCAAACCCGATATGCTGAGTGGTCACGTGATAAATTCTACACGATTCTTCGCTGATTCTAGTTGTTTAAATAACAGTGAAATATACAGTAGATTTAATGCTGTTGTTTCTATTGTTACGTCATAATGGCGCAAGTGAACTTTTGAATGCTTTTATAAACGTAGAAATGGAATTTATACACAAAGAATTATTAACAACTAAAAAGACTGCTTTGATGTTGATCCATAAGAAGACTTTGTTCTGCCCCCGAAGAATATTTGAATACAGAATTGAAATCGCAGTGGCATGCTTACTATTATATTTATTCCAGAATTGTTTATAGCTTGGCATTTTTATACGTTGGGAATAAAGGGGGGGGGTCTTAAATATAGGAAGAAATATTCGTTGCATTTGTTTTATATTCAATTTTGTTTGCGGTTTCTCATTGTTTCGGGTATTCGCTGTTGGTAGTCGGATGGTCTACAACTTTCAAACCTACTTAGGTTTTTGAACGTCTTAAATAAATATGTTACATTTGAGGTATAGGGACACTGAGTGAGCACGTAGCACTCGCTACTCCCCGAAGAGAGGGTTTGAAGTGGGAAACCCATCCCGTATGATTTTAACGCACATACATCGCACTTCTATGCCCAAACAAGATTTTGCCATTCGTTCGGTGAATGCAATCGCTACCTCTGACTTCACACGGAACAGAAAATGTCTCGAACGTATACAACCCTTAAAATAAATATGCCGTAGAAGAAGAGCGGAGAAAAAAGAAAAAAATATATATAAAGAGTCGCTGCAAGGAGAAATCTCAGCTTCTTTTATTCACACACGTATGTTTGTGCCTTCCGTTCGTTCGTCTGTTCCTCCCCCCCCCCCTCCGTAAAAAAGAACGTCGGAGTGTTGGGTCAGTTGGCATGCTGCTCCGATTTCCAGGTAATTCGCTCACACTTTCTCTTCTGCACTCTCGCTGCTGGCGACATCTGTCATCTCACGCGCACGACGCCCAGGCATCGTCATAGTAACGAATTTGTCAGGTCGTCAGACAGCACGCGTCCCACCGAGGCAGCTGTCACGGGCGGAGAAAAATGGTAGAAGCATGAAGAAGAAAGGTCAGCTTTTATAGGCACATCACCACGCTCTACACGTGCTTGGAAGGTGGAAAACGCACCTCATCCCGTGCAGCGAGTGAGCACCAGACGAGGAAGGAAGTTATAGAGAAACGTGCGTCAAATGAGCAAACAGCTGCGTTTGTTGCTAGAGTAACCGCCGAATGAAGCCATCCACCCTCGGGGTAGTTCGTAGACACCACCATTGGGGTGACGAAAGGACATCTTCTGGGGACGACGTTCGACAAATGGTTGTGACTTATGACCTTTATCGACGTACGTGGGTAACGTGGTCACAGCACTACACAATCAGCTGCCGTGCTTATGATGCATGCAAATTGAAGAAGGACGCCATGTTGAATGGCGCTCGGGTGTCTACATTGCAAAGCACAATACGTATTGCTTCGGTCAAAATTAGTCTCGTGTCATAATTGTGAATAAATTTTACATTCTGTGAATAATGATGATGCTGGAATAGTTAAAAAAAAGTATGCAGAAAGTCGGTGAAATGTCGATGCAATTTAATTAGTGAATTAAAGAAAACAGTTCTTGACACAAGACCCGAGAAATTAATTATGTATATATGAGATTCAGCTGTAGGAAAACGAAAGAAATAATTAAGATGAAAGTATTGAATCTTATATATAGTTTTCATTTTTATTGCAAATAAAGGATAATTCTTTAAACAACTTAAATAAAAGAATTAAACTTACATACACCTAAATAAATATGCAAAACAAATACGTAAAATGAAGTTCATTACTGAAATGTAATTCCCCAGACTAAATGTGAAGTAGAACATTAATTAAACATAAAAATCAAAGAATTGCTTAAAACCGCACACGCGATTTGTACTCTAACTTGAAATTGTCTTCATTAGATCTAAAAACCTAACAAATAAAATTGCTTTAATTGAATTAAGTGAATTAAAAGTTTTTTTGGTTTTTTTTTTGGTCCTAGAGACTCTTAAACATGTTTAAATATTGAATAATTTACGGATTTTAAGACAAATTCGGCGACCACAATCTCCTAAAATGCGACGTTCACGAGGGAACAAAATAAAAAAAGTAGCATCATCTCAGCCGCACTTTGAAAGTGAAAAATTATTTAATGGGGAGAAATGAATCACTCAAACAAAAGAAATACTTCGATTTTTCAGCTGAAGTCGGTTTTTCTCACTGCTTACAGAGCAGCAGCCTCTACAACAACAACGCTAATAGCATGCAGAATACTCTCACTCTGAAATTGGGTCGTTCACGTGATGCAATACGGAGACAAATTATGGTAATAGTAAAATTTGGCGTAACCTTAAATTATCCTTTAAGACAAAAAAAAAAGTAAACATAATATTTTGAGTTTTGGATTTCGAGATTACCTAAGAAAGGAATTTTCTAACAAACGCTAGCTTCTGAGAATTCGACACCTTTTTAAAATATCAATGTTCGATTAATTAAATACGTGATGAAAGGTGATCTAGTTGATGTGCTGTTAAATAAATATGTGGGAATATTTTAATTTATTATTTTTTAGAAGAAATAATTATAACATTTCGAGCTTATATTGTTGAGGATTGAATTTTATAACAAATACTAGATGCTGAGAATTTGACACCTTTTAAAATGCCAACGTTAGATTAATTACAAAGGCTGATGAAAAGGCCATTGTGAATATGCAGTGCTTCCTGTTCATCACTAATGCAGTTTGGGATATTATTTGATCACATTAACCCAACTTCGCTGTTGATGACTCATATTATTAGCCGAGCACGGATTCAAAGTTCATCGTTCAGGGATGAAATGGAAATACCGTTACACATAATGGGATTGAGTTCGGCTTTCGGCCTAGATGAACGAGATCCGCAATTAACTGATGAAAAGAAATCCCTTAACGAAATAACCTTGAGAGAAACTTGCTCTTCGGCATACACTCACTTCCATGGCCTTGTGGAAGCAACTCGGCAACATGATAGTCAATCACTAGTCCGTGACGGGTCTGTTATAACGGGAACCGGAAATGAGATTCGTTATAACTCGAGATAATTTGTAAGAAAAGATGAAAGTTTGGCAGTTAGACTATCGGATTAATAGCTCGCTCGCTTTAAATTAGAACCTGTAAGAACAAGAAACGAAAACCAAAGGAAAAACAGGTCTCGAGAGAATGACAGGGAATAAACTAGTTTTTATTGCTCGCCGAAATTAATTTGGCGGTTGATTTTATTTCAATGACCAGAATAACATGGTTCGAAGCAACAAATCTGGACAAAAAAAAAAAAAAAAAATCATAAAAGGCGTAGAATGGATTCGTCAGAGATCGTGTCTTTTGAGTAGTAAGATACCACGATGAAAATCATGTAAAAGGTTAATTATTTTTACGTTTTGAAACTTGTTTTCAATTGTCAAGGGCACTAACATTATTTTGCATATTTAGCTTTAAAGAATGGCTAATTTATCCTTATTATTAACCCATTGCATTTCTGAAAGCATGAGGGAAAATATGAAAGTAATAATAAATAGCTGAAAAGATGCCAAATAAAAACGAATAGAAGGAATATACTTCTCTCTCCATCATAATAAGAGGAAAAAAATTGTTTCGAACAAAGAAAAAATGCCATTTGTTGGTCAAGTGGCAAATCTATATAATAATAAAAAAATATAAATCGCTCTGGACAAAAATCAGAACTCAGATCATTGATGGATCAAATAGCGAATTATTATATATTATCCTGATAAATAAACGTTGAGCATATACGTTTATATTTGAATTAACAATTTATATATATATCTAATTTTTCTGTATTAATCATTTTAATGAATTAACATGAATCGCAGTATGTATTTCCAATGACTAGGGATTGAAGAACGTCAGTTGGGGTGGAGCTCTGTTGGTTGTAGCTTGGTTTGTAATGTCTGTCACACCCGACCTGGTGCGAGGAGGGGAGCAAAATGATTAGGACCCAAATTCCAGTAGTGCATTCGCATTGAAAGATTTTTTTTACTCATTTTTTTTGTCTAGTTAGACTGGAATACACTACTGATTTTAAATATTTACTAGAAAATCCAGAGAAAAACGGACTTCCACGCAGTAGCAGAATTTGAAACCTATTTGGATAAATGATGTCCTCGGTAGGTTGCTCCATAAGTCATATGCAAAACTGCAGCCATTTGGGCTTTCATATCCCCGTTACGGGAAGGAGTTGGAGCACAACTTCTGATGCTTTTCTAAATGTTAAACTAATGCAAAGCAATAGCCCCTCACGCTTATCAGTAGACGCACGCCAAACGGTCGGCCAGATGCGCTCGCACACGAACACAAAGAACCCTTCACACGAAACAGTTAATCATCTGTCCGAGCACCGCCAGCGGCTCCGACATATGATAATGAAGTAAACAACAGGCTGCAATAGGGGTGGGGGGTAGGAAACTGTGAGAAAGCGGCCATCTGCCGGCTAAGACAAAGCTTCGCATTTGTCTCGAGAGCTACTGACGTCCCTGGCGAACTTCGTGTCTGAAACTGCCGTTCAGGAGTAATGGCACGCTCGAGATGACGTGACGGACTCTTAATTGATACGGCGTGTGAAAACCATAGCAAGAAGTAGGGTGGTCAGCACGTCGCGAGATTATTAAAAAAAAAAAAAAAAAAGTATCTAAAAATGTAAAGTTTTATAGAAGCGATGGAACGGTACGTAGGGTGGTCTACGGACCAATTATCCCACGAACTGCTGACGAAGTGGGTGTGGAAAGACTATTAATAAAGGCAGAACGAGGCTAGCGAGCAAATATTCGATGAGATGTGGCAGCTGGGATGACCGCTCAGTAATGATTGGAATACTCATCCGTGCCCTGCGACGATGATTGTGATGGGGGATTAATGATGGCTCGAGGGAGACACCGAAGAAATGGATGGTAAATGAACGCAGTGACAGGATCAAGATTCATCCCGAAATATTCCGTTTGTTGTTAATTGTGAAGGAAATGTAAATTACTTGATCAGGGAAAAAGAAAAATGAGGGTATGGTACGTCATTATTCCCTCTGGTTTGGCTAAAACCAACTGTGGGTAGCATCACAGCATAAAAATTTGAAACGGATTTAACACTTTCAACACAGATGCACGCGCACACAAAGGTTGGTAACGATGGATTTGACTGCACCCATGGCCCATTTTCCTATATAGTTACTTGTATTCCTCAACATTCCCTAAAATCGTCACCAAGTGCCTTTTTGTTTCTTTCTTTTTTTTTTTTTTAGAAAAAGCATTCTCCAATTTGACATCATGGGTGGGATTCAAACGCCCTGCTTAGACTGGAAAGCGCTATTCATTTGGCAACTAGGTCGTCAGAGGGTGCATCAATAATTTACAGCTCAAATACGATGACAAACACTAAGGGGACATTTCCTGTATGAAAGGAAATCTGTGTGTCAGGACGAGCTCCTCTGGTCGTACTGCTTACTATGCAAATACATCTTCCCAGTTACCGGTGCCCAGTGTGTCAAGTAAAGCCGAGGAGTAAACATGTTAGCGCCGCTTTCAAATAATATCTCGCTGTCGTCATAAGTCAAACACCGAGTCTGCAAAAAAATTTTAAAAATATATATAAAAATTAAAGAACTGTCCAAAATCGTAGATTTGGAACGTAGCATTTGAAAAAATAAACTGTTGTTGAACCAAACATTGTCATCTGACTAGAAGCATATAATTTACTATTTCATTAAACGAATTTTGCATTTATTTATCTCGTCTTATATAAATTAAGACAGTAAGATACTTAAAGAAGTTTTGTTATTCTTCTTAGCAAATAGAACTCCTTTATGGCACCCTTGAGAAAGAAATTAAAGCAGTGTATTTTCTCAGTCATGATAGATGTCTATTAGCGCTGAGTATAAACTTGATTTTAAAGGACTACAGGGAACAATTATCACGTTATATTAGTATTAATAACCCCCTTTTTTAATTATTAATAAGAGCTGCAGTTTTATTCTAACCAAAGAGTAAAATATGAAACGAAAACGGATTAAGCGGATGTCATGCCGACGACCTTTTGCAGTTTTCGAAAAGAGATTAATAAACTGATAAAGACAATCTGGAGAGAGAGAGAGAGAGAGTTTAAGACTGTTTGGGAATAATAAATTTAAGGAACGTGTTGGTGAGTGTCTCAGCTTGGAAGATAATTATTTTCTTGATTAAGCGAAACATAACTTGAAGAAAAAAAAGAAGTTATTAAAGCTATTTACAACTTCTAATTCTAACCTTCACTTCCTGAATTTTTTTCATTTGACGTCACAGTTCAAAGTCCTTATTATTAGTTTCTAAATGGACACCAACTAAATGTTTAAAATATATAATAAATAGGCCAGTTAGTAAGCCAGCCTTTCATCCTGAAGTTGGAATCAGTCGCCATCTTTCTCCCCCAGCCTCATGAGTACTGTCTGGGTTACTGTAAAATGCGTCTCATTTTCTTAAACTGTATCATATCTTAACCCTTTCTGTGAAAATGAGAAATCTAGTTTTTTACTAAAATAAAGAGCCAAAAGGTTTCAGTTCGGAGATGCAAAAATTATAAAAATCAAGTGGATATTAAATCCAGCATTATTTCAAAGCCCAATGTGGAAACTATGAAAGTTTCGTAAGAAATTTGACCAGAGAGCCCACGGGAATACACTCGCCGGGATTTACGAGTTGCCCTAGCTCGGACCTTATAGGAAACATGATCGTTGCCCAAGCATCCATATATTCGCCATCTGTTGGTCCATTTTGATAAGGTTTCACTGATCTGACAGCTGTTTCAAACTGGTTGATTTTCGTCAGAGACCAGGCACTGTTTAAGTAAAGGCCTCTCTAAAAAATTAGACGATCCCCGGCCCACTCCCTACGAGTGAGCGAAAGGTCGTCCAACTCAGCCACAGTTCCACTCAGTGAGAGGCTCACCCTACCACTGAACAGAACCGCTCATATTCCAGGGAAAAGCATTCACCGACAAGGCTTCCACGGGCCACGCCGGAAAACACTTTCCCCGGAGACTCAACTCAATCCTCCTGAAATCTAAGCCCCCCCCCCCCTCACCAGGAGCAAAATTCCGGAAAAAACCCTAAGAAAGCAAAATCTCTTCAGAGCCAAAAGCTTTATTTCGGCGATGCAAAATTATATAAATCAAATGGATATTAAATTTAAATCCAGCATTATTTCAAAGCCGAATGCAGAAACTATAAAAGTTTCGTACGAAATTTGACCAGAGAGCCCACAGAAATACACTCGCCGGTATTTACGAGATGCCCTAGCCGCACCTTATAGGAGACACGATGCTGCCCAAGCGTCGCTTAGGCTCTCTGGTCAAATATCTGGTCAGAAACTTTTATAGTTTCTGCATTCGGCTTTGAAATAATGCTGGATTTAAATTTAATATCCACCTGATTTATATAATTATAGGAAATTGAAATCTTACCTAGAATTAATGATATTTGTCATTATATGCATTAAAAAAAAATCGTGGAATCTGCACCTGTATTTCCGAAAAATTAAGCCTGCAGTGTTAGCTTCTCTTAGTTAAATACAACTCCGAGCGAGTTAGAGATAAGAAAAGTGTGTGTGAAGAGAATTAGTTCGTTTATCTTCCTGCAACACGTGCATCTTTCTGATGTTTCCTTCACTTGTTCCATATATGAATCTTCTAGACTGCACACGTTTCTTTATAATCAGTCGGTGAGTTGGTGTAGTTGCAAGATGCATTATAAGCCATTACAGAAGGTTAATTTCCTCCCATTAGTTTATCGTTTTCTTTACATAAACACCTCGGTGTCTCCTTACCGAAACTTCTAATTACATCCCTGTCTCCTTTTTTCCGCTTCACCTTCGCGGAGCCTTCAGATTATGCACTTTATCTTAATTCGGAGTTTGAATTTCTAATCCTCGTAACCAAGATGTTTACTTTAATTTCCTTACACTCATATCGCCTAATCCCATCTGCTGCAGTGGGGCATTAGGCATTCCTTTTGCCAGCAAGCGACCAACGTTCATTACCAGTGATGAAGCAGCCTTCTCGCTTTTCATTTGCATGAGATAATCTTTTATATATTATCTCCTCACTCATCAATGATGTTTTTCTTACTTGGTTTCTTTCTTTCTCGGAGATGGAACTCTACGATGTTTTCGTAATTGAAAAATCATCTTGATTTTATTACCCATGAGCACTGCCACTCACGCGGAACATTGTCATACTAATTTTAGCGCTTCAAGATATGTAATTATAATGTCACGATCGAAATAGATGTGTTGTAGACTAAATAAATGTGGTTAGTTAATAAAGAATAAAGTATTTCGATTCTCGTAGGCCAAATTATTTATTTGATTCGTTTAGAGCGAATGCCAATTACAGGTGACATGTTTAGTTTCCAGAGTAGAGGCGTGGGATGTTCTTAGCCTCATCAACGGTACCTATCTACTGCAAGATTATCATGAAAGCATTTTAAAAATGCAACACTATTTATTCCAAACATCTGGAAGTCATCATTTAACATAATATTAAAGACCTCTCCTATGCTAACAATCACCTACAGAGTTTACACAACAATGTAGAGACTGCACGTGGAATGCCTAATGATTCACGTGATTAAACTATCGTTCTATCTTTTCAATTGTAGATATTAGTGGTTGTTGGAAAATGTTTGTGTTTTTGCAGGTTACGTTAAGCAACCTCCTGGAGATGCTATTAGCCATGTAGACAGCAAAACATGTCAAGAAAATGCATCTAGTATAAATAAATAAAAAACCGTATACGAGTTAAAACCTGGTTATAGACATTTCGTCAGAAACTGAGTTAGTCGATCCCACAAAAACTTTTTAGTTTAAGGATTTTTTTTCCAACTAATTAACCTAAGCACATAAGTTATTGCAATGCAAATCATACGTAGGTAAGTAGCTGATAAATATAGGACACACTAAGACAATGTAATTTATCCTTTAATATGAGAATATAAAGTTATGGCCTTTAGTCAGTTGCAAAAATGCATTAACTGTTTTATACTTTCGTAGCATGTTTGCCATGCATTCAGGTCACGCTTCCGATTTCGTGACTATTTTTGATTCTAATGGATTGAATTGATTTATATGAAGAATTCGTTTTATACGGTTTATTTATATGCACTATTTATAAGGGAAGGATATTCAGAGGATAATCTAAGTTGCTCACAACTCGATAGCGTACTGGCCCTCGTTTCGTCTTGATCACATTTCCACCCTTCCAGGCCACTAGTTGTCGATGACTATTCTTGGTGCAGCATGTCCATCATTCCATGTACCCTTAATGAACACGCTGGTCTGGTTTGCAGCCAGTGCTTTTCCCAAAGTGTCAGAGTTTTAGGCATATCCACTCTTGTCCCTCCAATAGGTAAACGGAATTTGCATAATTTGTCGTTCCATCGATCTGTCGAAGTCCCTCGGTCTATGGATTGATTGACATCATCACCATCTTATTACTCCAGCAGTTCTTTCATCTGCCAGGTGATCCTCAACCTACGTTTTCTTTACAGCCATGAATGCGACTTTACCCGTATCTGTTCTTGATATTTCTTTAGAATGCATTATTTCCAGTGGGGAGGCTTCCCAAATATCTGAGTTTAGAATTTCGTTGCTCCATATTTTCAAGAATTCCAATGGACCATTCACAAGGTTCTTTGCACCAGCGTAGTCTGTTTTTGATGATCATGGCTCATCTCCATACGTAGTGTATTGCTGACATGATAACCCCCCCCCCCCGTGGACCTTTTGAGTTTCTGGTTGTTCCTGTATTAGAAAACTGTGGAAACGGCAGAAATTTTCATATTTTCCTTTGGTGTTAGTTTCCTGTTTGTTTCTTGAATGAGGTTCTCTCACCCCTTGTATTTCCTTCGGCTCATAATGTTGCTTGCATTTGATTTTCGAATCGGGTAGGATACTGATATAGCATCCTATGATGATGCCTCTGTTGAAGTCGATAATTTTCTCTGACTGTGAGAGAGGAGTAGTGCAGAAATTTCTTCTTGCAAGCCAATTTAAATAATGAATTACTATTACTTAGATGTCTACTTGCATTTAAGAGATGATGGGCGCTGATAACAATCTGAAAAGTGACATGCGCAGAACTTGTTGCTTTAGTATGTTTTGCGCAACTTGAAAAAAAAAATAATAATTTTTTGGTGCAACTGATTTTGGCCAATAACAAGGCGACTGTGATCCCGCAATCTACTCTACAGAGGCATTTCCATAATGTATAAAAATTAATTCGAGCCGCCGTACTCGGTCAGTATAGACGAAGCTCTTTGGTCGGAAAGACCTGGGTTCGATTCCAGTCAGTGGCGTGAGGAACCTTTATCTGGTCTCTTTTGACTAAAAGTAAGTTAGCCGGTCTCATACGGAGGTAGGGGATTTTTTCACCCGGAAACTCG
Source organism: Typopeltis vanoorti (assembly GCF_054136105.1). Taxonomy (NCBI): domain Eukaryota; kingdom Metazoa; phylum Arthropoda; class Arachnida; order Uropygi; family Thelyphonidae; genus Typopeltis; species Typopeltis vanoorti. The sequence goes on along the minus strand of NC_143562.1, from coordinate 108,059,649 downwards.
GGGTTTTTCGTCCCCCAGAACAGGCAAACCTGCCACGTGAACACACATGGATTACAGTCATGAATACGTCCCAGCCATATGCCGGCCCTGAGCCCGGATGAGATTGGGGAAAGCAATGGTGAACTACCCTGTAAAAATCTCACCTAGAATACTTTGTGGGCAATGCCTACGAAGTATTCGGAAACGACTGAAAGGGAAAATCAAATCAGATAAAAAATAATTAATATACCTTCGCTTGCATTTGAACTATATTATCATTAAGTCTGCATTTTTCTCATAATTATTCTCGGACCCTTAAGTTCAGAATTGTCGTCCATTTCAATGAGAAAATACAAAATATCAGTAATGGACAGAAGTCATTGCTTTACGACCGCATAATAGTCGTATCAGCAGACTCTAAACGAAGTAGCAAAGCAGTTTGAATTCGCCAATTAGCTCTGGCTGAGGAATACATCCAAGAGTTGATCTTCGTAAGTTGTAGATGCAGTACATAATAAGTATTCAAAGTACATCGGCTGCAGTAATCCTTTTGTAAACAGTCGAGAATGCGCATAAGGGAGAAAACATTGATATGAATAGATACATTACTGTGGCTGTTGGAATCCTGTGTTTCGATCCTTTTGTGACTCCGTATATCCAACATGCGCTGTATGAATGGCGTCTCGTGGGAGTCTCATCCATTTCGGTCAAATATCATATTCTGGAGATCAGCAATTAAAGTGAGCCCGTATGTTTCCTGATATCTACGAAATGACTTCAGACTGAAAGGGCTGGCGTTCCCTCGAGATCGTATTCAGTCCCTTCGTCAGTTATCTCTTTCGTACAGTGGGGGCAAATGCCTGTAATATTCTTCCTTTAATGTGACGGCATTTATAACTTGGTAAGTTTCGCCGTCATAATTGCTGTTTCATAAAATAGTGCAGTCGACCTCCTGTTCAAAAATCCCTTAACAGTGGAGACTGCAAATGTTACAAGATATAATTACTCTAAGAGAAAAATTCTTTATTTCTTATTAATAAATCTAACCTTAGCGTGTCTTGGATTACTCAAGAACCTTTCTGTTGATACCAAACTGTACGCTCATACACGTCAAATCCGGTGATATCAGCGGGCGCTTAAAAAATGGTAGTGAACAGCCGATAAATTATGGATTTTTGTATCCCCTTCCTGTTTTCGTGAGAAAAATGGGATGCGGATACACAGTTGATGAATGAAGATAATTTCATGTATCCCCGCAGAGGTCTGGTCATTAATTTCTGAGGGCTTAATTTCGATTTTAAATTTATCCCCCTTTAAGCTGTGAATACTAAAAGCAATGAAATCCATTAATAATATATTAATTATACATTCTTGTGTTCAGTCAGTGCCAAACGATTGTAATAATCATTCGCGTGATTTGTTTTTCATTGTTTATTTCTCTTTGTTGATTTAGCGTTTTTCATTTTAAAGTCTATTATTTAATCTTTTCTAACAGACGGAAAAAAAAACAGCCTTTATTTATTGCGATAACAAGGCGGAAATTTACGAACGTGTAGTAGGGAAGGCCAAGTTAAATTTACCAGAAACATGTTTTCGTTCGCGTTCAGTTAAGAGTAAAGGTGGACTGGAAAAAAAAGAAAACATTATCGCATTTTCAAATAAATAAATAAATATAACAAGCCCCGATGGAAGTACGTGGCATTAAAATACATCGGGAGACTTGTCATTTGGCAGCAGACAAACGAGTTTACCAAACCACCACAGCATTATGATTACGTTTCCATGGATTCTAATCCATTCGTATGGATTAAAGTGATGTATGTTTTAGAATCACGCGAGGTTCCTTTCGCCAGATTCAATGTATAGAGACGGTTGCTGGATTTAATATAAAACTACAATTTTCAGATGGTAAAACCGTAAAGATTGAATCAAAAAGGAGGATTACGGAGGAACGGAAGGTCACCCATGCATTTATTGTTCAAATGACTAAGCAAGGAAACCAAAATAAAAACGCTCTAATGTGAGGTGGACTTGCATCGAGTAATTTATGTACAAAAGACGCGCGTGCCTGTCAGAAAAGAAATATTTCTACAGATAACCATTATCATTTTTAAAGTTTCTTCCGGGTATTTGTTGTTTTGATTAACGTTAAATCCTGAATGCATATGAAGGCGAGATTGCATTTCATCTAGGAAATACACGTACGGGGGCTATTTTCGCGCTCAAATCCTCTGTCCCCTCCCTTCCTTTTTACGTCGGGGGTGGTATAGTAGGTGAAGGTGCTAACGTTTCAAATGCCTACTCATAACCTTTCGGAGGCACATCGGCACTGACCCTCTTAACCGGCGAAAAGAAGTATTTGATCCGCTTATTCTATCTGGGACTAAATAATTCTTTTTCTTGGTCGTATCCTACATACTAAGCCTTCATTTTTCTTCGCGAGTCTAGTCTAGCGCCTCAATATTTCAGCCACTATCCAATTCTGTCAAATTGATCTCGCTATCTTCAACCATCCCACCAATTCTCACTCGCATGTCAGTCATCTCTTTAGAGAGATATTATTAGAAACATCCCACACGCTGCTTCTGCCTGCATATGCAACATCTATCATTCCCAAACATGCGAATTTATTTCCCCTTTGGGTTTTGATGAGAACGTGTGGTTAACAGAACGTGGTGAAGAAATTTGAACTTGCCTCTTTTTTTTTCTTTTTTTTTTTTTTTTCCTTGTCAGTTGTAGACAAAGAATATGGAGGAGACAGGAATATCGCATAAATATGAAATATTCACCTTTTTCCTTGAAGAAATTGCATTTAAATTCTCTACGGTGTGGATCAATGCAATAATGGCTCGTAAAGTTGTGTATTTTCTTATATTGGAGAAATGAATACACCTCGGATTCTATAAAAATCTCTCCACTGTTCAATAAATTGACGATATCAGCTTAGACGGATATGAATTCTCGTAGGCAGCATGACGAAGGTTACATGACATTTAAAAATCTGTTTACCGTCGCAATTCTTTAAAAATCAGAGAGGAAAAAAAATCTAGAACGCGTGTAGGAACCTCGATATTTCATCATCTTAACCAAATAATGACACTTTTCCAAGTACATGCCTTGCAAAAATATGTCTACAATATTTGGCCTGAAAGTATTGGAATTATTTAGAATAATGGCTTTCAATATTTTACGACCTTTCCTATAGTCATGACTGTTAATATTATTTATTCATTGAAACGTCGTAAAAATAAATTTTTAAATATAATAGTATAATCAAAAATATTTATGTATATTTGTAAAAATAAAAATATTACAAGAGCGCCTCTAGCGGTGATGATAATCATGTTCGCTGGTTATACTCACCGAGATTCGAATTGAAAAATAATAAGGGATGAAAACGCGTGATTAGCGCCATCGGGGTTTGCTTGCTTAGAAAAGAGAGCAACAAACAAAAAAAGGCAGTTTCCATTGCTACATGTTCGATATATGTTTGCCCTAATTTTTGTAAAATAAAAAAAAAATGGCATGTGACATATATAGGATGAAATAATTTATAAAAATCAAGTTGATATTAAATCCAACATTATTTCAAAGCCGAATGCAGAAACTATAAAAGTTTCGTATAAAATTTCACCAGAGCGCTTACGGGAATACACTCGCGGTATTTACGAGTTGCTCTAGCCGGTATAATCATGCCCGCTGCAATAGAGTTCATATATTCGCTTCCTATTGGTCCATTTTGATAAAGTTTCACTGGCCTGACAGCTATTTCGAACTGGTTGGTTCTCTTCAGAGACCAGGCAGAAACTTGAAGAGAGCAAAAGCTCTCTTGTATTGCTAAGGAGCTTAAAACATCGGAGAGGTGTATTTTTCATAAATAATGCTAGATTTAATATGCACTTAATTTATATAATTTTGCATCGCCGAAGTGAGGCCTTTTGGCTCTTTATTTTAGTAAATACTTTACACACCGACCTAGAGTTCGCTTACGAAAAATATACCTTTCCGACATTTCAAGTTCCTTAGCATTGCAAGAGAGTTTTTGCTCTCTTCAAGTTTCTGCCTGGTCTCTGAAGAGAACCAACCAGTTCGAAATAGCTGTCAGGCCAGTGAAACTTTATCAAAATGGACCAATAGGAAGCGAATATATGGACGCTATCATAGCTGGCATGTCTCCTATAAGGTCCGGCTAGGGCAACTCGTAAATACCGGCGAGTGTATTCCCGTAAGCTCTCTGGTTAAATTTCATACGAAACTTTTATAGTTTTTTTCTGTATTCGGCTTTGAAATAATGCTGGATTTAATACCCACTTGATTTAGATAAATTCTGCAATGCGAAGTGAAGCCTTGTGGCTCTTTATTTTAGTACATAAGATGAAATAATGTGTTCATATGATAGTTCACGACATCATAGAAAAATATATATCAAAAGAACTCTAATCCTTAGCCATTTCCTATTTAGAATTAAGTCAGTCTTTGTTAAGGGGGAGAAAGATCATTCCGTACAAACTAACGTCTTGATCCATAACTTAAGAATAATTTTAGGTGAGAAATATCATAAGCAGTCTAATTTGACATAAGAATATGCAGCCATAAAACTATGATTCCATTCAGTTGTCGTCCGTTCTTAGAAGGGTTGAGTCTCCTAATTATAGGTTTGAGTAATTTAATGCGGCTAACTTCTTCTTCTTCTACGGCCTTCTTCTAAGGGTAAGTATGTCTGTAGATATGTGTGTTCATGGAATCGGTTTGCCTGTTTTCAGGGATGCAAAACGGAGTTTCCGGGAACGGAAAAAACCTTATGAGATCGGCTAACTCAACTCTTGTTGAAAAGCCCTGAGAAAAGTTCCTCGCGTCATAGCCGGCATTCGAACTTATCCGACCAAAGGGCTTCGTCGAAGCCAAGTGAGCTACGAAGGCTCTTTTGGAAGATGTTGCTGACGGAAATAAAATAAAAAAAAAAAGAGGAGGAAGACACCAAGAACTGGGTCTACATTTTTCAAGCAGAATTTTATAACAGTACACTCTTAAGGAGTTCATAAAATCTTTCACGTTAGGTGTTATATCTTTCTTAATTGATTTTCAATTAATTTCTTCTATCCTATTAACTGAAGTTTATGGTTTCGTTTGAGCCACAGCTCATTGTGGGAGTGGCTCGCTGTAATACGCAGACGTCGAATTCAACTATGCTTAATTAGATAATCTATAAAAACCCAAGTCTTTGGAGATCTAAAATAGGACAGGATCTGTCAAGCCTTAAGAAAAAGAATTTGCATTTATCAACATCTTCTTTCGCACAAAGAAAAGTTTTAAAAAGAAAAGAATTTAAAAAATGCAAGTAATTTTGAGCGATCTCATTGGAGTTAAGCTTTGTAAAGTCGCCCGAGAATTGCGATAAAATAAGGAAATTCCGTATCTGAAGAGCGACAAAAAAAAAAAAAAAAGCAAGTAAAGATAACAAAACGAAAGTAATAAAAAGCAGACGTTATTAGCTAGATAAAAGAGGACGGGCACCCACCCATGGCGATAAAATCAGCAGCTACGACGTTTAGGCTTATCTTAGTTTGTGTAATTGCTCTTGTCGTTGGGAGAATCGCTGCTTTTTGTCGCGGTTATCTGATCCAGAGAAAGCGGGAAAAACAGTTTTTAGATCACTGATCGCAAATTAATGTCGGACAGGAAAGGATACACCCATACGCGACACTTTTCCCTAATTTGGTTCTTTTTTTTTTTTAATGAAATTGCCCTTATCTACGAACTACAATCGGACTCGGTTACTTACACGGCAACCAGTAATCCGTGATTGTTTTGACTACAGATTAAACAGATGCGTGAAAGGAAGTAACAGATAAGGGATTTAAAAAAATGACAAAAAATCAGTGGGCTAAAAAGGAAACAGAAATGCAAGATAAACTTGTCGGAAATAAAAATACGACAAGAGATAGGCATTGCAACCACAGTATTAAGTACTCAAGCATCCGACCGTACTTAATGTGAAATTGTTGCACTTTATTTTTATAGGGAGGCAACCATTATTGGGTGTTGTTGGTGGCATTATCAGTAGAGCAGTTACACTATTATGTAGTAACCTGCATACAGCCGGAGTGGCATAAAATCCAACTAGCGGTTGGATTATCTTGGGAGAATAAGTACCAATGGGAAAGACATTAATGAGTCGTTTAAAAGTGTCTTTAAATATTATATTATAATAACTTCTGCAACAGTTTTCCGTCTCTTCGATTCAAATGGACCCTGGGAAGAAAACACTAGATAATTTTATTTACACGGAATCATCCAACAACATAATTAGCTTCTCATGGTTGTTGACGAGCTTATAAAATCAGTTTGGCAGTAAGTTAGAATCTGACTTCCATTAAATGCTGGAGTAGAACACAAACAAGATTTGTCTTCTTCTCACCCAAAACCCACGGACCCATCGTATCTTCAACTGCACATTTGACGTAATGACTTGACCGACTGGTCCTGGGCATATGTGCACAGAAAAACAACTTTACACTCGCTGACATTATATGCATTATAGAGAAAAACGAATTACCCGGATGGAAAGGTGATAAGAACTCGACAGTAGAGAAGTGACCTCATTCTGTATGAAGGCGTAAACGGGTGTATGAAATCAGGGACGACACGCATTTTCTTTAATACTTGAGTATGTATCAATACTTCATGTATTCTGAAATATCTTTGTTACCCGGGAGATTACAATTTTCTTTCAATATTTCAACAAAAAAAGTGTATTATCTGTGAAATAACATATAACAGAGCTTCAATTTTAATGGTGTTAGCTTTCTCCTAGTTTGTGCCGCGATCTCTTACGATGGTATCCGAGAAATGAACACGAGTTATTTTGACATTCGAAACAATTGTCGGTCGCCTAACCTCTGCGAGTTCTGTGGAATATTGTTCCCAGCCATGCATCACGTGGCTTGAAGTAGTGAGACGCTGCTTGAGGCTATGAGCGTTTCGGAAGAGTTAGAATATCGGCTTAGGACGAGATTAACCCGATTGACTGCCACTTTGATGGAAGAGCCGACCAAAATACCTTTGTCGAATTACTAAGATTTAGGAGAAAGCTACCTACCTGGTTATATCTCGAATCAGCTAAAAGGTAGGCATATTTCTAGTGATGAGAACAAACTGGTTATGGAAACAAATAATAGATTGGATAATCTGGAAGACAGCTCTAAAATATAAAACATTCTCAAGCCACTTCAGGACTCCATTAAGGAGAATTGTGGTATCACACCGGACGGTGAAAATCATCTACCAGAAAGACATTCACAAAATATCCATTTCAGAAAATGATGACATGCCCATTCAAATCTCCGAAGCACTTCACGCCGTCTTACAAGAAAACACGATCTTCCGTCATAGGACAAGTTAAAATACACTAACATTGAAGGAGAGCAATGAGTTCTTATTCACACCGCCCCGACGCTAAAAAACAAGTAAATGAAACGCACACTAAGAAATTAGAATGTCGTTTGCTCTGAATGTCTCTGGTCAGATTACCGCCAACTTATATACGTAAGGAATCGGAGAAGTTGTCAGACTTCTTTGGGGGATTAATCACAGGTTTGTGGCATAAGCGTTGTTTGTGGTGTGTTGGTAATAATTCACTTTGCTTGCCATAAGATTTCCTTCAGCATATCTTTAATTTAAAGGAAAAAAAAAAAGCGTTTCTGAAAGAATTCGTTATTGTGTATTATTTATTTCTGGAACCAGTTTCTTGTAATGAAAGTTAAGCTCTTCGTTCCGAGAAAATGCATTTTTCGTGTTAAGTGTTGACTGTTTTTGATTATCTGGGACAGTGCGGAGTACAAAGAACTTAAGAGAAAAGAAAAACTTGGGAAATAAGTCTTAGCAACACCACTGAGAGATGTGTACGCACTGGAATGAGCAATAGCGTGGTTCTTGTATTAAAATTCTTAATCCTTGCGCGTGCAATAGTTAAAATAAATATAGTTGTACGTACATTATCACAAACACTTCTCACTGTTGTTTTTAATGTAGTTGTTCCCTCCTCGAAAACAAATCGTTCATGGGAGCTCATTTCTTAAAGTAGACCAATGGATCATTTCAGCAAAATTCTCATTGGAGAATTTTGCTGAAATGATCACCGTGTTTTTTTTTTTTTTTTTTTTTTTTTTTTTTTTTTTTTTTACGGAGCCAACTGCTGTAATAATAACATTCATACGTGATCATCTGTTAGAGTTGGGAATGGTGAACCGGTGGCACGCGTCGGGATTGGCATACTGTAGCGTTTAGATGGTACGCAAATGAAATTAAACAACAAAACAAAAAAATCAGCTTCAGGGCCAATTAAAATTTGGTGTTCATATTATTTAGTTAATGTTGGAAAGGAATTTGTATTATGTGGAAGTATAAATTGTCTTCATGGCATGTACCACAAAATTACGTTTTATGAGAATCTCAATGGAAATTTTAGAATTGTCTATAATATATACAGGATAATTAAAGAACATTTGAAAAAAATTAAGAATTATATTTTTTTTAATTATATATATTTTAATTATTTTTGTAATCTTATTCTATAATCATTAAGAATTTAGGCCTAGAGTGGCCTGTTCTGGCCTTAGAATTCATCGTTGAATCTCTTAAGAATAATCTCTTGTATTATTCTATAATACAAAAACGAAGTTCATTGTGGATAACCCGAGCGCCCTCTATTGATCAAGGAAATCACTGACATGCATTTTTCTGTTTATATCATAAACTAAGTTTGCGTTATGAGAAGTATGACATGAAGAAACAGAAAAATATTTTTTCTTTATTTTTTATACAGACGTTTTTTAATCTTTAGATGTTACTGAAATGTGAATACGGACGATAAAAAAATTAACAGTAAATACGACTTGGAAAAAAAAAAAAATTATTTTATTAGGAAATCCAAAAGAACTGTACGTGAATTGCTCGTTCGCAAACAAAAGTGTTGTCACTTCAGAGGAAAAGTTTCTTGAGCCGCGAATGCGTTATAATGGGGAGTGCACACATTAACTAGCACGTTTCTCTTTTTTTAATGATGCTGCTCGGGGAAAGAAAGAAAGAAGATTTATTATTTATTATTTCCTTCTAATATGCATAAAGTTCTCAGTTTGTAAAAGTTTTTAAACTTTATTTTAAACTCGCCTTCTTAAATTTCACCCACACTCACCTGAAGGGATTACCTTTAATGACTCCGCAAAATATGTTACGACATTTTCCTTAATTTCGTACGGAAAACTCGCAAGACTAGTCATACGAATCTCCCTCTGGTGGCAAGTTGACTTCATAACGGTTCATAGGAATTTCGTCGAAGAAACTTTGCACTTAGAATGAATAGAAAGAGCCCTAATTGAACAGCCGAGGTGTAGGAGTGGATTAACTCCGTAGGAACGTTGACCTCACGGAGGTAACCCTAAACCAACTGTCACCTATTGCACCACTGAAGCGGTTTTAGGGTAAGTCAAGCAAAGCTGCTCTTTCAAATTAGCATGTACTCGTTAATTATTAACAGATCTCTGAAAGGAATCCTAATCCAAAATGGTAAGCGCGGGGTATTCTGGGATATTTAATAGCAAAAAACGTATTCTTCAAACTGGATATATTTAGGGAATTGCACACCGCCTGCTTACAGCAGCGATATATATTACTCGGAATGCATTATCCACGTGAACTTAATCATGTAGATGGATTTTTGCCGTTCACGAAAGATTAGTAATAATAAGAGTCTAATAATGTTTCTCTTAAATTGCTTAAATCTGTAGTGAAATCATCTATTATCTAAATAAAGAGAAGTTATAACTGGTCGCTTCACTAGAATGATGATGATATTATTCATCGGTTAGCTAGTGAATCACACTCGAGGTTTTATAACGTTGAAAAATTGTGTAATGTATTGTTCAAATCATTCAATTGATCTCCAAAAGCGTCTGCATTCTTATGCAGTTGCTTAGTACCTTGATTCAAAGCGGATGGAATTGTGTTAAAAATAAGTAGCGGGTAGACTCGATTTTAGACACAATATAGCGCATTTAATTGAATATATTAGAAGTTATTAAAATCAAATGTTATACGTCAATAATAATTGCATGCAGTCATTGTTAGAAGGTGATCTCGTGATCGCGTTCTTTTATTGTGACGTCATTTTTATCAGAATTGAACTTAAAAAAAATAGCTTTTGATATACATACTGTATACTATGGGAATTATTTTGTTTTTTGAATTTACCTGGAAAGTAAAGAAAGCATTTAATCGCTAGCTAAGTAAAAATTTCTATCAATACTGATTAGATGCTGTACCAACTTAAAAATGAACCTTAAAATTAAATGAATTAACCCAAATTCATCAAGGTGACTTAAAATTAACATATTCGGTAAAGTGATTGCATAATAGGATATAACAGTCGCTGAAAGTACTTAAAACTGCACTGTCAACATACTCTTTCCTAACTTGCTAATGAAGTACGACATTTATGTCTCGGTATTAATATTTAATCAGGCATCCACGACAGTAACTCCATACCATTGGCAACAGTGCCAAGTTCTTCACCAACTGAGATTTCTGCCACCACCAAGTAATTGTATACGTTTGCTATGACAACTTTGTGTGTGTGTGTGTGCGTGTGCGCGCGCGCGCGTGTATGTTCTCTCCGTAATTGCAGATCACATTTTCGACATAGTTAACTCCAAAATTCCGTTAAGATTACTGTGATAATCCCAACAATAGATTGCTGTGGTGATTTCAACAATGCGTTGGTGTTTTCAACAATAGATTGCTGTGGTGATTTCAACAATGCGTTGGTGTTTTCAACAATAGATTGCTGTGATGATCTCAACAACAGATTGCTCTTATAATCTATCGACAGATAATCTATTTTTTAACCTATCAAAAAATACACAACAAATTTCTAGCGCAATAAAGATATTTAGATTCTAAAAATTCAAACAATTAAAATAAACATTCCATGGTTTAAATAACCAAAGCACATAAATTGTAAAAAGCATTGTTTACAGATCTGCACGAATCGTATAGATATGCTGTGATGTTTTATGACATCCAATGACTAGCATCTACGATAAAAGAGGTATTATCCGCACAAATTCATCGCCATCTAGAGAATACGCCCGAAACTGTAGAACAGAGTTTAGCAGAAAGTTTACAGTCCTATTGTACAAAAGACAAAGGAACACAGAAATCCTGGTAATATTTATAAAATGCAACAACGGCAGAGGGGAGGATGTATCCGTTACTATCATTAATCGTGTTCCATCAGTACAGATGATTATCACTGCCACAGCGTAACTGAAACAGATCAGGAAACCGTTAGTGACAATATGCACGCATGGGGGATATGAGATTGCAGGAACAGCGCGAGATAAAACTTTTGGGAAACGTGGCTATCATTGTTTTGTTGATGGCTGTTCTGGTTGAAGCACATCTGATGAGTCAACAATCGATTGCTTTTCAGAAATTGCATTTACGAAGGGCACATGCCGGGGGCGGGGATTTTTAACAATACGTTTGGTGTTATCGTTCCAAATCTTCGCCGAAAAAAGAATGCTAAATTAGGATTATTCTGTTTTATCTCTTTGTAAAGGCAAAAGGGACCTTTATCTCGTTTTCTGTTATCTGCCTCTACGCCACCCCTTCATTGTGATGAAAATAATGTCTTGCATCAGGAGGGATTTTTTTTTTTTTTTTTTTTTATGTATGCGCGCGCGTATATAAATATATCTCGGGGAATAGCAATATCGTTGTGAATGAAACCAAGTCATATGTAACTGAGATAATGTAGAATATTATCTTAAATGTTCATCTATGGGAATTCTTCCCTTTTAAATAAAATTTCTTTATGGATTTTTAAAAGTTTTAGATAGAAAAAAAAAATAGTGATAATGCGATGCGTACAGTTATCAAAAATAGATCAAAGAGTGATTATTGTACTGGTCTTTATTGTTTGAATAACGTTATCTATTCCATGGGGGGGGATTTTTAGATATGCTTTAGTATTGGATTAGTTATTGATTCAAATCCAATTGGAAAAAAAAGGGGGAGAAAGCCTGTGAATAATTATGAAATGGAGCCAGGATGTTATTCTGCATCCACAGTAAAGGTACTATGGACGTGAAAACCGCAGTGAAACCGGTTTGCTTCTTCAGAGGATTGGTGCAATAAAACTGTAGATGACCACGAAAATAGAATGAATGATAAAAAAAGTTTGTTCTCATAGGAAAACAGCCCGTTTTATTCAGAATTCCCTTTAATAATGTGAAAATTATGGGGGGGGGGGGTATGATTTACACAGTAGAAGCAAAAATCAGGCAGCAGAGGAAACCAGTTTTCGCTCCGATAAATTTATTTCGCACGATGCTGCTTGTAATTGCATGTTTTTGGACTCGCGCACATTGCGAAATATGCACCGCTCCCACGAGATATTTAATTTCTTTTGATAAGGGGACAGTAAAAATCCAGGGGTTTTATCGTAGAAGAGCTAAATGAATTGCTGATATATTTATTAAATATACTCTCCAGTATACCATGTCCGAATTTTTTTTTTTTTTTCATTCGGCGTGACATTATCATCTTCGTTTTTCGGCAGTGTCCTCTGTTTATCTTAACCTTGGTTCATCCACGTGTTACGATACTCAAGGTGTCCACCCTGTAATGGGTGGGGGTCTACATAAATAACAACAATCTCCAGCGGTTAAAAGTGTTAATGTGTGAAGCGCGTGTTTAACGACGACGAGGTTATCCCAACATTGCACGTGTATTGCTTATTTTGTTGTTTCCAAATTGTGATCGGTGGGTCTTCATATCGCAGCAACCCCCCCCCCCCCCCCCACACACACACAAAACTTGAAGTAACTAAATAAATGTACTGGACAATATTTAGCATTTTTCATTGTCACCTTCGATCTAATGCATTGGGGGGGGGGGGGGGGGAACAGAAATAATTAAGAAGGTCTTCACTGTTCCTTTTGCAACAGTTTCTCTAATACGGTTCAGTCATGTGGAAGTGATTAGTCACTGGTCCGAATAAAACGAGAAGTGTTCGGATTATTATGAATTATTATAATCGTATCGTCGGCTCATTTCTCGATATCGGCCGATCATAATGGATCTGGCGACACAGAAAGATACACTATAATATATCGCCGAAAAAAAATTGAATCTTATAATTACTCTTAATTGAACTCATAATGTCGATGTGGAGTTGCAGTAAGTGGCAAATAGCGTGAGTCATTAGTGCTAGCAAACAAAAGTAGTTCATTTTTTTCGCTTCTAAGTGTAATTAATAAACTTGGAACTTTTGATTAAAAAATATAGAAAATATATTAACCTCGGAGTAGTGAATGGTATTGTGAAGACTACAGTGCATACATCATTCAGATATTTCTTAAATGTGATCGCCAAGCATGTCTTATGAAACACGGAAGCTTCTTCGGGGCATTTATTTTTCCAGTATAGAAAGCTAAGGCGTCTAGCGCAGTGTAGAACTCATGTTCAGATGTAATAGTTTATCGATGTATTTATTTCTCCGACGTCGAAATCAACTTTGAAAGACCGCAAAAGTAAGTTCGTGCGGTTTATTTTCATTGTAAAATATTTTATTTTGGTTTCTGCAGTTTTTATTAAAATTAAAATAAATATATTATGACCTCACAATAGATTCTACGTTAACCAAGTATCTTTGACATTTGGACAACATTCAGTTATAATTCCGTCCTCCACGGGCCGATGTATGTGATCGCTTTCATCACATCCATCAGCCCGTGTACTTGTAATGACGAGAATCTTTCGTGTTCCTCTACAGACGAAGTCTTCCCGACAATCTGCAGATGCTTCTCAGAATGGACTGTAATGACGTGATTGTTCTTTCAAACGCATCCTACAAGAGCTGTTGCTACCCGATGATGAACAGCCGCGGGTTCAGAATTAGACAATTTTTCCATCAGCTTCTAGGAGCAGACTATTAGAAACTTAACGGGAATAAAAAAAAAAAAAAAAAAAAAAAAAAAAAACACTAACCACAGTCGCTTTGCTCGTGACTGGCAAGCAAATCCCGTTTGATTGCAGATGCTACGTAAAAGAAATATGGCATAATATTTGCTTGGTGACGTGGAAAGGATAGAGAGAAAGAGATATTAGCATGAGCAAGATAAACGCCTTGCTTGATTTCACTAGCCACTGGTTTTGGAGCGTTATGGAGAGGAACGATTTGAGTGTGCGCGTGTTTTGTATGTGCAGTGCGATATCCTGTTAGTGTTAATCTTACTTAACCTTGCTTGAATCGCCAACGGCTGGAGAGTGCGGAGAGAGCAGATGGAGATCGATACAGTATGGATGGACATAACGCGAGAGCACGAGGCGAGGTAAAAATAAAAAAAAATGGGGGAGAGAGTAAAGTCTTAAAGTTTAGCACGTGATAAATGGCTGTCTCTCAATGCTTCCTATGACGTCATCATCCTTTAATTCTTCACTGGTTGACTGCCCGCCACCACTCTGTCTGCAATAATGATCGCACGTCACAGCGATTCACGAGAATGCTTTAAATCGCTGTTCAAATGGCAAGCTGGCATAGAGTAGATTAGGAGATTAGGGTGGTTTTAGAGGTGATATCACGTGCAGTCGCGTGCCTCCTCATCAGTGCACCGGTCCGGAACATGCGCTCAGAAGCACTTTCTCTCTCTCTCATCATGCGGGATTTACGTGTATTTTAAAAGTCAAGCTTTGACTAAAACATCGTGATAAATTGACTTCATCAGCATCTTAATCCCCTTCGGTTCAATTTGGGTCTAAATGTCGGTTTACACCAACGCCTTCACTTTGATGGTTGATGTGGTTATCATCCGTCGACTTTACTGCTGACCCGGCCACGAATCGCAAAATGGCGAAGTTCGGAAGGTATCGTTTTAACATTCCCTGCAGGATTTTTAAGCGAACTTAATGATATAAGATGGGATCTAAATAAAACATGCAGCCACATAGTCGAACGTGAGGTTATGAGATTTAGAACATAAGCGCGTCAAGTGCAACTGTTTCTGCATCAGTGCCCTTCTTCTGCTAATAGTTTCCGAATCACCTAACAGGGACACGCGCTTAAACTATCATCCCAAAGCTGCTGAATGGTGAAACGGATGATGCAATACAGAATGTTGTTAACTCCATTTCGTAAACCTTTGGGCCTCCCAGGGCAGTAGAAAATTTTAAACTTGTGCTCAACTTCAACAAGTCTGTCAAAAATAAAATAAAAAACCATCTCTTTATTCCCTTTGGAAGATCCAATGAGGTTTCAGTTCATGTCTCCTGGAGTCACGATTTTGACGACCTATTCTCATTCCTCATCTGCATGATCAGATGCTGAAAGTGATCCCAAAAAGGGGAAAAAAGTTAATTTAGTATATTTCCAATCGCATATGTGAATCTGCGTTTCTCTCACAGTTTCTCTGTAGGAAGAGTGAAGTTGTTGCCCATATGTCATAGCTGTCACGTGAATCATATCTCTTTGAAATGAATAAATCCTGGAGCCAATTTTTATTTCCTAAAACATAAAAATAATAATAAAGTAGGTATCACTCTAGAACAGGGGTCGGCAAAGCGGTGATATCGACCCCTGGGGATCAATGTGGCTATCCAAGGGGTATAGGGGTCAAAAGGGGGTTTAAATTTTTAATGTTCTTTATAAATTTCTTTAAGTATTTTCTTTAAATTTCTTTAAATATTTCTTATCGAGAAGCAGTAATAAAGTAAAAGGGTGAAGGAATTGTTATTTTTAAATTGAAAAATTTATTATTGATAACATTTATTCAACATGATGGGGGAAGAGATCCATGAGCGATCAAGGATTCAATGAAGGGGGTCGATGCTCTAATAAGTTTGCCGACTCCCACTCTAGAATATAAATACACTGAAGTGCATTTCTGTTGCATGATAGACAAAACATGACGTTCCTAATCCTAACTAGTATTTATATGTAGCTGTGCGTGTTCAGCAGTTGATTCTGTTGATTTAGGGATGCCAAAAATTTGATTTTTTTTTAACAAAAAAGGTAGGACCCTAAAACAAGTTCCCCTAGAGAGTGATGAGAATAAATTTTTATTCTCTTTGAGATCTAGATGGAAGTTACGTCGGGCTGCACAATCGCCTTCATATCTTTTTAGATTCTAATATTGTGAGTGTGATGATATGAAATCTATTTTGTACTAGTACTGTACCGAGATGAATTCCACAAATTAAGGTAGATCAAGTAGGTTTTCCTTATTATGACTTTCGGCGAAAAGGTTAAACAATAAATTCATGAGGATTTAAACAAAACAAAATGAAACATGTACTATTGTCAGTTAGCCACTGTTAATCTATCAGAGATAAACATCGCATATTCCTGTAAATAATGGTTCCGCCAAATGAAAGTAATGATTTTCCTGTAGCGTTTTTGTCCTTCACCTGTCAAACAAGACTTTGAAAAACAATTAGAATGACTTGTCTCAGTAGGAGAAGACTAGAATGCGTTATAGAAGTACTTCATTGCAGCTGCCTATCTGTAGATGGATGACTTCGCTTGTTGGATTGGTTCGTGCCATGTTGAATAATGATCGCTGTTACAGATAGCGGAGGATATGTCGTTAGGTTCTTGGAAAGTTAATTATAATAAAAAGCAAAACACCTAAAATTCAATATGATTAATGATAGGTAAACTTATTTCATCGCTTTTTTTTTTCTTTCCAAGATGTGGCAAAACATCTTTAGAGACGATGTATTGATACTGGTAATGCTGGCAGAACATATCCATGAAACTGGATCTACGCGTAGTTTTCACTGCAAATTTTTCTATAAAAGTAGTTAAAAATTGTACTGCACAGTTACTGAATAAAACTTATGGGTTCTGGTCGAAATGCACCCGCAGCGCAATCGGAAGAATGATGTGACATTCGCCCTTCGGTTGTAAAAAGATCTGTGTTCGAATACCAAACAGAACACGAGGGAATATGTCTCACCAGAGCCTGTCTCATGTGGAGATGGCAGGGATGCCCCTTCCCCACCGTCCCGCGAAACATAAACTGGACGGAGAATGTGCATGTGGTAGATATAATAGACTGGTCTCATGGATTAGTTGCCTTTCTAAAACAGCGACTCTGTATAGACAATTTCGGATGATATCCCAGTAAAGACTGCGTAAAAAGGACTGTTTAGTAATATTCTACGGGATTAAGCTGTTACGGCTTGCATTGCTTGTAAGCTGCTGTTCGGTAGAAGGAGGATTTCGACTTATTCTGCGTTCAGATTGTCTGAGTCCTCAGGCGCTTGCCTACAGATGAGTTTAAAAGCCACAGACCGCATCACACTGACAAATGCCAATAGATAAAAAGCAGGTATCGAAATGTGGAAGTGTGTATTGGGGCATAGACGTTTAATAAGCATACGCTATATTGTTTATTCCACTCGAAACTGATAAATAGAACTTATCATTCCGATGAATGCTGCAGGCGAAGTACGAGGCGGTGTTTGGGGTTAAAGAAATAGTTTTTTCTTCGCTCTATACACCATTTAATCTGTTTTGTTTTTCTTCTACAAAAGTCCTCGAGCCTTTTTACGCGTACCTTAAATATTTTTCACCCGGAGTTGCTCTGATTCATACTTTCCGCACGCGCCTGTTAGCCTTCCTCTTCTCATCCACACAGCACTGGGACGGAACTCGCAGAAGAGAGAGAGAGAGAGAGAGAGAGAGAGAGGGTGATTAAGACTCGAGGCCTTCGAACCTCTCGGGAAATCACGCACGTTGCGAGACTTCCTGTAGAGTCAATTCGCGATCGTGCGGTTATGGTCCGCGGATAATTCCGGGCCGACTGCCCCCATTGAGCAATAGCACTTCTAATTTACTTCTCGAGCCATCCAATCGATCGTAAGGCCGTAGGCTCGAGCGTCATTTACTTCCGGTGTATGTGTGCACGAAGGGGAGAGGAAAGACTGCGGTAAAAAAAAACTAAGAATTCCAGAAAGTTTTGGCTAGTTTACACACCAACCTTCCTTTGCGGTAAATAGACGTACGGTGCCAAAGGAGGGCTGGATGGTGGAGCTAATCACTTGGGTCCTTCCCTTCCCCTCCACCCCGACTTGCTTGGCTGTTTTTCTTTGGAAAGTAAAGCTAGTCTGGAAGAGATTCACATACTTAGCAGTGGAACAAACGTAAGTCAGGTTATGCTAGTGATCTAGGGCATGAATAATATTTTCTTTTCTTTCTTTCTTTCTTTCTTTCTTTCTTTTTTTTTTTTTTTTTTTTTTTTTTTCGCTGGGAAATCTTGAGACTTTGGAGAAAGAACACTGAATTACTTAAATTGTGTGGATCGAACAAACGTCTGAACTTGTGAAGTGTGAGGGACAGAAAATAAAAATAAAAACAGGTTTATTGGCTACAGAAAAATTCACAAGTGCTGTCGACTCAATTCGAAATGCCCACGTGTGCAATAACGAAGGCAACAAGTCACACCAAGAATTGCTGAATAATATCCTCGCGAAGAATTCACAGGTGGATTTATTGTCATTGAACCTGATGCTGTTTCTTTACTTGTTTTAGGGGGATGAAACAAGAAAATCACAACAGCTGTGATTTCTTAATACACACACAAACAAACACGCACGTATACTTTCGGGGGGGGGGAGTATATCTGTTTAATTGCATCTCTTTACTTTTATCATTACTGTATTAATTTTCGATTGGTTCTTACAAACTATTAAAAGGCAATTTTTTTAATGATTCCTCAGATTGTTTTTGCTTGCAAGCCAAACCAGCCCAAGAACAACCGCACAATTGGGCTATTGTCTAACATTCTATAGTGTCCGCACTATAGAATGTGGATAATACATCGAACAAAAGGTAAAAAAAAAAAAAAAATACTTAATGAAATTTTGTGCTTACAGATTCTCCAGTACGCTTCTGCATTTCCTGTTGCAAGCATTTATTTTCATACATACATACACTCCTCATCGCAAGTGTTAATTTTATGTTACACTGGTTGTCTAATTCCAATAACTTGAAACTACTTAAAAGACAAGATTTGTTTTGGCAGAATATGCCATTCTGGCCTTAGAACAGTTTCGCATCGGACGATGAAAATCACCATCCCTTGTTATGACTTCCCTTGTTATAAGGAAACATACAAATACGCTAATGAATATAAAACTGCAGATGAAGTTGTCAACATTTTCCCTTTTGAAGTGGGGAGAACTACCACACTTGTCTTTGCGGATATTATTATAATAAGTGACAAATGAATGGTACGGTCGACTGATAGATACGATTGTAGTTCGCTAATCTCCGGCGTGCCTTGCAGTTTCTCCCAAGGGTGCTAATCAGTAGTGATAAATAGAACCGATCTCATTTAGATCTACTTATAATCGAGTTAATCTTTCGGCTCCTTTAAGCACACAAGGCGACAACATGAGATAAGATGGCAGACTTAAAAATAGACAGATAGAACATACCTTCGCACTTGTAGATTATCTTTTCTTGACAATGCAAGTTTTTTTCTTTTTCAGTTTTAATTTCCTTTAATATATCAGAGACATTAGCGATTAAATAATATTTATTCTTTCTTTCGTGTATCGGACCTATATATTGAATTGGCTTTGCATTTCACCGAGGCAGCTAGCAGTGTGGATGTATTTGACTACGTGTGTTCTGTGGCTGGTTTGTGTGTTTCGTGAGGAAATATGAGTTAGCCGCTCGCATGTGGAAATGGCACTGCAACTGCAAGGCCCGGGTAACCCATTATAGGTTCAGTTGTAGTCACTGACTGTAGGAACTTTCTCTGCTCCCCCACTACTAATTTCAGAACTAGTCTTTTTGTTTAGGTAAGCAACAGTTGACCTCAAAGACACACACACACACACACACACGAATGCATACAAATTCTAGTTCCAAATTATCTTCCGTCTAGCAGCACTCCCCCAGTCGTAAGAGAAAGAGATTGACTGTCTACCCATTTTCAGAAAGGTAAAGCTAAACTAGTGCCCCCTACTTCCTTTGCAAAATGAAAAGTTGTTAATAGATTTGTTGTTTATTTATGCAATATATTGGTTTGTTTACATTTTTAAACTATAGTGGACTTCAAATTGATCAATGACTTAAGTTCAATTTATAATCACGCGGTATTCATGAATTTTCTCATTGCATAAAAAATATAAAAGAATCGGTTGGTCATATTGTTTTTTGTAACTATGCTTTATGTTTTCTTTGAAAAAGAAAAGTTAATGCTGCATTGAATGTACGAAAACTTTGATTTGAAGTTTTATGTAGCCAACTCAGAAAATATTTTAGTACACTTCAAAGAACATCCGAAGAAAATTCTTTGTTCGAATGCACGAATTAACTTATTCTCTTCCGCAATCCTGGTGCATTCCGTCTGTACATTGCTCTATAATCCCATAATGGTTTCTTTAATTGTCCTTCAGAATCGCGTCTAGAAAGGCTTGCTGATGAGTGTGCAGTAAAATAACGCTTATTTGAATATTGCTTTAGGGATTGATGCTCTTTTGTTTCCCCCCAATGCCACATGACACTCGCGAGCCAGATGTTTCTATTGTTGCGAGCTCGTAGCACTAATCTCTGCTTCCTACAACATTATTATTCGTTCTAACGTCCTCTCTATGACAGTTTTATTGTCTTCTTGTCAAAGCACTTATTGGAAGCGATAAGACTTCAGTTCTTAACTTATATGTCCCAGTGAAGGTAGATAAACCCAGGAATCTTGTATCGCTGCTGGAGTTTGGTACTTTATGAGATGTACTTATTTCTTTCTTGAATTAACTGTACTGTTTTGCCCATCGTGACGGAGACAGAGTTGCCATTCGACGCTGTCATCTGTTATGAAGCGTGCTTCACCCTAAGGATACGTGGCTTCGATAAACAATCGTCAGATTCGAAAAGCAGTGTGTGTGTGCGCGCGCGCGTACAGGTGTTGCCAGTTTACATTGGTGTTCTGCGTACACGCACATCTTTCAGTTCTCAACGTTTTACTGTTATGAATGCTAATATAAAGTTTATGGGCGATTGGATGCATCTGCATCCAATCACCCATCTACCAATCATCTTCATCCTTGCCAACTTTTATGATAATCTTAACCAACGCACTTCGAATCATTGAATTATTTTGGTACCGTAGCGTAATATTTCATATTTTTTTATTTAATCATTATTTCTTTCATTTCTTTGAATGCGAAAGAAATCATATTTCCAATGAATGCCTTTCGGTCCTTCTTTTTAAGCAGCGTCCATTAGTGGCGATCATGGCCACCTCCGACCTTCAAGCAATTTTTCGCAAACGTTTCCCAAAGCTTTCTAAGTTAGGATTGTTACAAACGTCTGAGAAAGCGACTTTCTCATTCTTTTTAGAGAAGACAGAGAAAATATCTCTTTTGAAATCGTGGAACTGTTTCCGCGAGATGAAAATGTGAACTGTAGGAAATGAATAGTACGCGGACACAGGAAATTAAATTTACAGATCTTTCTTACCAGTATTATTGGGGACATATTTTTTGTCTTCAGATTTTTGAAGCAATAAGTGAGTTTTAATCATGTCCAAGTCTGTTATGATCAATCAGTCTTTGTTGCGTATCGTATATGAGATCTTCATCCTACAATATACTCGACGAACGACACTGTTCACTTTTTTATTTCTTCGGAAAAATAAAGAATTCATTTCTGGAGTCCCTTTCGCTCACTTCCTTTGCCAATGTAATAAACTTTTTTCTTTCAGACGCTGGAATTACTTAAACATCTGTAACTTATTCATTACGTCGTCCAGAATGTATTAAAGGAATTATTAGAATACACAAACGTGTTTTAGAAAAACTGTATTTAGCCACGCAAAATTCAAACTAAACTGAGAAATGGATTTGCAAAAGAAAAGAATTAAAATAATCCAACTATTATATATATTCGTTAAAGAGGATTCGAAACACGAATGTAGATGTTATAGTTCCCAGTTTAATTTACATTTGCTAGATTTAAACCAAAATTGATAATTGTCTACATATATTGTAATAAAGATATCGAATACCAGTCTGCTTATGTTGGCCAAGTGAGTAAGTCCATGGAATACCATAACATTATATAAGACACGAGCACTTACAGCACTCATCTCAGAAATCCATCAGTACAAATTAAAGTTGTTGACGAAACAAGTGGAATAGAACAGAAATCCAAGAGTGACATTTTTTATGATGTTTTAGATTTTAGACCTGTGAAGGAAAGATTATACTTAATAAGCATCAAAACAAATCGTGTTAACGTATGAATTATAAATACTCATGCACCAACAGAAGAAAAGGGTGATATGGATAAACGGGATTCTGCAAAATATAAAGATTATATGATCCAGCGACATAAAAATGATTATTGGGCATTTCAATGCCAATCTTGTACAAGAAGATATTTGCACATGTAACGGATAATGGTTACGAGGTGGGGGGGGGTCTGGAAAGTTCTGACAAACACCTAGAACAAAATGATCTTAAAGCAGCTGATATAACCACAAGAAAGAACATAAGTTACTTTCATAACTCTGCTATTATTATGTTCTTTCTTGTGGTTATATGAGCTGCTTTAAGATCATTTTGTTCTAGGTGTTTATCAGAACTTTCCAGACCCTCCCCCCCCTCGTATCCTCCGCATGCTTTCTTCGTAAAGATCCCTCCTAAAGGGACATGGATATCCCCAAATGGTTCAACATTTAATCAGGTCGATCATGTGCTTATAGATCAAAGATCAGTATCAAGTATTATGAATATAAGATCATATAGAGGTGCTTGCTGTGATTCAGATCCTTATTTGGTCGAAATTAAATGTAGGCGCAGAATCTCAGTGAAGAAACAAAGTCATGAAAGAGCACTTAAAAGTATCTGCAACTTTAACTTGCAGATACTTAAAGAACCTGAAGTTAAAACCAACTTCCAGAACAAAATCGAAGAAGAAATAGAGGATGAAAATATGGATATAGAAAGAAGACATTAACCAGTGAATTCTGAATGTTGCAGAAGCATCTCTGCAATAGGAAAATAAGCAAAAGAAAAGATATTGAGTTGATGAAGAATAGGCTCAAGCAGTAATAGAAAGAAAGAAAGCATACAAAGGATATTTACTTACTGCAAGACCAACTAGAATTAATGAAGGAAAATATGAAGGACTGAGAGATTCAATGACGATCCATTAAAGAAATGATATGCACATTAGAATAATAAATGAAGAACAAGGACGATCTTAGACAATCTTATAATATTAAAGGACGATATAAATAACCTGGACTAGATATATGCAGAGGCGGACAAGGAAACATTTTAAAAAACGAAGAAAGTAAAAAAAAAAAGATATGGAGAGAATATTTCTATGAATTGCTGAATAGGAACATCGCATCTGCAACTCAAAATGCTGTGCCAACTACTATTGAAGAGGATGATTCTGTGGAGTTACCATCAAGACCAGAGCTTAACAGCATAATACATTCAGTGAGGAACAACAAATCCTCAGGAATAGATAAAATCCCTGCAGAGTTACAGGGAAGAGACAGAAGACGAAATATCTGAATTTATTTTAATCGTATGGAAGAAAGAGCAAATGCCAAAAGAATGGAGAAATTGTTTGATCTGCCTCATACATAAAAAACGGCGAAGTTTGTGGAAATGTAGTTATTTCTCTGTTGTGTACAACATACGAAATTTTCAATTACAGATTAAACCCATTTACGGAGAAGATAATTGATGTCTACCAACAAGGTTTCAGGAAAGGCAAATCCACAATTGACTGATGCATATAGTTAAATAATTGTTAGAGAAATTTTGGGAATTTGATATAAATATTTATCAGATTTTTGTTGAATTCCAACAAGCATTAACAGAGGACAATTGTGAGATTGATACACTTTGGAATGTCAAATAAGATAGTAAGACTTAGAAGGTTATCTGGAATGGAAAACTCAGAGATTTAGAGTAATGATCACTAGCCGACCAAATGAGATGGTGGAAGTGCAGAATCGAATAAAGAGAGAACATCCGGCTCTTCATTCTCCCTCATGTGTATTCAGCTCAAGAGATTCGAAGAAAAGTAAAAATGTATGAACGAAAATTCGCCAGTTGTTAGCATGGGATGTGAAACTTGGATATTTACGTCAAGAGTAACAGTGTCCAAACTGGAGAAGTCAATATAGAAGTCACATATAATATTAAGTTATATGTGATTGGGAATCACATATAACTTAATATTCCATTTAATATAATATATGTATTGCACGTATGTTTAGGTTCCTATTTTTAAAGAAATCCATTGCAACATCCTCTAAAAATGTATATAAAATTTATAGTAAAGGGAGTGGATCCCAGGAGAGCTAATTCGAGATAAAATATAGACCTAACACTACTGGAAAGTTAATTTGTCTGGCTGAAACCAAACTTCAAAGATAACCTAATTTAGCACGATTGCAGAAATTTCATCAAAATTCGTCAAACCGAAATGTCTTTATTTAAGCGAACTTAGCACCGCTAATAAGCAATTACGCATGCTGTGAATATATTCATTCTCACCCACTTCCCGAGGCAATCAGATGACAGTGCAGTTGGATACATCGTAAAGTTTCTCCCCATTATGAGCAACAGAAGTCCGACTTCTGACAGGTATGAGTGTGGAGGATGATTTACTGTCACGCATCGCCCGGCGATGAAATGTTGGTGCATCACATGACTCCGATGATATTCCAGGTTGGTCACGGGTCAGAAAATGAGTTCGAGTCACGATTTATCCATTTATGCAGATGTCTTTAAACGTGCCAGTCCACTCCGGTTGATGCGTAGAAATTAGCTCTCTCTTGGGGAACATCGCTTACTTCCGCGCAACGTAACAAACACCTGTCCGAGTTACTGACTGAAAGAAAAGAATTCTGGCGTATTCCTCAGATGAGGGAGAACAGCATGCGTGTCGCCTAATGAACAACATAAAAAATACACGTTTAGCTCTTAATGTCAGTGTGAATAACATCATAGTGACTCTATTTGGGAAACTCAAGGAACCACATACATAAAGCTATTTAGAGACAATTCCACAGACAGGCAATGCGCAGTATGAGTCTACCGCATCATATAGAAAGTCCCGTCGTGATCATAAAGGGGAAAGGCAGTTAAAAAGTTCTTAAGAATGACCATTTATTGCGCGGTGTGTAGCTTTATTAGGGCCAACGTAAGGACCTGAATTAAAACTGGGATCTTACTTTGCATTCATTATTTCTTAGCTGTGTCATGTGCTACCTCAAAGCTGTTAATTATTTATATCAAGAGTTATTAATGTTATATTTCTAATGCGGTCTACAGAACATAGAGAATGCATGTAGGCGTATTTCGTGTTTCACGATTCTCTCTCCACTACCAAAAACAGTCACGTTGCTCCCATTTTTCAGCTCACCCTGGCTTGTATTGAGCATCCCTTGTGGCAACTTCAGAGAATGAGGAGAAAAATACTCCCTCGTTATACTTTCTTTCCATTATGTGATTTTACTTTTTACAAAGATAATGAATGATGTTCTTAAGGGAGTCGACAAAATTTGAAGAACGTGTGACGAGAAACATTGTCACAGAAATAATTTCATGTTAATAACTATATTTGAATGTTTCCCAACTACTTGGTATTTAAAAGAAAACATCTGAATTACAAATAAATCAGTACAATGGACACTACTAATGTACATAAAAAGTTATTAGGTTCCGAAATTTATTAGGAGTCGGACTCCTAATTTCGGACTTATTTCGGACTCCTTATTTTATTAGGTCCGAAAAAAAAGTCCGAAAAAATTCCGATGATGGTCAGTCGACCGAAACGGCCCGCACCCCGTTAACCCCCTCCCCTGCCCCAGTTTCCACATAAGTAAATCCTCCCCCCCCCCCACAAAATGCGCCCCTAAACACAAATATATATATATTATTAATACATAACCCGGGTTTCCAAATTTATTTTCCCACGTCAAAACACACACCCCACGCTCCCTTCCCCCCTCCTTTATAAACAACCTTAAGCAGGATCATGAAATTGGAAGACATCCTGGAATCAAAACAAGGTATGTACAAAATTTTTCCACCTCTTTTATTCTGCTATAATTGCCTTCTATACTCACCCAGAATGCCCTAAAATATATATACCCCTTTTTTTTGAATAATAATAGCCAATGTATTTAAAATAAGGGACACCCTCCTTAACAAAAACAGCTATAATAGTCGTAATTATAATAATAGTTATTGGGTTCTTTATTTATTTTTTATTTATTAAATTTTCTATAACTTCAAAATTTCCAAGCTTTAAAAACTATTATAATTCTGGCTTCTTCCTGATTTCCAAATTCCTAATATTTGTAAAGACAACTGTTTTCAAATAATTTAAGTGTAAGATAAAATAGTTTTCATTACAAATAATGATATGCTAAGGATTAAAAAAATGGCGCCTATCATGAAGAGAGTTTACGTGTACTTGTTACTAATCTTGCGTTATGATTAATGTGATATTTTTTTTTGGGGGGGGGGGAATTCCGAATGATTTTTAGAGGTATGCTTTCTTCGTTTTGTGACCATTTATTCACTTATATTGTCTAGCTGGTAGACTGTTGCGTTAGCCAACGCTTGGCATTGCTGGCAGTTCTCTACGGCTGCAGGATTCTCTATAGAAATTTTGCTGGCAGGTCTCTAGGCCTGCGGGATTTATATTTCGCTCATACGCAATTAAATCGATATGAGCGCCTGACTTTGACGTTGTCACTGACTTTCTTGACGAAGAGCCGACTATCATACTCATTAATAAACTTCAAAAGAAGTTCAAACTGAAATGGCCTGCTAACTTGATTGATCCCAACATCATCGTCGACTCTCTGGACAAAGGGCTAGCACTTACTTTCATTAAAAAGCTTCTTCAAAAATTTGAACAAGAATGACCTGGCTACTTAAACTTATATTCTTTACCCGAGGTTGATGATGAAGACTCTCCTCAAATGGAAGAAAAGCTCAATTTACTGGTGTCTGCCTCTAATCCCTCTGATCAAGAAGAAACGCTCGTAAGAAGCGAAAAACTCTCGCTTCTGAACCAACAAATGAAGTTGGTATGGACGAAGACTCTCCCAATTCAGACTCCTCCGCCTCTCCCAATGAGAAGGTTCCACCGATTAACCTAAGGGAGAAGCAGAGATGGACAACCCTAAGAACCACCATGGCTAACCTACAAATAAATTATAGATTGGCCAAAAATGTAAACGAGGGCATAAAAATTGATGATGATAATGTAGATGAGGGCAAGAGGAATACAATACCATACATTTTCACTTACCTCCGAAAAAAAAATCTGAAAGTGGTCCTCCGAGGATATTGACACGGATGAAATAGTCACTGACCTCATCTTACAGGATCTACCTCCCATAAAGGTCAGTAGAATGTTCAGATCAATTAAGACACCTATGCCTCTAGTTTTAGTAGAGATTCATAACATTTACAAGGATATTTACAATCTAAAGTCAATCTGTGGACTTAAAATCACTCCAGAACCGTTGAGGAAAAGAGCATCTTCTGGGCAGTGCCGCAGATGCCAGAAGTTTGGCCATGCCTAAAAGTTGTGCAAAGCTCAATACAGAGGCTTAAATGTGGCGAGAATCACCCCACAAACACTTGCACCAAGCCAAAATCCACCTCGGCTAAGTGCGCAAATTGTGGCGGTCCTCACCCCGCTTATTATAGAGGGTGGATTCATCACCCCAGAAACAGATGGAGCGATCCATATAGTCAACCGACCTCGTCATCTAGTTCGAGAGTTCCTGAAATTCAAGCTCTTCAGTCCTTCAAAAGTGAGAACATGACAACAGGTGCTCGCTCATCATTACCTGTGAGCCCCTTAAGAAAATGAACCTTCAACATCAAACGACAACATATGCCGATGTGGCCCGCTCCAAACAGATAGTACAAAACCAGAACCTGGCTAATCCACATTCAAATCTATCAGCTATTATCACCTCTTCTCTTGCAAATATGCTGCAGGATTTCAGCAACACAAACCCATCACTAAGTATCACAAAAAGATTTTTACAGCAAACTCAATCCATATTATCTGCACTTTCTGATGCCTAGGGAAAAAAATCACTCCAGATTCGCTTAGGATTATCGCTTGGAACGCCAACGGTATCAAAAACAAAGTGTTGGAAATCCAGGAATTCAATAATAGATATAATCCAGATATACTTCTAATCAATGAAACTCACATGAGGCCTGCTGACAACCTAAAAATCAGGGGGTATCAGGTTTACAGAAACGACAGACTTGGGTATAGAGGTGGAGGTATACCCACCTTTATCAAAAACTATATAAACCATCATTCAATAATCAATTCTGCAACCACCAACCTCGAAATCACAGGCATTAATGTCCTCACAAACTCAGTTGGAAACCTAAAATTTTTGCTGCTTACAACCCTCCAACAAAAACATTGTTGACCTCAGATCTGGATGCCATCCTTGGCGTAAAAGGACCGGTCATCATCGCTGGAGACTTAAATGCAAAACATCTTGCCTGGAGCAGTAAATCTACTAACAAAAATGGCCGCATTCTGTTTAACTATTCAAGTTCCAATGGCATAGCTGTGGCTGGTCCTTCAATACCAACTCATCTCAGTCCAATTGGCTCCTCCGACGTCCTGGACATAGTTGTCCTCCAAAATGTCAAATTGCAGTACAACTTGGATTCACTTGACGAATTAACCTCTGACAACAACCCTATTCTGCTCCAATTCGACAATCAGAAGGGACTGTTTCCCCCACCTCACACATTCATACATTGGGAAAAATTATCCAATGTGCGCCCAAACTACTTTGGTCCTGTTCCTCATATTAACTCTAAGGAACAAATTGATGCTGCAGTCAATAAATTTACTCAACAATTCAATGCAGCCTTATCATCTATTAACTCAAATACGCCTTTTTCTAAGCCTAAAAGACTTCTAGAAGAGATTATGAACTTAATCAGAGAAAAATAAGGCAAGAAAGAGATACTTTAATACCAGGGCTCCTCAAGATAAAAAGTTACTTAAAGGGCTGAATAGTGCAGTGAAAGATGCACTGAAGGATCACAGAAACAAACTATAGGAAGAATCAGCTTCCATTTCACTCGGCGATCAAACCGTTTGGAAACTGTTAAGAAATATCAAAAATAAAAGCAAAACTCTTCCTCCTCTCAAATCGGATTTAGGCACAGTTCACTCAGATGCTGAAAAGGCCGAAACTATAGTTAAAAATTTAGAAAAGCAGGGCAGCCCTTCATATGATAACCTGAACTTCAATCATATATATAAAATCCACCGCCACGTCAGATACGTGCTAAAACAGTATGATACCTGTACCAGCCAACTCTCACCTACTTCTCCAGCCGATATCTACGA
This sequence comes from Typopeltis vanoorti, assembly GCF_054136105.1. Lineage (NCBI taxonomy): Eukaryota > Metazoa > Arthropoda > Arachnida > Uropygi > Thelyphonidae > Typopeltis > Typopeltis vanoorti. The sequence continues at coordinate 108,030,212 of NC_143562.1, read as the reverse complement.
CATCATACAAAATTTAAAGAATAAAAAAGCTCCTGGACCTGATGGAATTCCTACTAAAGTTATTAAACTGCTACCTCGAAAGGCCATCGTACATCTTACAACAATAATAACTGCCATGCTTAGATTTAAATACTTTCCCTATGCTTGGAAGTTGACAGATGTGGTCTCTATTCATAAGCCTGGTAAGGACCCACAGCTGCCACAAAGTTATCGCCCTATCAGTCTGATTTCCAATTTGGGCAAAATCGCTGAAAAGGTCATCCTCTCCAAAATTCAAGTTTCAGTAAACAAGGTAAATATCCTTCCTATAGAGCAGTTTGGTTTCCGCAAACTCCATAGCACTACTCAACAAATCCATAGACTAGTTGAATACATTACCACCAGCTTCAACTGGCATCAATACACCGGAGCAGTCTTTCTTGATTTAGAGACGGCCTTCAACAAATTATGGCATTTTGGACACTCCTATACAAGCTGATTTTAGCCGGCATTCTATTGGATGTGATCCACCTCATAAAGTCCTTTCTGGAAGACGCATGCAAGTTAAACTAATTGGGGCGATGTCTGCCCAGCGGCGGATCTTGGCTGGAGTGCCTCAAGGATCCCTCCTGGCGCCGATACTTTTCTCGATTTACATGGCAGACATCCCGCATTATCCGATGTCATTGCCCTCTATGCCGACGATACAGCAATACTGACCAAATCTCTTAAACCGCATCTTGTTACAAAGAAACTACAAGATAACCTTCTGAAACTGGAACACTGATTCTCCACTTGGAGACTGCAAGTAAACCCTCAAAAAAGCAGTGCTCTGCTGTTCACAAAAAATTAGACATCTCCCAAAGAAGACATCTTTCTATTTAATATCAGGATTCCCTGGAAAACAGAAGCTAAATATCTCGACGTACTGCTAGATAAAAAACTAACCTTCAGCCCGCATACAAAATCCTTATATGCAAAGGCATCAAAAGTCATAGCACAGCTTTACCCTCTTACCAATAGGAACAGCAAACTAGATATTAAAATCAAATTGCTCCTCTACCAGTTGATGATTCGTCCCATTATCACTTATGGGTCCCCCGCCTAGAGCCATACTTCAAGCTCAAATATCTTTAAACTGCAAAACAATTGCTTACGCATGATCTTAAATGTACCGTGGTACATTAGAAATGTTCAATTTCATCGTGACACAAATATCCCTTATATCTACTCTTTCCTGCAATCTTTAGCAGTAAAGTACTTCTCAAAATCGTCCTCACATCCAAATGAATTAGTCCAACAAGCAGCAAATTATGATGAATCGGAATTTTGCAAATATAGACGACCTAAGGCCATTCTAGTTCCCTTTCAGGATCTATAACTTGCCCAACTCGGGCTGAGCATGTAGCTCAAAAATGTTTCCCTACCTACACAGTAACCTATCAGATAGCAGGGATTAAAAGCATTATGCTTGACCCTTATAGACTAACGTTCTGCGTAATGATATTGAGAGGCAGAGGGTAACTGATGGCAATGTTGTAGCCAATGAAGTTTTAACGGAGGCTCGGCTATTGCCGTTACCCCGCCATGACCAGAGCTTATAGCTCAATAACACCCCATCCATACACCTTTCTTCCACAGATAACGGAAAATATGAAAAGCATTCTTGCTAAGCCCATCTAGCCGAGGGAAAAAAAGATACTGTAATCTGCACTTGTAGGCTGCAGTCTATTGATATATTCCAACTTAAAATAAAGTTTAATTAATTAATAGTAAATCATTTATATTTCTTGTGTCTGGAGTAACTCCAACATACTTACACGGTATCTCCAATAGACTACTGGTGGGTTGTTTCAAATTTACAGAAATAATTGAAATATTAATAATTGTCAATCTAGACACATGAATTAGCCCTTCGGGGAATAATGCTGTTTTTTCTTAGTGTGGGTTAATACATCGGTCATTGACCATACTAGAGAGATTTTTACAGAACTCCTATAGTTATATGTGGCGACTAACAGAAAATTCTGCATAAAAATAGCTCTGATGTCCACCTAAAAAGCGAATGGATGTACACGATGATCTATTGGCTAGCGTTTTCTGTCAATTTTTTAGTTTTTTTCTCATGTTTAAAAGAGCCGACCCAATGTGAAATACAACGTTATCCACAGTACTGCTGAAATCTTTTTTTTTTTTTTTCCTGTCCTTTTTTTTTAACCGACAGGTGTCAGAGTTAACTTTGCCTCCCCCATTTCATTCCTCCGCCCTTCTTTAACCTTTTTCTTGCGTAAGTGTACGGTCGACCACCCTGTGACACGAGAGATCGGCCTAATGCACTCTGTTGTTTACACCGAAAGACGATAGGTTGTCCCTTGGAACTGTGGGTAATAGAATGGCTTTCCTGCCTACTACTACGTTGCGGCAAGTTGCTCGTAGCCCCTTCGCTTGAACGCTGAACAGCGTTTTGGTCTCGCTACTGATGTAATAAACTTAATGTGACCTTAGCGAAATGGAGTTTTGAACAAAGGCCATCACTGGTTAGTGAAAAGGGAAGAAACTTCATCTTGACTAACAAATTGCAGTAGAACAAGGAGGAGGAACTTCAATGAATCCAAGTTAGTCAGGCGATCGCCGAGACTACAAAGAGGAAATTTTAGAACGTGTTTCTCGTCCACTGTTCGTTTTATCTGCAGAGTTAGTGCTCATTTGCAAGCTAGCGACGAACTGATAATGCATGGAAACGAAATTTGAGGAAGAAAGAGTATCGCGAAGGGGCGGAACAACAAAAATTCAGTGCAGATATCCTTTTCCATACGTACATACAGTGAAGGGCCTTTATAAACACAGCTTGGCTTCCTGGAATGTAAATAAGCTGAAAACAACCACTTATAACTTATTCAGGAGAAGAAAAGTGGGGGACTAGTAAATGCACCAGAATCCATGATAATGAATCCTGTGTAACTATCACTAGTTCATATATCGGTCTTCAGTTTTCACACTCCAATGTAAACATATTAGCTACTTCATCATGTGGAATGTCTGGGATTTTCCCTACCTGAAACACAGATTTTTCATTCCTGCCAAACAGCCGAGGAACACACTCAATTAATAGACATAATACATTGTTCTCATAACTTTAGTTTAGCTTACCACAAAACAGATATTTAGATCATGGAAATCTTGTGTATTCTTTAATGCCTAAGAAGAATTAGAAATACATCCTCTTCTTATAAATATTATAAATAACAATAATTTGATTTTATCAAACGAAATTCCAGAAATTAGGCGTAAAATATAGCGTGTTTCTTTAAAATATACTGTTCAAAATAATATTTCTGGTATGTTGGACATTTACAAGAAAACTCAGCTACTAAGCCATGATTATATATAAAGAAACTGAGAGAAAGAAAGATATAAAAAAAACAATATTGCATTTATTATTAGTAGTATTATTCATTCATTATATTTTAATAGCTTGCAAATACTAAACAGTAATATTGAATAATGTACTAAACACCAAATTATCTTTCGTAATTGTTATCATATACCATTTCTGTGTGTCTAGTAATTAACTTCTTTCAATCCAATACCCTTGGAGGGTAATAGATGGCAATGCTGTAGCCAGTGAAGTTCTAACTGAGGCTTGGCTATTGCTGTTACCCTCCTGCCATGATCAGAGCTTTAATAATAGCTCAATAACCTTATCCCTACACTGTCCGCTACAGATAACGGGGAATATGAAAAGCATTCTTGCTTCGCCCCTTTAAGCCAGTCCTTATAAGGACTATAAGTAATTAACTTCGGGTTGCTGTTATTCAAGATTGGTGATTAATATCACCCAATAATACCCTTGGAGGGTAATGGATGGCAATGCTGTAGCCAAGGAAGTTCTAACTGAGGCTCGGCTATTGCTGTTACCCTCCTGCCATGAATAGAGCTTCAATAACACATTATCTCTACAGATAGCGGGAAATATGAAAAGCATTCTTGCTTCGTCCCTTTAAGCCAGTCCTTTTAAGGACTTTAAGTAATTCACTTCGGTAGAATACCCTTGGAGAGTAATGGATGGCGATGCTGTAGTCAGTGTAGTTCTAACTAAGGCTAGGCTATCTGCCATGATCAGAGCTTTAATAGCTCATTAACACCTTATCCCTACACTGCCCTCTACAGATAACGGGGAAGATGAAAAGTATTCTTGCTTCGCCCCTTTAAGCCAGTCCTTATAAGTAATTAACTTCCGTTAAAGAAGTATTGTTATTAGCAACTATATATATATATATATTGCTCTTCATCTGGTCACAATTTCCAGCACCGTAAAGGTTTTTTTAACTTACCTAAATTATTTTTAAGGAAGAAAATAATAATTCTATATTAGCATCAGTAAGATCCAAATTTGGTATTTAGTTTCATCTTATCATAACGTAAGGCAGTGATGCTATGCAAGGACTCCACTGCTATAGTCAGAGACAAATAAATGAATATGCAGTATGTTCTGTATTATATTTATGAAATACATAAAATAATTACAAAAGAAATGTGATAGTGTATAAATCTCAAGCGTGGATACTAGCCAGCCAATCACATCACTCAACAAATTATGGAATTGAAGCAGGAAGCCGAGTTATCATCTATCACAGTACGAGCTCTTTTCGATGTCCACACAGCTTTTCCCACGAGATTTCCCCTCTCCCCTTCCTACCTTTTGTAAGCGAACGATCATCTAACCACAGGAGTGGTCATATTTTTTCACATAACCCGGAGGCATTGGCGTAAGTCCACTGCCATATGTCCGCAGATAAATACAAACCGATAACAAATTCAGCGCGTATTTCAAGCACAAGTTGACAGCTCTGCCGAATCCCCATGTAAAATATGTTAGCCCAGTATCATTCTTAACAAGGAAATAAAAACTCACCTGGGGCGTTTTCTCTACCGCAAGTGGCTACTGACGGAACGAAGATCGAGCTGAAATATTTCATTCCTCTAGTTGGCTTCCCCCCCCCTCTCCCGTGTGGCAGAGGTGGATGATGCCACTGTGTCTGCCTCATCCTTTCAGCATCCCATTCGCAAGTTTCCTCTCACCTGTCTAAATCCCTTTTGCCGGATTTCCACGGAAGGGTAAATAAATGGATAAATAACGCTCGAGGATTTCTCAAATCCCTTTGGGAAGAAAACAGAGAGATTGGTCGCCTCATCCTAAAGACCAAGGACTAAAGAACCAGAGTGTACACTGTGGGCTTGGAGATGCTGGAGGTTTGGCCTCCTGCTTACTTAAAAAATAAAACTGCATTATTTGAATGCAGATTATCTTTCGTTGGATAAAGGTATTTAAATATGCGAATAGGATCCCGACTTCTTCTTCTGTGTGTGTACCGTACGAGCCAATGCATCAAAAATGGTACATTTTCAAAACTGCTGATTTCCCAGGCTTGAAATTAAAAGAATGTGTTGGTCCATAAATTAAGTGCTAATTAACCGGAAATTGTTTAATGGGCGTTTGATAATACATCCTGTTCATTTTTGTATTCCGAAGATAGCATAGTCAGTGAATTGCAGATAAATGATGTAAACAATGTAGCTAAAACCAAGCAAATATTTCGAGGACAAATAGTTGTATTTTTTAAGAGTAAAAATTCTAATTAGTGAGGCAATTCATGAGGACAGTTTTAACTGTCATTAAAGCAAATTGCTAGTAAAAATTACTGTCTGTTCTTTTTTTTATAATTTTTTCAGCTTCTGAAATATCCACATTCCTTTTATGCATTAGACCCAGTGGCCTTTCGAATGTTAACATGTTTAGAATAATGTTTTTTTAAGTGCAGCCTAATTTAGTTTAGAACTACCAATACGATTGTACTGGTTCCCGTCATGTCATTCATTTTTATTACTATATGAAATTTAGGAATGCCTGTACTACTCGATGTAATGAGACTTTCTGTTTCCATGGTAACTGCTTTATGTTCATTATCTGAATGTAGAGCTATTCGACAAGTTTAATTTTACTTAAAGTAGATTCACTTTCATTTTCCGTTTTTTTTATGGTGTACTGCAATTTCTATTAACAAAGAAACTGATTTGTTTTAAAATTCTTTTTAATCTTTTAGTGGATATGAAATGATTTAAGATGTTTTTGTTGAAAAAATATCACCGACTTTTTTTAAATAGCAGTAAAAAGTTTTGAATTCGACCAAATTAAAAAATCTATAATTTATTTGAATTATATAAAAAAAACATAATACTCCATAGTTAAAGTTTTCATTAAAAAAATGAGGAATTAGTTTTTCATATCTTCTCTTCAAAATAAAAATTCCATTTTTTCTCTCAGAAACACCAATCAAAAAAATTCATCCTATTTGTTGTTATATGAGTCGATACTTTTCGGTTGTAAATGTTTGATGCTTAATATTTATGATGCATTTTAATTTAATGAGTGTATTATGTAAATTACAAAATTTTAACCATGAAAACAAGTAAATGCTTGCATAAGAGTAACAAAAATAAGTCAATAATAATAAAAAAAAAAAAAAAACGCAATCTGTATTTCTATCAAAACTACAGAATGAAGCTATTCTGTTCTGTTTTCCAGTTACACAGCTTAAAAACAATAGTTAGCCCATCAAAATGAATTCCTGACATTCTTCCGTTTTCTTTAATATCGGTGATGTTTTTCTTCCCAGAGTGCAGAAAAGTAGAAAGATGAAGTAAGAAATCTCACGTCCTCTATTTTGGGAAATAGCCGCCTACATTCATAAGGTTAATATTGCGGAGGAAAGGAGATAGACATTGTAAGCCAATACATACAAGTAGCTTTGTTCGAAGAAATGCGATCAACCATCTGCTCGCCCAATGACCTCGCTCAGAAAACAGAGAAGAAAAATCATTCAAAATTTACTCTTCCGTCTCAGCGATGCTTCATTTTCTTCCTCAAATATTGTCCTACAATTTTCTCTGCACATTTGCCATCAGCTCACTCTAATAGAGAAAGGTGTCCATTTCTCTTGCTGGCAATTTGCCAACTCCTGTTTAGCGCCTGCTAGCGAGTCAAAGCTTCGTAAATTGCAGAAACATAAAAGAAATATTGGCCAAAATAAAAAAGAATGACATAAAAAAGTAATTTGGTTTGTTTATTTTGTAAGGATTATTGTCACTTACTAAGTGTGCAAGATTTTCTCTGAGTGCTGCGAAAACTCGAGGAGAAATTAATGCATTGCTCCGAACTAGAGGATATTGTAATAATCTCCAACTTGATTTAAAAAGACGTTTGAACTTATGGTCTTGTGAAATATACGGAATTAAAGAAAAGATATCTTGGTTATCTAGCTGTAAAATTTTAAGACGAATTCGTATTTTAGCTACAGAAAAATCAAATACAAAGAAATAACTTCAGAATTAAGAAAAGTCTGCAGTATTGTAAAAGATTATGAGCAGTCATATAAGAATCGTATGTAATGTTATGCGTTCAAGTTTTCTTTATTCTTGTCTTCTGTAGCAATTTAACTCGTGCGCGTACAGACACACGCAGGGAAAAATATATAATAGCAATGTGGTAACTCAGTTCATAAACATCGATAGGAATGATGGTCTCTACTGAGAGTGGAGATTACTGAACTCAGAACCGTATCAGAGCTAGTTCTTCAGAGCTTAGACCAATGACGTCACATTGTTCAGTCATTTCTTTGTGATGTCATCGTTTGCAACTTATTCCTTGACGATCTGAGAAGTGTAGTCGAAGAAACGTCGGTATCGTACATATTATGAGAATGTGGTTATAGAAAATTCAAATACAGAGATAAAAAATCAAACGCGTGTAAATATATTTTTACCAGTTCAGAGGTCTGAAAAGCATTTCTTCAGCATGAAGATATAGTCCATTCTTAATTCTTCTATGTTTGTAGTTGAGTAAAGATTGCTGTTCATTGTTTGTCTGCTTGTGCACACACGCACACACTAACGCATATATTGAAAACAAAACAAGCTCTTTTATAATTATTTAAAAGATGCTGAACAGCAGCACCATTCAGAATAAACGTTCCAATCAGTCAGTTATATTTACTGATTGGAAGACTTTCTTTGAAACTTAAATAAAAAGAAAAGATGATTGATATTTTTTTTTAATATGAATAAAGTTTTCCGCGAAAGAGTCGTATTACATTTTGTGCATTATTTAATATTCAATTGTTCAGTAATAATTATTTATGTCTTAAGGAATAAATATTAAAATACAAACACATTTTAGAATACACCAAATGGAATAAAATATAAGTTTTATATTACCTCGTCCTGAGTTAGCCTGGTATTCCAGCGATATTGGAAGGGTTGAAAAGACTCTTCACAACCTAAAGTCCTTTTTAGGACTTCCAGGGTAACAAATGGCAATGCTGTAGCCAATGAAGTTTTAACTGAGACTCGGCTATTGCCGTTACCCAGCCATGACTAGATGGGGTGTTATTGAGCTAAAAGCTCAATAACACCCCATCCACACAGATTTTCTTCATTCAGATGACGGGATAAAGAGTCAAGGACTCAGTCCATCGCCCAATTCTTTTAAGAACCGGGTATTCCAGCAGCAGAATTAAGTCAATTTTGGGATGTGCATGGCAATACCGTAGCCTGTGAAGTAACTGAGGCATGGCTGTTGCTGTTACCCCTTAGATGCGCAAATGAGTGGCTCTGCTCGGTGGTGGGGGAACCCGCCACAGTGTAGAGCCTACCGGCTCTCCGAGATTCCGACTTTTGGTCCTGCGGACCTCTCATCCGTGGGATGTTACACCGCACCTTAACATTACCGAGAAGTTTTGCTCTATCCAATTGAATTTCTTATAATACTGAACTTTTGAACTTCTAATCATCAGAAGTACTCGTGAATCCAGTATTGCTTTAATTAAATTAATTTCTTGCTTAATATTCTGTAGGAAATGATTTTTCGCGGCCCTTTTTTACAATTACGACATCCGTTTTAAACTAAAACCTGTATGGATATCCTTCCAGTTCATCATTAAGGATTATCCTTAACCTAAGTAGAATATGGATAATTACTTTCGATATATCCATGGAAACGCGTGTATAATGTGCGCATGCGTTTTCAACTTCGATCTGATTATTTGCGGACAGCATACATTTTGAAATGATAATTTTAATGGAATTTTCTCACTTCTTAAACTTCAATGAAATAATAAGATTAAGCAATTTTCGCAAAGCTTTGCGAACTTTCTTTCTTCTTAATATTTCCAACGTTAAATATGTTGAAAGCATTTACTACTTTACTTTCAGTTCTCGAAGCAATCATCCAGTCAACTAGTTTATTGTACTTCCACACAATGGACGTGTTGTTTTTAGCTGGTCGTACGTTTTGTGTGGTTAAAAATCCAATATCGCTTAAGTGAATTATTCAGCTGATCTGTGAAAAGTGTCATAGTCTAATTTTTTTAAAAAAATGAAGTGTTTTTAGAAAGCAAAATCATGTAATATCCTACACAAGCTCCTTTAACCAATTAAAATAAATATTGCTAGAGAAGAGTAATACTCCTTTTTCTTTTTTAAATGCTTACTCTCTAAGTTTTGTTTAATCAAAATGCCAATAGAGTGACAACATATGCAGTAATTCTTTTACAAACTAATCGCGCTTGTTTTAGGAAGTAAAAGGTCAGAAAGATTAATCACATGCGGGATATCCATTGGCAGTACGTTTTGATACATCTAGAACGGGGTTGGAGGGAGATTGGAGCTTACTGCTACCATTTTTTTAAATGAAATAAGTAAAATGAAAAGCTGATACTAACCTATTTAAATCTTCATTATTATTTCAATATAAGTCGTTGAAACACTTTTAAATTTAAAAGAAAGATTTCATAGATCATTAAAAATCGAATCTGATTATTTATACTTTTAAATTATACAAAAAAAAAAAAAAATAGCTACACATATTTTACAACACTCGGTAATTAATTATAATACAGTTTTGAGTGACATTGTTTTTTATGTTGTACTGCTACAACTGATGTTATTAGCAATATTTTACAAATATTGTTTTACGTATGTTGATTCATTTCACCAATCTATTATCACTTTGAATTAATTTTACTTTCGTATGGCGAAACTGGATTTAACATTATTATCACGACATCTCCACGAAATCCTAAGACTAGATTTGCATTCTTGCATCGATTTTTTTTTTTTTTTAATACTAATAGTGAGAGATCTCCGTGTAGCTTTCTTTATGTATTTAAAAATTTAGCATCGACGCACTGGGTATCCACTCAAACTTTGAATCATCATTCTCCATAGATTGATTCTCTCATCAGTTTGTGTCTCACTTATATTCTTATGACTCTCAAACAGCGGACCCTCATTCTTCTCCTATCCAGTACGGATTTGGGACTCACATTCCCTTAAATTTTCCTCATGATGATTTCGTGGATATTTCCTTAAATGTCTTACTAAACCTTGTACAAATATATAATGTTTTCCTTATGAGCCTCCTTCTCATTACCGTAACAACTATCCGTACTGCCCTTAGCAACACCTGATCAGTTTGTCTCCCCGAACCTCAACCTATTGTCCATTTCGTGCTGCTTCCACTAACTGAGGCCCACTACCTAATATCGATTGGTGATACGGTTGCAAGCATTAAAAATTCATCTACTAGAGGATCGACTTCGATCCTCTCATCTTATATACGAACACCGTCCACCTTTCATCTTGTATTCGAATAAGCTTATAATCTCATATCCCCGTTATGCATTGACAGGGATCGTGACTTCAGGTATAAATTCATTATAGGGGCTTTTCGATAAATTAGATAACGCTATTTCTCTATTTTTAGAGACCCTTCCCTCGTCACTAGCAGCCGTATACAATATGATGAGCTCCCGGCTTACTGTCATAAAACTGACCCCACTTCTACAAAATACTGCATAATATATAGACAAGGTTTAACTTGTTCACTCATCACTACGTTTTATTATTTTTCTTTCTGCTGCACTGATGAAATTTATTCTCTCGAAATTTTTAATAAAAATAAAAAAGACTTCGTACATCATTTTTAGGCGAGTTTCAAAAAATTTTATAAATACCTGTTCGATTCGATTTGCCCGTCTATCCGTACACACGTAAAAACTCCGCTGTGGATAAAAAGAATCCAAGTTAAAATTTGTTGAATCGATTGGACAGTGTACGCCGCCCCTCTCTACAAACCAGGCTCTTGAGAGTTACGAGTATGGATTGGCAATTTTATTGACAACAGCTAAGGCCGTGAGGCCAGTATTTTAATGTCTGCTGCATCCATATATTCTTCATATAAGCGCTTCTAAGTCATTATGAACGTTCCTCTCATCGGAACCCATTTAGGGTGGAGAGCATATGGAATGGCCTCCGACAAAGGGTGTGAATGTATACAATTTAGATAGGTTTAAGAATATTACATAACTATTATGGGCGGAGGGTGACTAAATAATATCGGTTGGCGTAGATAATTAATTATGTAATGAAAAATTAACATTCATTTAGTACTTCATAATTAATATCGACTTGATGACTGGGGATTCTTAATATAATTACATTAGCATACTGTCGAAAGTTAATTTTATTGCGATTACTCTCATTTTTATCTAAATTATGATAGGTAAGTGATTATACTTAACAATAGTTAATACCTGGATTATACTTAAAATATTTGAATAATTCTTAAAAATATTTAATATTTGAATAAGTAATTTGTTAGTTAGCAGTAAACACGTAGCCAATTATCAAATATGAGATATTAGTTAAAAGGGTTATTGTTGTAGCGGATACTGTTGAGCTTGTTAATTTCTGTTGTGCACGTTTAAAAAATAAAATTAATAAATAAAAAACAAAGAAGAGAGAGAGAGAAAGTAGTTATGAATGTGAATAATTATAGATCAACCTTTTAGTAGTGGTGAGGGAGAGTTCAATTTAAGTTAAGATTTGCATCCAAAGTAACTCATACTTCTATGCAGTTTATATATATATATATATATATATATATATATATATATATATATATATATAATTAAAAACATTACGGACAGAGGCTTTTTCTTCCCCAATTTCCGTTTCTCTAACCAGATTGTTTCACTCAAATTTACTAACTCTCATGCACAAAGGAGAAGGGAAAAAAAAAAAAAAAAACTAAAAGGCGCATTCTCCTTATTCAAAACAATTGCTCAGCAGGATTCTTTTGTTTATCATATGAGAAAACTATTGTATTCCGATTGTTATTTGCATTCGTTGTTTGTCTTCCAGCACGAAAACCACGATCTGCAATAGATTAAAGTTGCAACCAGACTTGTTTCTGTTTTTGAATATTCGGAAATCTCCGTAGATATTTTCTTACTTATCTCATTACGCAAAGAAATCGAAAAGAAAGAGCCTATCTTTAAGTGGAAAATCGTACATATGGCTTGAATCTTAACGTTGGATCTATTGTTGCATTTAATGTAATCCACATTGCCTCTTCTTCGGAACTAGGCTGAAAAACACACTCTCTCTCTCTCTCTCTATATATATATATATATAGAGAGAGAGAGAGAGAGTATATATATGTATGTATATATATATATATACTGTATATACACATACAGTATATCCTTTTCACTATACCTAACTAATCTAACAACATCTGGTGCACCGAGTATTTTAGAGATATTCTTTTTTACATTTCACATTGTTTTATTTTATGTTCGACATATTTTCTCCGAAGTAGTGTATCAATACTTCCGACAGCTTTCCTGTGTGCGTTTTTGCTCGACTAAACCCTTCTAGAAAAAGAATTGGCAAGACATATAACAAGATATATATATCACGTTACAGTGTCCCATGCATTTCAGTCCAACTTAGCTGCACTTATATGGACCCCACGTTCATTGTAAGAGGAAATAGAAAATGGAAACAAACTATAATTGACATCTACAGGATGGATATCACGTTGGCCTTTCAGCCAACAATCTATAGTATCGTGTGTTTTTGAAAGTTTTCTAAGTCGCAGACAGTTTTAGTTCCGGGTGTGAGACCACTATCCTACTTTTTGAAGGCATAAAGTAGCGTGCAGAGTTCCGTGTTAGGCCCTCAATAACATGAGTTTGACTGTCCAACTTACAGTATTAACTGTATTCTAGGTTTACAGTCTCTTAGTAGATGTAAAATAGTTAGGCGACCCACGCGATCGGAAAGGGTGACATCACTTGTGATTCAGACTAGAAAAAAAGAAAAGTAGACTGTCAAGTATGCAGAGTGTGTGTGTGTAGTGCAGAGTATGATTGAGTTTAAGAGAAAGCATGACGTATGATGTGGTTGAGATATGACCTTCCTCAATGAGGAGTGCCTAACTCCCTGGAGGTCTCCGATAATAAAATATTGTCTGAAAAGGCAATACATGTTCGTTCTAAGCAAAAAATCTGCTTTCTTAGGTTGGAGTTTATGTGTTGATCTTTAATTTTTTACTTTAAAGACTAAGATGGACTTTATATACAAAGCTCTATTTTTTAATGTGAAGTGCCAAAATAGCAATCATTTCGTGTAACGTGTGATCCGTTTAGTTAGAATGAATTTTAATACGATATCAAGAAATAATCCCATTTTCAACCACAGCTGAATAATAGCAGCTTGGCATAACGATCAAATTGTTATATAAGTCGATTTTATTGGTGTATTTAAAGTGTTCGGGATTTTTTTTTGTGATGAATATAACTTGCTTATAGGTATTCAGAATAATCCATCTTTTACGGTCCTTCTTTATTTTTTATGTTTTTTTTTCTCCTTTTAAATTTCAAAAGCAAATTTAAAACGATGCTTGCAGCGCCTTGATTTCGACCTCAATATAAAATGCTTTCACGCATCAATATATCTGGATTGTCTCCATTATATGAATTTAGCAGAAGGAATGGTTTAAGAAATTCAGGTTAATGCTCCAAGTAGAGATCCCAGTATCTGGGTTAATGGTATTCCTCTGTTGTTTGAAATCATGAAGTTGCATTTTAGATATCCCAATAAATCATTGAAAATTCGGACCAAAGAACTATCGTAGTGATTTGTGGCTCATGAGAATATTGAGTAGCATTTGTTATGGCATTTACGACTTTCTGATGCTCATGAAACATGCAGAATGTCTTCAATAAGGTTTTTCACGTTGAAAATGTCTATAATCTGGGTATATTTCGCTTATTTGCATATTCATGAGTGTTGGTACATTTTTAAAAGACTAGTAACATATTTTGTTATGAAACGATCATTATAAACGCACTAATATATATTTAACCGATAGATGTCGCCAGTAATGTGATTTTTCCGAAACTGTTCGAGCACGTTTGTTAATGGCCGTGTTCTGCGGCGGGTTTGTCTTTGTTTTGCGGCTAAAAAACGCAGGTTTCTAGGAGAAATCGCTTCCTTGTGATACTGCTAACTCACCCTCAGTGTAAAACCTTAGAATAATGTAGGAATAATAATTACTGCATTGTATAAAACTTTTTCAAATGGTTTTACTGAAGTGTAGCGATTAACATCATGAATCATCTTCTAATGCATTACAGAAAACATTCGAAAGGTCTTCATTTATGAATCATCTGTGAAAATGATTCATGATGCTAAATCAGCGATTCCTGATGAAATAAGTCACGTCACAAGACCTTGATTCAGTGATTCATGGTGCTGAATCAGTGATGGAAATCTTCTTCGCAGATGATTTACACCACGAATTCGCCTGGAGGTGATTCACATCATGGACCATCTTCTAGTGTACTTGAAGGTCGGGCGCCAAGAAGGAGCAAAAAAATTTGTAGAAAAATTGAACTTAAGGAATCTGTAGTAACTACATTAGCACATTTTGGTTCCATGATCATTTCTCCCTTAATTTCAACTTTTTTTTCTTTCTTAGTTTCGCCATAAAGCAGCTAATCAGAATTATAGGAGCCATCTCCTGTCAACTGAAAAATTTCCGAAATATTTTCTTGAAGCCGTAATAGGAAGTACTTAATTCGCTCTCTTTATGGCAGTTGTGCAAATGCCAATAAAGATTAAGACTTAAGTCTTAAGCAGCTGTTTTGAAATACCATGATCTGTGCCCTTCCTGTCTCTGACAATTCCCGTTATTCAGAAACAGCTGTCAAGAACGAAGAAAATACGAAGGCCTAAAAATTCGATTACATGCAGAGCGCTCTCTTTCAGAACCTTGTATTGCAGCGAATGTTCCGCAGATATTTCTCATTGCAGTCACACGGTGCGGCCCTCTTTGAGAGACGTCACTTTACAGTTTTCAAGCCATAAACTCCGGGTTTAGCTGAATGGTTGGTATAAAAGTCTAAAGGCTTTGGATAAGACGTAAAAACTTTTATAACGTTACAAATACGCCCGAACCAGTACTGTACCTGAGAGACAGATATAGGGATAATACCCTCATGAAAACGTGGGTATAGGAGATTACAACCAGAGCGTGTTGCTTAGTGCATCGCGTTTTGCATTCATCTGACAGTGGCTTGTAGTTCGGAGAAAATTAATACCGTATGGGACACCACTTCCTCTGGTTTCTCTTTGAATGGCACTATTTATGTTTAAAAGAATGCAATTCTACTGGATAAAATACATATAAAATTAATTGCTATTAATTAATAAAGAAAGATCCTTACGGCTTTATTTTGGCGACATAAATTATGTAGAAATATCTGCGGAACATTCTCTGCAATATTAAAAATTCGACATTATTTCAAAGCCAAATGTAGGTAGAATCTATGAAAGTTTCCTATATTTGACCAGAGAGCTTATGAGAATACAGTCCTCGGCACCGGATTGCTGTTACACACCATTCCACACTAGTTGCTGTTATAATTGAAAAATGTCATATTCCATTATTGAACGACAATTTTCATGGAATACTAACCCATTGATGTTAGTTGACTTTGCCCAGTGTTCTTCTATCAGAATCTGGAAGAAAAAAAAAAAAAAAAAAAAAAAAAAAAAAGCTACCTTTCTAATATACGAGGGTGGTCTGAAAGGTTCTCGGCCTCGACCATAGATGGCAACACTAACGGCCGGATTTTTTTTGCTAAGATGTTTTCATCTGTCATACGCATCCATATGAAATTACAAGTCATTCTATCAAGTACTTTGTTTTATACAGCTGTCTGAAGCAAACCCTTGAAATGGATAAAATTGAGTATCGCGTGGTGAAAACATTCTTTGTAAAAGAAGGTTTAATACCAAAGGAAATTCATTCGAAGTTCATAAAAATTTATGGGAATTCTTCTCCTTCGTTTTCGACAATTACGAAATAAGCTGCCAAGTTTAAACGTGGCCGTACCAGCTTTGAAGATGATCCACGTGAAGGACGTCCAAAAAGTGTAACAACACCAGAAAATCATTGATCAGGTGCACGATATGGTAGTATTGGATGACCGGCAAGTCAAAGTGTGTGAAATTGCTGGGACCATAGGCATTTCAAAAGAATATGTAGGATATATTTTGCACGAAGAATTGCAAATGAAAAAGCTTTGCGTGAGATGGGTGCTGCACTTTCTCACAGTAGATCAAAAATGCACTCGCATGAAAATCTGAACAGTGCTTGGAGCGTTTTTTTAACAAGAATAAAACTGAATTTGTGCGTTGATTTATTACTATGGCTGAGACTTGGATTCACCATTACACACCAGAATCCAAACAGCAGTCAAAACAATGGACAGAAGCCGGTTGTTCGGCGCCAAAGAAGACAAAGTCGGTTCAATCAGCAGGAAATGATGTTTTAGGATGCTAAAGGCATTTTGTTTATTAATTATGTTGGAAAGGGTAAAACAATAATCGAGGAATATTATTCCGATATTTTAACAGACTAAACGAAAATATTCCTGAGAAAAGACCCGGTTTGCAGAAGAAAAAAATCACCTTTCATCAGGACAATGCATGTACCCACAAAGGTGTTTTGGCAATGGGAAAATTAAGGGATCTGCACTATGAATTGTTGGAACATCCATCCTAGTCCCCAGATTTGACTCCCTCTGACTTCTATTTCTTCCCAAACTAAAACTCTTCCTCGCTGGTTGGTGTTTTTCTTCGAATCAAGAGGGATTGCAGCTGTAGAGGGGTATTTTGCAGATCTTACTGAGAACCACCACCGGGAAGGGATAATGGCACTGGAGCATCGCTGGAATAAATGTATTAGTCTTAAGGGAGATTATGTTGAAAAATAAAAATAATTTTGAAATTATAAATTCGGTTTTTCATTGTTTGGCCGAGAACTTTTCAGACCACCCTCGTACATTATTAAATCAACCAAAACCCAGTCTCACTTATATATAAGTATAGTATACTAATTTAAACAAAAATTAATATTTTTGTCGTTAATATTAGTTTAGCAGGATCGTCACGTTCACATCGCGTTAAGTGAGTAAAAACAGGAATGCCTCACTTGGTACTGAACATTTGACTTTGGTTAGAAAGAGCTGGGTTCGAATCCTATGTAGGAGATAAAGAACCTAATTCCTTCTCTCTCTCTCTCTGTCTCTCGTCTGAAGATTTGTTAGCTGTAGAATTTTTCCTCTCGGAAACAAACTCTAGTTTTCATCGCCAAAGAAAAGAAAAAGAAAGAAAGACAAACCTGCCAGAAAATCACGTAATTATCAGGGCTTGTTTTCAATTCTTAGAGATTGCTAGTAATAATTCAAATTACTCAATAATTAAAGTAATAATATCGTTGAAATATGTATGTTAGTATTATTAATGAAATGGATATTACAGTACATCGCTGATTCTTTTCGTGTTCAGCTACATAATGCTGAAGAAAGAAAAAAAAAAGTTCTATCCATGGGTGAGTTCGACAATATGCTGTGTTACTGGATTACGCTAATCCATCCTAGTACTTTATTCCTTTGAATCTTTAATACCTCAACAGACATCCTGTGCTGTCTTCTTTTCGAAACCGCTTAAACTGATAAGAATTGGATCGTTATTAATTAACAGATTTTCTGTGTGTGTGTGTGTACACAAACCTAATTAGCCAATGAAAACTTGCAAATTAAGAAATCAGGTTGCCAGCAGAAATGCTTAAAGTATTTTCTTTCTCTTCGGTATTACTTTTATTTCCTTCTAAGTCAATAGCATTCTCTACGTGGTGCTTCGAATTATCATTTTGAGTGGTTGAACTATAGCTCCGAGATCAATATACACATGGCAAGATGCCACGACCCTCGCTGACACAGCGGATCGCATTTTCTCCCTTACTTGCATCGTGGGTGGTGTTGAAGCGAACTCAGTATTATACTTTACTTACTAGCATTTTCTTCCAGCAAAAGATGCGAGGGTTTTTTCTACGCTTTCCTAACTTATCTGGCTGTTCCCTCTCCCCCTGCATATGAGGACAAATCTTCAGACCGTCTCCCCCTTGGTGATTATAAATTAATTGAAACTTTTAAGAAAATGGAAATTTGGGCTTAATCTAACCTATGTTGCATTATGTAGACAAGCAACTTTATGTTAAAAAAAAAAAATGAATATATAGAATAGGAACCAAACTAGAATAATGTTATAAACGAAGCATGGAAATGAGAAACATCTACTTAACAGTGTTCAGCATTTTAAATACTGTTCAGTGTGTTCAGCTTTAAAATCTGAACAAATGTGCAAAATTGATGTCTTTGAGGATTACCTCGACATTCTGAAATGGGGAAAAAATGAGCTGCCGAATAGTATTTAGAATATTGCGAGCAGGTTAATTTGTAAATATCAGTAATTACATTTTGTCTTTTTATTATTAATTTGCTATTCATAATTAAAGATTTGGTGTGAAACAAATTCTTAGCATTTGTTTCAAACACATTCTCCTTCGTTTATATGTGTTTAAGTAACTCAACGCATTGTAAAAAGTTTTTGAAAAAAATCAAAGGATGGAGTTGAAAAGGCTTGCTTTTTTTTTTTTTTTTTGTCTGAAGACCTCAAAATGTAGTTCTTTATGATTTTCCTAACTGTAATTGTTAAACTTCCACCATAACTTCGTCACCAGTGGTTCAAGTTGCTGAAATTCAGCCATTGTAGGCCAAAATTTCATATTTCTTCGGAATATTGTCATTAATTAATATTTCGCAAGATAATGAGAATTCTTGGGCCAGAATAAAGTGGAATTCTTTCATCTATGTTCTCTAGTAGTATCCACCATGACAGTAGGTCTGAAAGGTTGTGATTCTAGTCGTCAGCTAGACAAACCTTTTTATTTTCAGGCTTTTTTTAGCCCTTCTAAAGTAATCCAATTTTTGGCGTAAGCAAGCAGATTTTTTACTCATGCAAAGAACTCCAGGAACTCCATTTAAGACATTTTGCTATCTAGAACTCCGCAGAAATGCACTCTACTGCGGCAATTGACGGCTGGAGTTAAGCTACCTATCAAAAAAAAAAAAAATAGAGGATTTATTTTCTATATTTTGAATTCTCGTGGTTTTTTTTTTTTCTTTCAAACGTGTGAAAATTATTCTTGACTCATTATTATTCCTGTTCGTTGTTAGGCTATTTGGTAAGATATTTTGCACTTGATATTCCAATTTTCCCCCTCATTCATCACGCATATTGAAAGATCATTCTGCATATTGAAAACAACGCATTATTTTTTCTATTAAGAGAAATCTCACAAGCACCCATTTTTCTGAATTTTCTAACGCATTTTTTGTGTGCCTTCGTGTGTCATCTCACAAAAAGCCAAATGTATGCAATAAAAATATATAAAAAAAAAAAAAGATTTTTCTTTTCCCTTGAATTCACAAAAGAATTCCTTGTTAGCGAAAGTATTTTGTACGGGTGCACCCTTGACCTTTTAAACTAATTTGCTGGCTTAAGGTGCCACAGTAGTAAAATATACCATTTCCCCTTAGTCGAACATGAAACCGACAGTTGTGCACGCGCACACACACACACACACACACACACACACATATATAGAAAAACACAAAAACGCCTTGCTTGAAATAAAACCATTGCTATCTTTAAATGCTTATTTTTCTGTGTATCGTTACAATGGGCTTGTATTGCAAATGCAATACTGTAATGGAAAAACGGAGCCAGCATACCTACAGATGTAAAGCAGAATGAGAAAATTGAGAAACTTTCTGCTATCTCCATAGATTGAATTCTTTGTTCTTCTCCCCCCCCCCCCGTCTGCAGACGTAAAAAAAAAATTCTAAAAAAAATTTGTTTGTTGTTTCCCATACTGCCTCTCGCAAGTAAGAAGCATTTGACTAAGTAATTTTCGCAACTGTAAGGACAAGCGTTCGCATTTGAGGCTTTCCTTTTTATTTATTTATTTTTTCTTATCCCTTTATCAAGAAAAGAGAAATCCTATGGCTGGAATTCTTTGGTTTCTGGAGAAAATAGAGTTTTCTTAAATGATTGTGTCAGCGTAGTCTTGGCAGTAATGTGTAATATAGCAACAGATATTGCTACGGAGTCTCCTATTTATGTGGTCAATGAGAATATTTTTACGATGAACTGCAAGGAGAATCTGTGTGGGAAAATATTACAGCGATGAAATGCAACTGATGGAAACGTAAAGAAAACTGTGGTTAGAAATCATCAGAGTGATATTCGGCTGCTCTTCAGACGTAAAAAATGGCATTTTTGAATTTTATACACATGACATTTTAATTTTAAATTCAGAAATAAAGCAAAACCGAATGACTCATACTAAAACATGAACACTCGTCTGAGACTAGTTAACCTAGCCTTTATCGAAAAAGACCTAAGATGAAAATTCTGAGTTATTGCTTGGGAATTTTTAGTTTTAAATTACGAATTCCTTTATTTAACAATGAGAAAGGAAATAAAATAGCAAAATACCTGGATTTTTTAACCCTTAGTCAACTTACACTATAAAAACAAAACAAAAAAATTAGAACACCTTAAAATATCTGTTATAATATTATTACATTTATGCTTTTAAGTCTTTTGAAAGGTTTCATTTCTAAAATTTAAAAAAAAAAATGCTCTCACTGATGATATATTTTATCTATCTGATTTTTTAATTGCGTGTGTGTACGCTATCATAATAACTTCACGTAATACTAATCATATGAAATATGTGATTTTGAAATAAAAACTGCATTCACTAGAGAAAAAGCGAATCCATATACTAAAGCACTCATAAGGTAGTTCTTAATGTATACAAACACACTACCTCAAATATCAAAGTATAAGCATTTAAGACTCATATTCTGAACATAGCAAATCCATTATGTAAGAAATAACCATCGACGATATGACAACATTATACATTCTCTTTGCGTGCATTAATATTTATGTTGTTTTCATCAATCGATTCCATCGCTGGCCTGTGCACTAGTTGAGCCACCTTACTCTGTTTTTAAATTGGTTTACAAATATTAATGATAGTGTAATATAAAGGTGCTTGCAATGTTTTTCTGAAGCATCGAAGTAAGAGCAGCGATATAAATTACTGATGCAAATAGTCGTCAAAATATGGATTGTTATTATTGCGTATTAATTATTAAAACTATTCGAAAAACGTTTGAAAAATATAACACCCGATATATAGATTGTTAGCATGACATAAGGCAGCTGAGATTATGGGATGAATGGATCATATTAGTTGTCGAACATGATCCATCCATCCCAATTTTTAAATCGGTTTAAGTAATAATTTATAATTTTAAAATAAACGTTGAACAACAGTATTATACTGTAGTCTTACTTACAACTTCCATATCCGTTAATAATTGGATCAGTGTTGATATAAACATTGAAATCACTCATGGAATCAACTCTTGAAGTTTGTGGATGATTCTTCATGGACATGTTTTGATGTATTTTGTCGCCATGTTATGCTCCAACCAACAAAAAGTGTTTTTAAATCATTATTAATCACTTGAAAATGTGTTTTCAAGTCGTGCTCCAACCAACAAAATGCTCTCAAGTCATTATTAATGACTAGAAAACACATTTTGTTGGTTGGAGCAGTGGTCACTATCTACTTGGCCACTGATGGCCAGCAACCTAGTTGGCCATTACTTTTTTTCTTCATATATCCGATATATGAATCTAAGATATCTTGGTTATCTAAGATACTGCCGCAGTAGAGTTTTAAAAATATTGGCCTTGGATAAACAAAGGACATTTAATTGAAATGAAGTTGCTGTATTTGATCTTCAAGGTAATGTTAATCCCTCCCCCACACCCACATGTATACGTAAATTATTTTCTATAGAGAGAGAACATAAGGCCCAAGATACCCCCGCCATGTTATGCAGCAACAGACCGAAGTAACCTCCGATTTAACAGAGGAAAGGTCGATTTTCATTACGAACATTCTCTCTTTCTCGTCACTTAGCTGTTACGTGCAAGAGCCACTCACCAGTCATTAATATTGGTATTTTTAATTAAGTCAGAGATTTTTACGAAAAAGAGGTATCTGATTTATCATCATTTGGTAATTAACCTCCAAGTAGCGCTCGTGTTCCTGAAAAATGCATTCTTATCAGGGAATGTGTGTAGGATTCCACACTTGCCGATAGAAAATGATGTCTGCTCATGCAACAGCAGCGCTACAAAATGTTCATTACCTGCAAATGGACGTTCAGAAAGCTAAACAAAATCGAAAACGCGTCCCATAATTAGACACACACACGCACGTACACACACACAACAGGTATGCCGTGGGCTGTTCAGTTAGCAATTCAATCTGATAACTTAAAGAGACAAAATTGTTTCCATATGACCATTGCTATTGATATCGCAATATTACTCGCAATCCCTTCACTTCATATAGCATAGTACACGAAGATGTAAGCTCGCTATGGTGTTGCAAGACGCTATAATTGAATTCTAAGAAAAGGAAGAGACAAACATCATGTTTATATAACTTATGTGTTGCAATTACACATTACGTTTAAAGTATTAAAGTAAACTATATTAAATGCATACTACCGATCTAAAGTACGCATTTTTATTATTAATATAGTTTGTCCAAAAATATAAAAGTACAATTTAGACTCAACAATCAGTTCTGATTAGATCATAGTTAATTAATTCAAAAGCATTGACTATTCCATAAAGAATACAAAAGAAAGATTTATATTGAATGACATTCTTCAGATTGATCAATATTCAATAGATGTACATAATTCTATTAAAGGTCTTATCAGTACATCTTTTATTATTTTAAATACAAGTTATTTTATAATGACGGCATGCTATTGAGAAATCGATAATATATCATGAATCACAATCTGTTATTTGAAGAGATTATTTATGATAAATGGTATCCCTTATATTTTCGTTTTCTGTCCTATTTTATGAAGTATTAATCCTTTTAAATTACAGTTTCACGCTCATCTTGTTCTGTTGCAGACAGACATAATTTTCATCAATTTTTTCGCCTTCATTAGTTGATAGTTTATAAGCCAGTATGTTTTATAATTAAAACTCTTCGAAATGTATTAATTTTGCTTAAGTTAAGGGATCCTTAACTTAAATAAGTTCATGTCGCCGAATTGAAGCCTTTGGCTCTTCATATAATTAGTATTAATTTTGTTTTTCTTGAGGATTCATAGATTAATTATTCGCTATGATTTAAAATAGCGGATTTTTCCAATAATTTGCCGAGTATATCCGATTGTTCTGAAGTGGTATTTACGTGACGCCCCAACAAGGCACTTCGATCTTTGCAACGCTTTCGCGACAGCAATCATTAATTTTGCGACGGTGACAGAAGGATGGGGGGATGAGAATAATCCAAACGAGACACCCAACTCTTCTATTTAATTTCATTGGTCGCTAACTTTCTTGCGTGTTTGCAACAAGGGGGGTGGGCGTTTCAACGGTAAACTGTCGCACAGAGGAGAACTCCCTGACGGCAGAAGCATCATAAGAATAGCAACATGAAAAATGATGGCTTTATGATCGCAGCACATTTCCACCATTAAGAGCAACGTTCCTAAATAAATAATGTATTAACGTGAAAGATATGCCTCAACTTGCGGGCGGATCTAATGTTGGGAGGGATGGCTACACGACTTTGTGGTGTAACGATTTTTAGCGAAACATTAAATCTCCCCTTTATCGTTGGATTTATTCCGAACACTGTGTGTAATCACTGAGTCGATTTTTTTGCATCAAGTGCACGTGAATCATACTCCCCCCCCCCAGTAACTCTACTTGAAACTTTGTTGATGTAAGTGTTCTCCAATGCTTCGAAGAGTAATCTATTTAATAGCTGGCAATCATTCACCGGCTGCCTTCCTTCTGGTCAGTGGTTTCAAATTAACGACGGCCGATATAACCAGAACTATGAACAGTAGCAATTGTCATTGGATATGCGATCTTAAAATTCTTGCGAAACTCAACTGCCCTCCCCCTTTTCTTTAAGGAAATCTCGTTCAATTAATTTTTAGATAATTCAACTTCAAATACTGAAGAATAAATTGCTCTTAAAGGGATTGTTACTGCTATTGAATTAACCAATCAAAATTGAAAAGAATCTTGACTCTCTCAGTTCGAGATGCTAATGACATCGTTGAGTCGAACATGGGAAAAGTAGTTTGTAAAAGACTGATATTGTCATGCGCAAAATAATCAGTGACGTGCTTGTAGCTTCTTAAAATTAGTTTCAAGTTGGCTCTGCTAATAATAATGCCGCCCGGAAGATACAGAACTGGAAAAATGCGGAGATTTTACAAAGACGGAGATGCAAGCATAATGTTGCTCCCAAGGAACATTCAAGCTTCAATTAAAACCAAATTTCACTATCGCGGTTCGATCGTAGCTGATTAGGAGAGCTAATTAAGCATCTCAATATAAATAACAATAAACATTAATTAACTCGCTCCTGATCGCATAATTTCTCTTGAGAAAAAATTCTTGATCTTAGCCGAGTAAGAGATGCAAATAAAACTGGGAGGATTCGATTATCTTGAACAGATTCTTTAAAATGACAGCAGCTGCTCCTCCTCCTCTCATCCTTTCACACTGGAATTCTTGCGTTAGAAAAGTTGAAACCCTTGGTGATGTCATTTAGGAGTGAACCAAATTCTTCGTGTGGCGATTTCTAGTTGTGTTGACTTCGTAATAGCATTCGACTTAAGTGAAGTTGGGATTTTGTCTTCATATTGTCATTTTATACGGTCTTCTTTTATACGTCCATCGCCTGTGATCAGGATTGTGTTTAAACATATTATTAGCGTTTTAAAAAAAGTACGCGTAACTGACATTCCTCCAACATGAATAATTGCTGAAGTAAGCTGCTTGTTGAGATCCAATAGCAGTGTGAGCTGTTAGCGATCATTGATACTCAACCATGCATGTGCGTACCAGGAATGTTAGGTGGAAGGGATGTGTAGTCATCGATATCGAAAGAGGTTTCTCCCTCGTTTGTAGGTTCAACTGGCTCTTTTTTAAGCTCTTGAAGCCGGGGAGGGGTGGGGGGATGCTCAAGGTCGTTCGCCCACCTGCGTATTCCTTGAGTGAATTACCACCATAGAAATTTTTTGTGCACTGAAGGAGGGTAAGGGCATTTAAAGTCTGTTTTTTTCCCAGCTTCTGTATTTCATCATGGTTTATTCAAGACCGGTTTGCCGTGGTCAGCTCGTCTATGCAGGAAAGGGATCAGTCCCCTGATCATCTTTAGATTAAGATTGTCGAAAGCACTTTTGTATCAACCATCCCTTTGAGCTTTGAAGATGACTTTCAATTGTTCTTTAAGAGACCAGAAATGTGTTCAAATTCGCACTTTGACGAAAGACTTCTCAGATACTCAGTTGTTGAGTCTCAGCGGCTCTAGGAGGGAAATTGCAAACTTTCATTAAACTGCAAACAAAATAAATATGTAAATATTATAGCAATATGTTAAAAACCACTCCTAAAAAAGAAACTCCTGATCGTGTTTCATCAAGGACAGCTAATAGATCAGGAATGTACGAAAAATGATCAAGCATTTTATGGAAAATAGAAAAATAAGTAAGAAATAATAATTAAATCCTCCTCTAACGCCTTTTATTTCCAAGGGGTGTAAGTAGGCAGGACACTTTTAAACCCTTAAATTTTGAAAATCGGAATGCAGCAGTCTTAACCGTCACCAATAGATGAGCTCAATGCTACCGATGATTTTGAACGCTTTAGGTGTAACAGCACGGCAGACCATTACCTCTATCTGGTTGTGGTAGGTATATCGATGAGTAACGTAATGCAGGTTCTGATTGATGGTTCTGAGCCGCACTGTTAAAACCTAGTATCAGACTGGGGGGATCTTGAGTTCTCGGTCTAGAAAATACGAGACGAGCTAAAGTCAAACCTACTAAGCTACTCATGGAGAAGTAATTAGGCAATCTTAAGATTTTAAAACATTAAGTTACCACACACATTATTAACCTTGCGCTTTGAACTTTCATTAGTTTTCTGATGGAGGAATCTTTGAGATTCGATAAGATATTTCTCGCTGAAATGTCTTAGTATAACACCCCACCTGTCGATTAAACGGTTCATCATTTATGCATTGCAGTGCATGTCTTACATATTACTGTCAACAAGGGCAGATGCGGGGTTCCCCTTTGCCTATGAACATTGTTTGTTCATGGGTTCCTCTACAATACTCGTGGGAGTAGTGGAGCAAATTATCTGCATCTAACGTTACTCTTCGGATAGCCTGTTAGTGTTACAACAAGATGAATAGGGGAAACGTTTTCTCCTCAACGCAGCAATTATAGGCGCTCGTAACTGCCCTGCTCTTTTTCTTCCCTCCCCCCTCCCATGGTCCGCATCGGCAGGCTACACAAAAGCCCACTTACAAAACTCTTTGAATGTCCTTACAAAAGGACAACGAAGGTGCTTTTGTGTCGCCTGTATCGTTCACAAGCCCATCTGAGGCTCTACTTGGCTGCAACTGAACGACGTTGCTATGGGGACGGGTTGAAGACAACTTGGACAATAGCGTGACCGTTTAGGTGTGCCCGTAGAACGTGCCGACCTAGCCGTTTCTAATTGGGCGGCAATGAAACGCACCTAATGACGGCCATAGTCGTAACTTGGACACTCAACGAAACGTCATTCATACTACGTAGCACAGGAGACCGACTTAACTACTGCAACGTCTGCACATACATCTCGACTGCCTCCACAATGGGATGGATTCCAGGGGAAGGAAGAGAATCGATCTGGAGGGGGGGGGGATCAGATAAACTCCAAACTGATTACTGGAATAGAATTATCAGTTCTTATCCAATAATTATATGGAACAGACTTGACTATTGTATTGTTTGGATTCAACAATGAAATTACTCAACAATTGATTTAACAACAATAATGCTTACAGCAGAAATTTCACATTGTTGTAGCTAGGGTTCCCATTAAGCTGAAATATTATATTAATCTTCATGTGGACATGCAGGCAGATTTTCGTCTAACATACGAATTTCGACACTCTGTTTATCTAATGACACTGCGAACACCGATGAGAAGTTTATCGAATTTCGTTCACTAACTTGTTTATTTAGTATAATCCGTCACTTAACCACGATAATGGTCCACGGCTTAATCCTATTTGGGCCACTAACTGGGACACCAATTACTTCACGGTTCGAATAAAATTATGCTGCATTACTTCAGACAATCGAATTATTCCCGAGTGCATTATAGAGACATCGGCATGTGCTGGAAATTTATTAAAATAATTAAACGGACGAAAAATGACAAAACCTAAAGTTTAGCACGGTTAATAAACAATAAATGTAGAAAACTTCTTGGACAACCCATTTAGTTGACTTAAGAAATCATAAGTTTCCTGAAGTCTGTAAAATTATGGGTATTTTAAGTCAAGTCCCTCTTTGCTAAGAAAACCATCGCTTGTCCATCCAACAATCATATTTGAGTTAAATTTTCATTGCATATTCTAACAATTAAAATTAATAGATTTCAACAATGAGTTAAACAGTGAGTATATCTGACAATTAAAATTTACTCAATTTCAACAATGAGTTAAACAGTGAGTATTTCTGACAATTAAAGCACTGCCAATAGTTGGGATTTTCCTGAGTTACAGAAATCGTCTGTTACTAGTAGAACTGCAAGAATTGAACACTAATTATTTATTTCGCAACTCTTGACGTATAGAGACAAGAATGCAGTTCTGATCAACTGCAGAGTTTTCGCTTTAGAACCAATTTATCTTGTGTCACAACTAAATTTAATTATTGTGCAATTGATCATTTGTTTATTGCAGTTTGGTATTAGATCATTTATTCTTAGAATGGAAGTCTAGAACTAATAAATGAAGTTAAGTGATCTCTAGTAAATCTATTATTGTGTCCATTAGTTAAGAAATCCTAAAATTCTCGATTGAAAACTTTGTTTTTAATTTTTGCACGACACATCCACGCGCATGTAGTCCGTTCGATCTAAGAAGGAGTTTATTTGATCAAAGAACTGTGCTTGATTTGTAAAATTTCTCTGAACGATTTTGAGCCTTTCAAGAAGCATTGTTATGAGTGAGTCAGACAACTATGGACTAATTATAGTTTGTCTCATTAAAGACTTGAAATGCACGTTAAAATCTTTAATGATATATAATGGGTAAGCGATAATGGGCGTCGCTTTCAAATCCTATAATTCTGTTGTAACATGCGACAGATTTCCCGTTGCCAAATACCACCCACCGAGACCTCGGCCATGATAGTGGTGTGGTTGCGTTTGGAAACTGACGGCATTCACGAAAGTGGCGTAAATTGCGCAGAATTTACAGATTCCCGAAATCTCTTTTATGCTAGCAACATACTGCTTCACGGTATTTTAAAAAATACTTCTCTCTTGGTTATTATAATTCCTAGCATTTATTTTCTGTTGAAGGTGATTTATCTTCATACGGTGACCTCAGATTGTGTACGGAATTGACGGATAGGATGGAGTTCATTGTCGGTTTGGAACAGAGTGCGTTATGTAAATAATTCTGCCTTACTGATTTAATTTTTGCTTTCTGATTTTGGGGCTTCTCTCGACAATTAAACCTGTATAAACATAACCTATTCGAAAATTCAGTTTTGAAAAAATTTAAACCATAACTTCTTAAAAAAGGGGGAGTTTGCGAGAGATCAAAAAACGCCCGAATCGATTGAATGGTATTTCTTTTGAAAAATCTATTTTATTATGCTTATATAAGCGCTGTGTGTACAGTGTGTACTACAGTAATGTATGCAATTTCAATTTTCCCTCTTTCTCTTGCAAACCGGGACTTTTCAAGAAGATTTTGCTATATAATTTATTCTTCCCACGCATTTCCCTGATGTATAGCATTCTCCATATAGTGTACAGCGCATGCGTTGCCGTTTTCCCCTATCGATTCTTCCAAAACGGAAACATCAACTCATTGTGCTCTGGTCGGCACATTTCGACGAGTGACCAAAATTGTAGAAAAGCAAGTTTTGTTGATGTTTTAATGATTAAAAAAAATCTTAGCTAATAACGACGTAAATCACATAATTCACTTTTGACTACGATAGATAAAAAATTGTATTATATTTTGCAAAAATTCTTTCCATCGTTGCTTTTTAAGTAACCAAATCTGTAAACAAAGTAAAGTCGCTATTATATATTTATTTTTGTAATATACAGTATATATATATATTTTTTTTTTCGTTATTTTATTTTGTTATATATTTCCCATAAGATACAATCTGTATGTTTTCAAATTCTTGTCAACCATTTTCTTCCTTCTTCCCATCCACTGTACTAATTATGTGATTTGCCGTAATTTTGTTTTTCAAATATGGAACAATTCAGAATATTTTAAGAAAATACGTTAATGTTATGCCGTCACATTATTCTAGAATTCCCCTCCAGACGTATTTTGGTAATCTTGAAGGATAAATTGACAGCATTTTTTTTTTTTTTTTTCGTAAAAAGAATTGTCGCTTAAAAGTTTTTTCTAAGAACTTTGTTTTGCGAATTGTTTCATGGAGAGGAAACTCTGGTAATGATGTGTTCTTTCTATCAACAGCCATCCCCCTTTCTCCCTCTCATTCAGGTCCCCTTCTGAAGAAACTTTACCAATTTGACTCTGCACAAAATTAGACGCCGCTAAGTAAAGCAATGAGCTCGGATTTAATCACGGATAAAAATCAGTTGAGATTGAGAGGTTGGTTCATTGAATGACTTTTCGCAGCTACACTTGAAAAAGCAAATCACGAATACAACTAACTTGCCATTTTTTCCCATTGCATTATTCTTTTGAACACTTAACAAAAAAAATAATTAAAAATATTCTGAATTTTCAAGATTTTTTCCTTTAAATTGCGAATTCTTTTTAAAAACAATTTGGCGACAAAAAAAAAAAATCAAAATAGAGTTATTCTCCTAAACTTTTAGATAAGATTTTAAAAGCTGAGAATAACCGGTTTTGTATCCAGTTTTCCCTCCGAAAAAAAAAAAAAAAAAAAAAAACACCTGCAGTTTCCCAAAATTTTACAGTTCCATCTTTCCATTCACTTGTCATATGCACTTTATCACACATGCAAAGAATAGAGGGAAGAGATTATTGCTGTTTCATTGATCGTGTCGCTTAGGCTACCGTTTCCAACACACACAGTGAAATCATCCAGTTGCTATAACTACTTTCCTCTGCCATCCCTGTTGCGGCTAATGTGTTCAAATCAGAAACTGTCATGTCACGGAGGCGACAGAAAATATTAAGGAATATCTAAGCGGTTTGGTGACGATATTATTCGCGTGTAGATTAAAATCTGTCTTCTCGTTGCCCCTGTGGCCATCCGCACTGACTGTTTAACCTAATAGATAGTACGGTAGTTTCCACATTCCCTGCTGACCTCGGTCATCTGCCACGGATTCGGGGCGTGAAGGGCTTTCTCGGAGAAACGTTGGCGATCTTACCATCTCAAGTACTGTCGATAACCGTTTCCTTTGATTACAACCTCACAGAAAGATCCGGTCGCCATGGTGACTGCCTCTGCAGTGATCATATGCTCCGTTGGTTGTTGTGCGATAACCGTTGCCAGTAACACCAAGAAGTTCGTGCGTTCTCTCGTCGAGAGCAGGAAGGTTGGGGCAGGGAGTGGGGGGGAGCTGCAGATCGAACTCACTGCACGGGATTTGGGAAGGATAACAGTCTTTTAATGTGCGGATGAATTCATTATTTCGAAATGCATCGAGAAGAAGACGCTGTCAGCTTTGGGTGGAGGGAAACTGTCCTAAGATTAAGTGGTTCTAGTGGGTTGAAATGTAAACAGCGCACAATGAGAGAGATTGAAATGAGCACCCACATCTGCTGAGTCTGCATTTTTTGAATGTTGAAAGAAAAAAGCATTTTAAGCAATAGGAAAAATATGATTTTGCGCAAGGTTTTTGAAGTCGTAACGTCTGCTGTAACGAAAATAAAATTATAATCTCGTTTTGATTTTTTGTTGACTTCACTTACGAAAATTTAACGAAACTTGAATTCAATGTTTCAGCGGACCGCTCTAACACAGACAAAAACAAAATTTAAAAATGCGTTGTTTTTCAAGAAAATCACGACAAACCTCTCAATAATCATTGGGAAAAAAAAAAAAGACAGCTGTCAGAAAACTAATTGTTTCAACGATGAAAATCGTCTCCTACATGTAAGTGCAGATTTCACAATTAAGTTAATTTCGTTCATAAGAATAGATATTATAATTTCATTCATATTAACCAGGTTGCTATCGACCTCTAAAAGCGTAACAGATATTACACTAAATTTCATATCCTTTATAGAATATTCATGAAATTTATATATACATGTTAATAATTTAAAATATTTTAGGAAACATGCATGTTTTAAGTTACTTAATTAGATTTGTAAATACACCTTTTATATATCAATATAACTTTATTAAATATAGTATGAATTAAAGTGGAAAATTTTCAGGCTTGGTGGAAGGAGATGAATCGACCGTGAGATGCGGTGATGATTGATTAATACTCTTGGAGGGCAATGGATGGCAATGCTGTACCATTGAAGTTTAACTGAGGTTCGGCTGTTGCTGTTACCCCCTTGGGCGCAGAGTTTGAGTTCGCTCTCTTAAGGTTTTTGCCTTAAGGGAGCAATTTGAGTCTCCGGGGAGAGTGTTTCCGGCACGGCCCGCTGAGGGGCTTTGTCGGTGAATGCTTTTCTTCGGAATAAGAGCGGTTCTTCTCGGTGGTGGGGGTGCCCGTCACTGAGTGGAACCAACGCTGAGAGATAGGGACGGTATTTCGCCCACTATGGAGTGGCCTAGAAATCGTCCGAGTTTTTGAGAGTTCACCTTTACTTAAACAGTCGGTGATTACCCATCCATTACCCTTGGAGGGTAATGGATGGCAATGCTGTGGTCAATGAAGTTCTAACTGAAGCTCGGCTATTGCTGTTATCCTCCTGCCATGATCAGAGCTTTAATAGCTCAGTAACACCTTATCCCTACACTGTCCTCTACAGGTAACGGGGAAGATGAAAAGCATTCTTGCTTCGCCCCTTTAAGCCAGTCCTTATAAGGACTATAAGGAAATTTTTCAAGCAATGAATTTACTCACTGTCTCCATGACAATCGTGGATTCCTTGCCACGTTGTTCCGTCTTCTTTCTTGCACACAAGTGAACAAGAAAGAAGACGGAACAGAGAGACAGACAAACCAAAGCTGCAAAATAGAAGAGAAGGCGATTTCTATGGATTCTGCCTACCAATGCAGATTTTGCTTTTTTCGGTATTTAAAATTTTTCAGGAAATTGTAGAATAAACAGTGATACATTTGAAAAGTAATTGGAATCAATCTCCAGGTTGCCTTTTCTGTTTGTTTTTTAACTAAACAACATTTTTATTTTCATTAATATGGTATTCATTATCCCAATTAACATAGTCCTTTTTAACATAGACATTATCCCAGTTAACACTGCTTAACGAAATTTTCCACGTTAAAAGCAAATCTTTTCCTCTCAAAGAGAAAGGCGTTTTCCTCCTAAAACTACTCGAGTTCTGTCTGGTGTTGTTCGGTGTGTGTGTGTGTGTTTCCCTCTTTGTTCACGTGCGAGCTAGTCGTCCAACAAGTATCTGTTAAGACAAGTCTAAGCGGTGTATGGCCCATGAGAATGTTTGCTCACTACTTCCAAGTGCATTACTCACAAACTTTCATTGTTTACCATGCGTGTGTCTCGATGTGCGTGTGTAATGCGCTCGTGAGTGCTTAATAATGAGATATGCGCAAGTGACGCAGTTTATTCACAATCTGAGTTTGCATCGCGCTAACTTTGTTTTAAGTTAACATCCGTTTAGAGAGAAACCGGACGATACTCCAGTAATCTTTGTTAATGCAGAAGGTGTTGGGTGTGAGCATGCGCAGTTGCGATCATGCAGCAGATGCAGTGTTCAGGTAGG